>NC_137456.1:323520450-323952307 GCF_964235325.1 Thermobia domestica
ATTTCAAAGAGATAGGAGAATTCTAGAGCGCAGGATACGGCACGATTTATCTATTAAGAATAATGACATTAAAAGTTGATCAGGGTGCCTCCGAGCATGGGCGTCTCTGGCGGGGGACGAGGGGGACGCGTCCCCCCAATATTTTGAAGTACAAAATATTCAATGTTTTATTGTAATTTAATTCATTTACTAACGACAGAATAACATATAAATAATAATACTTATATTTATTTGGAATATAATATTTAGGCTGTGTTTATAACAGAGTTTTTGATGTACCTTAGGAGGTTAAAGAAGGTAAGCAGATAGGTAACAAATGGAATCGAAGATAATAAACAGGTTGGGTTAGGTAGTACCATTTAAATCACTTTCTTTGATGTCCCTCCCAAATTTTACATGCCAGAGACGCCATGCCTCCGAGGCACCCCTTGGGCCTTTACGTTGGTATAAAAAATAACCCTATTTTTCTGAGGTAAAATAAAAAAAATGCTTAGGAAACGCAATCAGAAGGTGTATTTCAAAGAGATAGGAGAATTCTAGAGCGCAGGATACGGCACGATTTACCTATTAAGAATAATGACATTAAAAGTTGATCAGGGTGCCTCCGAGCATGGGCGTCTCTGGCGGGGGACGAGGGGGACGCGTCCCCCCAATATTTTGAAGTACAAAATATTCAATGTTTTATTGTAATTTAATTCATTTACTAACGACAGAATAACATATAAATAATAATACTTATATTTATTTGGAATATAATATTTAGGCTGTGTTTATAACAGAGTTTTTGATGTACCTTAGGAGGTTAAAGAAGGTAAGCAGATAGGTAACAAATGGAATCGAAGATAATAAACAGGTTGGGTTAGGTAGTACCATTTAAATCACTTTCTTTGATGTCCCTCCCAAATTTTACATGCCAGAGACGCCATGCCTCCGAGGCACCCCTTGGGCCTTTACGTTGGTATAAAAAATAACCCTATTTTTCTGAGGTGAAATAAAAAAAAATGCTTAGGAAACGCAATCAGAGGGTGTATTTCAAAGAGTTAGGAGAATTCTAGAGCGCAGGACACGGTATAAAGGAAGGAATAATGACATTAAGAATAATGACATTAAAAGTTGAGCAGGGTGCCTCCGGGGCACCGCTTGGGCTGTCTTCGGTTAAAAAGACATGTCTCGTATTAGGAATGAGACGAGAAATTTCATATATTTTTTGTGAACTGGAAATTTTTGTGTTATTGTTATTCCTTGTGTTAAGACAATATAAATAACGAATTGTACTATAAAAAGGATTTTCAGTATTGCTATGAAACTCGTATTGAATGGTTCTATAATAAGTATGCGTATATGTCACAGGCAGTCTTGCTTCTTATGTGATTTTTCTTTATAAGAGACGTTTTGTCTGAACACAATAGGAATGAAGCATTAAAAACTGAATGACTGCTGCTGAAAAAGAAATTAACCGATTTTATTTATCAACGGTTTAAACTCACAGCTCTATTGTGTTTCTTGTGAAGAGGTGCATTCTAAATGGAATATATAGCTCACAAACATCGGCGGAAAATCCTTAGAATGACTATTTTTTTCTTCTATTGCAAAAATAGTCGGTGTTTTGATGCAGAATGCCCCTATCACTGCTCTATACAGAGTGATCACAAAATCTCGCTACCCCATATCGCGTGCTTACATATCCATAGATGGTCGCATTCTATTAATGTGGGATCATGGCAGAGGAAAACTTGGAGGTAGTCTGACTATTCTTTACTATTTATTCCAGAGTGTCTGTGTGTACACTATCATTTTCATAACAGAGTATGATTCTCCTCCATGCACGATGTGAAATTGTCCTTAACATTGCTGGCGTGATGGCAGTAAATCCACGTCGAACAGCATCTTTAAGTTCGTCAACTGTGTCGTAACGTGTGACAGCAACCCTTTTGTTTAACGAACCACCAAAATGCATTGTCGGAAGATGACAGATCAGGACTTCGGGGTGGCCAATCCAAAGGTGCAGGCAAATAGACAGAATCACGTCCAATTTATTTATCGGGAAATACTCCATTGTGATAGTCTCTAACGGCAACAGCATAATTGGCTGATGCTCCATCGTGCTGGAATCATGCACGACCGATGTCTGATCTTGCAGGTATGGAATAAACTATTGACGTAAAATGGTGAGATACGCAATGCGATTCACAGCACCATCAAAGAAATATTGACCTACCAAGTGGGTTGCAGACATTGTAACCCAGATCATTGCAGCACTTGCAACAATACGAAACAATTCATTAACATCTATGTAATACATTGGGGTAACGGGACTTTTTGATCACCCTGTAGATTCATACTGTATTTACTTGAGTATAAGGGGAAATCCATTTTGAGACATCAAATTTTGAAATTAATAAAAAGAGACATACAAATACTTTTCTAATCTACCACTTTTAGAGAAATAATAACATATTGTAATTTTCGTAAAATTAGTATGTGAAATAAATGTTTAGGTTAGGAAATGAATATTCATGTGAAAGCTGCTACTACTAATAACAATAGTCCTTTTACTATGTATAGTAGTTAGCGCTTGCATCTTTTGGTGGAAGTGGTTCCGGTTTTGATTCCCACTGGGAGAGCACTGTACTTATTACCGTGGTTGGAGTTCCACATTAAACTGTACTTTCATCTCATATGGGCTGAAAACGGACTCTAAACTTCAACAAATAATAATAATAATAATAATAATAATAATAATAATAATAATAATAATAATAATAATAATAATAATAATAATAATAATAATAATAATAATAATAATAATAATAATAATAATAAATTATTATTATTATTATTATTATTATTATTATTATTATTATTATTATTATTATTATTATTAGAGTCGTGAAGCAAACTGGGGAGTCATGTGAATAAAAGATATGACGGCCACAGAGACATGGCGACGCAGCACGGTGACCACGTGTTCGTAGCTAGGCTGGACATAGTTCAGCCGATCGCTAACAGATGGCGCTGGAGTGGCTCAAGCCTACAAAAAGGACTGCTACGTCAAGTGGTGGTGGTTATAAGTCACAGGTTCAAGATTTGACAAAGAATGGTATAAACAACTATGTATAATTTTCCTATAGTAAAGTACAATCAGATATAAGTATTAATTTATTCCATACATATTTGGAGCTTAAGTTGAGCTATATCCATAGGCGTAACTAGAGGAGGACCAGATCCCAATAGAACACTATTGGCTCCCTCTAGAATACCGTTGGAGCATAGCTTGAAACTGTGTTCATTAAGAATATTTAGAAACAGAAGAGTAGTGGAGATCAGTTGGAGTACTTACAGCAAGAATTCACCCGAATCGACGCAAGTGTCCAAAATGAAAATGACAAATGGAAAATCGAAGGTCCTGACTGACATTCCAGGGATATGTTACAGTCTACAACAATGTACGGAAGCTGAAAGAGAACCCGAACATACAACATTTACGTGAATAAAATTATATGATCCAAACCGTGTAATGATTCCCATGATATAGCCGTGACTAAATAGGTGCATAGGAGTCAGATGTTTCTGGTGATCTTATACAGCTAAATAGAGAATATGGTATCTTGAGCTGCAATACTTGCTGTTTATAAGAGTGTTGATACATTCTACTTTTCACAAAAAGTTTTGAAGATTGGAAGGGAAGGATATGATGAGCTACATCCCTTCTTCCCACGGCGTCTCACACATGATCAATGTGGTTGAGGTCCGGAGAATGTGCAGGCCTCTTCCCTCCAAGAACTCATCTACTAGCTATGCACGATGGAGACGAGTGTTATCGTCCATGTACTGGAACTGTGGTCGGAAATGCCTTACAATAGATTCAAGGATTTTATCTCAATGCTTTTCGGCAATCAGCGTGCCTTGCTTCAGCACAATAATCTCGTCCGTCCATCGGTCAAGTGGGGTCCACATCACTATAACACCTTCTTGGTAATGATCCATTTATCGGATCTTGGAGCGACTGTAACAGGTCTAAGCCTCCTCTGAACGTAATACGTCTAGATTTTCTATGTAGACTGAATCGTAATTCAACATTCAACAGTATCACGGCCCACTATTCTGGGTATATTGCGCATGGGATTTGCACCAACTGCTTCGGTGCTGTCCGTGGTAGAGGGAAAGGGGGATACATGCCGCGCCGCTGACCTTCTTACGAAGAGTCAAGCTCATTGAGGCCCCAGTACACCGTTTGCAAAGGAATGGAGATACCAGTAGCATAATAGATGTATTGCTTTTGTGGGTTGCTCTTGCGTATCTACGTATGTTCAATGGCGATCATCCGCTTATATTATGCTTCGTGGGTTCCCTTTCCCTGTTTTGTGTCGTTGTTGTTATTGTATCTTGGAACTGCTGCTACCCTGGTGAACACTTATCGGTACACATTTGACAACTTCACCAGTACGGCTTGGGACGGTCCTGCTTCCATCCAACTCTGCAACAACTTGAAGCAGATGACGTACGAATAGAGTTGATTCCGGCAGTATACATTTAGTTTTGATTTCACTGGATACAGTAGCGGATCTAGAAGATAAAACTTCGGGGGGGGCAGCCAGAGCTAGACTATGATAGATATACAGTATCATGAGTTTACTATAAACTTCAAAAAATATATAAATAGTAGCTTAAGTTATTTTGTCACTCAGAAAACTGGGGGGGCTTAGCCCCCCGGTCCGGGATAGATCCTCCACTGACTGGATATCGCAAAGGTCAGCCTATCTGTGGTTACCGAAATGGTAGCAATATATTCTCTAACTAGTAAGTGTGTCTCATGTGAACACACTTACTATACTGCAGTATATTGTTTCCATTTCGTTTGTTCAATATAAATGTCCATGTAAGTAAAACAAAATCAGTCGTATAAATGCAAATTCTCCAGCTCAGATTATCAATATATACCATGCAACCAGGGGCGTACGCAGGGGCTGGGTCCTGGGGGTCCGGACCCCCCCGAAATCCTGACTTTTTTGTAAATATAGTCAACTTTTAGAGGCAATTTTAGAAATTTTCATATAATATAGCCTCAAATTGTATTTTGACCCCCCGAAACGCTTTAGACCCCTCCCGAAATAAATTCCTGTGTACGTCCCTGCGTGCAACAGTTGTAAGGCAAGTGTACTTCGCGGGAATACTCTTGCCGACTGATAAGTGTATAAATCTATCTCAATATACTAAAAAATGAATCAATTTCGGGCAATGAATTTTAATGTATCCGCATCACAACGCTTGCCGTGACTACATCATAATACGGTACTAGCAGATGCATTAACAAGATACAAATCAATTCGACACATCATAAAATGGGTTGCTACATCTATGCTTCTCGTTCATGCAACATCACCTCGTAACAAATAGCATTTATTGCAGAATAATAACCAGAAAATAGATGTTTCAATGAACAGACGCATTAACATGTTCTACACAACTTATTTTCATTGTGGAAGAAGATTATGGACATAATATGACAGAAAGAGTCCCCTCGCGGCAAAACGGTTAGCTTATGCGCCTTTGGCGTGGGAGACCCAGATTCAATTACCGGTAGAAGTTCATGTGGTTCGGATCCCACGTTAAGCTGTAGGTCCATGTCTCATATAGCCTCACTGCTAAAAGGGACGCCAAACTTAAATTAATCAATCAATCAATAATATAACAAGCGAGAATCATCAGGGAGTCGTTAACTTTTATTTGTGCATCCCACACATCTTACTTGAAAGTAAGCTGTATCTAACATGGTCATCTGATTACAATAATTGTAACTCCAATTCTTTTTTCTTCCCTGCCATTTTTCTTTTACTGAAACACGTTTTTAATCCTTTTCTTGGCAAGGAGACTTGTGTTACTCAGAAAAAAAAATACTGGATGCAATTTCTAGGAATGCGCATGAGACGAGATTTGTGTCTGTCTCGTCTCGAAAATGCACTGTAAAAGTGATGTCTCGACTCGAAAAATGTACAGGGTTTGTCCGGGAAGTAATAGGACTGATTTTATTCCGCCATGACTGTACTTCGGAGCGTGCGCGCACCGACTGGATCCGGTAGAGGGCGTTCCTAGCTAACGAACGAGCGGCTGGTCAGTTGTCTCCGAGCACACGGAGAGTCAGGACAGGCTTTTTCGCGCGACGTGTTTCTGTGAGTGGTGCAAGCCGAAAATGCAGCATTCGTTAGAGCAGAGGTACGCGATTAAATTCTGTGTTAAACTCGGTAAATCTGCGACAGAGACGTTTGATATGATCAAGTAGGCTTACCCAGATGATGCTTTAGCAAGAAGTGGTGTGTTTCGGTGGCACAAGGCCTTTTCGGAGGGCCAGGAAGAGGTCCAGATGAAGACCGTGCTGGAAGACCTTCGACTTCGACAAACGCCCACAGTGTGACTCGTGTGCGCGAAGTTTTGAACTCAGACCGTCGACTAAGTATTCGTTTAATTGCCCAGATGTTAAATTTACCAAAAACTGTGGTTTATGAAATTGTGACGGAGCATTTGAACATGCGCAAGGTGTACGCGAAGATTGTCCCAAAAGTGCTCACTGACGACCAGAAATTGCGGCGAGTGGAATTGTGCCAAGAAATTTTGAACATGTGTGAAAGTGACCCCCAATTTTTGAATAACGTAATCACAGGTGACGAATCATGGATCTTTGAGTATGATCCCGAGACAAAGAGGCAATCTTCCGAATGGCACACGCCGGCATCTCCTCGCCCAAAAAAGGGAAGAATGAGCAAATCCAAAGTGAAAACGATGCTCATTGTCTTTTTTGACATCAAAGGCATCGTCCACCATGAATTTGTTCCTCCTGGACAAACCGTCAACGCCAAGTTTTATGTGGAAGTGCTCAAGAGAGTCAAACGAAGGGTCGATCGGGTCCGACCAGACATCGGAGCCGACTGGAAGCTGCACCACGACAACGCCTCGGCTCACACCGCCTTTCTTGTGAACAGCTACCTGACCAAGGCCGGCATCCCAACGCTTCCGCAGCCGCCCTACAGCCCAGATGTGGCCCCCCGGACTTCTTTTTGTTTCCTCGCCTGAAACGCCCGATGAAAGGCAAGCATTTTGAGACGACAGAGGGGATCCAAGCAGCTTGCAGCGCGGCTCTCAAGGCTATTCTGGAGAATGACTTCCGTGACGCCTTCAATGCTTGGAAATCGCGCTGGCAGCGCTGCACCGACGCAGAAGGAGCCTATTTTGAAAGTTTTTAAAGAATTGTAACGATTGGCTCAATATATATATATTTTTAAATCGACTCAGTCCTATTACTTTCCGGACAAATCCTGTATATTTCTCTAATAGAAGAGCCAAGTCTCGACTCGAATTTTGTCAGGAAAATCCTGTCTCGACTCGTCTCGTGTGCATCCCTAGCGACTTCCATGTCATTATAAAATAATACTTAATTGCACATGTTAGTTACATGTTTTATTTAGACAAGGCTGTGACGTAATGTATCCCATAGGATATATTGCCAAGAATAGGTAGTCAAATGTTCAAAAACATTATGTATCCCAAAAGATACATTGTCAAGAAAAGGGTTAATTATTTTAAATGAGAAGTCTAAATACCAAATGAAATTACTCTGAAAGGATTTTGAGATATGGTCGTCATGCACTGAGAAAAATCCGTCATCCGAATAGTGATATGTTGTATAAATATACGGAATTCTGGTTTGCTACGGAATTCTGTACAGAGTATACGTTATCCATATGCTACATATGTACTGTCTTTTTTTCCCGCTTAGATGTTACATCGTGTCGCTGCTCGATGTCTGACATCTAACAGTCCTCTGTCATACGTATACGTGTGTTACGTACATACGTCAGCTATATGTTACATACGTCCATCTATATGTAAGATCCTGACCGCTTTTATACAGTTCTTTCTTTCGTACGGAGAGTAAATTTATTCGCATCACTTATACGGAAGGTACGTATAAAACATACGTTTTCAGTTACACGTTTCAGCGTTTGTTGCAGGATGTTACACAGGACTGTACGTTAAGTCAAAAAACTACAGGATTTACGCATGTAACCTACGTCTTTACGTATGCCACATAGTACATACGCTTATTTTCTCAGTGTGTTATAACAATTGTAACTCCACTTTTTTTTACCTTCTAGAGGAAAATATCGATAAACGGTTAAATGCGTGTCTAATTATTTTAAATGGGAATTCCATATACCAAATTTCATGTCTTTATCCTTCCGAGATTTGGAGTTATGGACATTTAACCGTAATAATTGCCTCCCGTATTCCCCACGCTTCCTTCTCACATTTGCAACAAATCCTTGCTTAGTGGTACTCTACATCACAAACCCTATGCACTGTCAAAATTTCAAGTTTCTTGCTTACGCGGTTTGGCCTAGACTCTAATCACTTACTCACTTACTCACGACATTTTCTCTTATACAGGGCAAGTCAAAATTATGGATCCGATTTCAGAAATGTATTCTATGAAGTCTAATAAACCTGTGTTATTATGAGACATGTGCTAACAAAGGTAAACTGTCAAAGTTTTCGTCAAACATATCAAAAGTGTTACTATGTGAGCACCTCGCGTAACACAGCACACATCAAGCCGATAGTCTATGCGAAGTCCTCCTACTGTCTCTTCCTCAGTCGTTGGACGATCAGTTGATTTTCGTTTACAGATGTAGCCCGAATCTCTGAAATGTCGCATACAACTTGCGAATGGTCTCCGGTATCTGGTACGGGAAAATGCCGTTGCATACTAATCACTGACTTATTTACATGATAATCAAGCACACAGAAAGATCTCTGTTCTCCAATCAACGCCATTTTTTCTTAACTGCTCCCTGCTGACTCCTAGCGGTAGAAAGTGGAAACACTGCGTGAAAATTAAATTTTTAAAAGTTAACTTTTCAAAGCGCATGTCTCACAATAACAGATGTTTATTATTAGATTTCACAGAATAAATCTCTGAAATCTGGTCCATCATTTTGACTTATCCTGTATAGTATATAGATATTTAAAGTTAAATTACATTCTATTTCGTGGAGATCTATTTGTATTGCTCAGAACATGTAACAGTAAACTGAGTAATGAGACAGTTAAGTGTGCGAATATGTACGCGTAACCAAGTGGTGCTATTCAGCCGGTTCGGTAGAACCGGCTGTTGAAATATTTCGAGTTCGCAGAACTGTTTATTATACCCAGTCAATATCAAACACACACACACACACAGCTAGAAGGGAGATCTTATTAAATACCGGTACCGGTACACATTTTTCACAACCAAATCAATTGATCTACACAAATAACCTTGCTATGCTTTGTATATACATACCAAATTATTAATGGCGCGGTGGGGGAACGGAAAATTTTATTTTAAGTGCTTTTTTCTTTTTAGAAATTCTTATAAGTTCAGGTTAAATATGTAAGCCATCAGAACAAGATAAAACCGTTTATTCCTTGATTTCAAATGATCAGATATCAAGAATAAAACTGGGGTCATATGAGTGAAGTGGTGAGTGTTATTCATATTTGAAACACACATATATATACTACTATCAACAATTGTCCATCCATTGGTGGATGAAATTCTTTCCAATACTTTTTGGCAACTCCACATAGTAGATAGATAGATAGAGATATATAATTCTCTTAGGAAATAAACAATACAAGGTAGAAAAAAGCAAATTTTCTACTGCATACCATAACTGGCAAGTAGAAACCTAGCAAGTAGAGACAGCTTCCGAACACAAGGTGGTGTGACGAAATTACGTAGCACTGCGAATATCTTGGAAACGAATTGTCCAGGATTTATATATATATAACTGGTTGTTAAAAAAATTAGAATAGCACCACTGCGCGTAACTATCTGAGAACTGTATGAGCTAATTCCGTGAAAAACTATAATAGAGAAATTATGAGTTTTTGTAATTAAGGCAGAATAGATTTTTCAGGTAGTTACTTCGTATTAATAGGACATGGAAAATATACATTTGAACAAAAGAACTAGCACTAATGCCAGTGGTAAAGAGTGCCCATGTTTAGATTAATTTTTAATTAAGCATTTTGTACTAATTTGAGGGCGGTGAATCCAATGAAACTCTTTCTCAATATATCCATCCATAGAGCCACCAGAAAAAAAAATGCCTCAAAATTGAATTCTTTGAAATACCGTTTTTGCAAATAATAAAAATATACGTGTTTTGATACGCCTGTAATTGCGCACTTAAATTTAATGATGCTGAATCGAATGGAATTTTTTATATACATATCCGTCCATACTACATGTGCAAGACGTGCATTTGCACAGGGTAGCCAGTTTCGAGGGTGCTGCAAAATCTGTCATAACGAATTATTTTAATTAAAATAAATACAGTATTTCTTGTTGGAAACAGACTTCATGATGATAGTAGTTAAATTTAGTAAGCTGACCTATTTGAATACTACATTCATAAATCATGTTTAGGCAGCAATAGTGTAAGGTCATATGGATGATGCTAAAGCAAATAGTGAAACAAATCAAATCCCACCATGAATTGCTTGATTGTTGTCAAATACAAGAAATCAATTCTCGAGCAGTATTGAACACCTGTTCCATTTAGTTAGTAAACACAGTTTTGATATGAAAACTAGTATTGTCTTTGTCACAAATATGTTCCTTATCGTGAAGACGGAAACAAGTTTTTTTTTTTAAATTAACAGATGCAGAAGGAAAATCAAGAAATAAAAATAAAAGAGCTAATTGCACTGGAATTGCAAATTGATATATTGAGATTGAAGCTCGATATTGCATTCTATGAAAAAGATTACCATCGTTCTTCTGCAGGTGTGTTTGTTTTACCTTTCACTGATATAATAGATTATTATTATTTAAAGAAAGAAAAACAGATACAACGAGATTGCATTTGTAGTGTTTAGGCCTTTCTGAGTGCGAGTGCACTTTCCTTCTCCTTCGTTGTTCATGATGAGGTAGCATACTTAAAATCCTGGCTTTTAAGATCTGTTCTTTCTGGAGAAAAGGGGGCGGCAAATGATACCATTGCACTAGGCGGCAAATTATCTAGAGCCGTCCTTGTGCCCATGAGGTCAGGAGAAAATGATGTCAAATTGAGGTATAAATAAATATTCTAACTTTGAGGTAATTATTTTCGTGATCGAGTGGATGAATGTATTTTTTAATTCTTCATCCCTAAATTAGTACAAAAATCGTAGTTAGAAATTTATCCAAGCTGGGCACTTTTTGCAGTGGTATTATCATTATTTTTTTCTGGTAAAACAAATTTTCACTGATTATTACATACACCATGGTAGAGAGTTAACCAAAAAACAGATAAAGTTTTTGTTTCAGAAAATAAAGGAAACTAATTAACAAGTAGTATGGTAGGACTTAAGCCATAGAATTAAATTGTAAAATATTTTCCAAATTTTCATTAACTTTGAAGGTAATGCGCAATCTCAAGATGTTGATAGATTTAAATAATATTTAAACATTATTTTCAGTGGTTCTAATACATAAGAATTTGAGCTATTACATTCGGGAAGAACCTAATTTTAAAATATTACAATTTATCGTAAAAAAAAATGTGAAGTTTTCCAAATTTCGACAAATTTTAGAGCACGTGCGCAACCGGAAGATATAAACCGATTTTATTTCTTTTTATTACTTCGTTTTTTTAGTCTTGCCAATTCGCAAATTTTCCACGATATTACGACTTAAACAAACATTTTTATATTTTTTTTCGGGTCACTCTAATCCTGAATTTGGCCCTCGGTGAGAGCACACAATTTTCATGAATAAATTGATCAGTGTTAAGATACTGGTTAGTTATTTGGATTGAGACGTAGCAGATTTACTTTAAAGCATAAACTGAATAACAAGCATAAAACTCGAAATAAAAGAAATTATAAACCCAATAGCGTAAACTGAGAACAAAAGCAAATAAAATGCCCTTAAAAAGATACAACAAAAATAAAATTAAATATCGGGAGACAAAATACAAAATAAATCATTACAATAAGAAATAAAACTCCTTAAACTGAAACAATAAAAGTTGAACATATAAATAAATTAGTAAGTGATAAAATATAGAGAAAGAAACAGAATAAAAGCCTGGAAAAATAAAACAATGAATGTTTAAAAAATACATTTAAAAATATTATATATATATATATATATATATTTTTTAAAAAATCTAAGAGAACGTTGGAGAGTTTATGGACATCCGGAGTGTAGACACGGGTTCGATCTGCGATCATAACAGAAAGCCTTTAAAGAAAGCTCGAGTAAATATTCGAAGTACTCCCGTTAAAGTATACAAAAGATTTGCTGCCCTATCATGGGCAGAGCAGGTTGGGACCAGGCAAATAAAAATGAACTCCACGCACCTATCCTTGGAGAGTGGCCCACATCTTCTCAATAATAGTTTGATAGAACTTGAAGAAGCCTAATCATTAGGAAATTAAAATTTCGCAAATTTTACAGTAATTATGATATATGTTGAAATAGATCAAAGATAATCGAAATGTGGAACAAGAGTTCGCTAGACAATATTATCTTGCATGAGGTACTGTTATCACGAGTCACCTAGTAGCTTTCCGTTTGCAGCAATTTATAAACGCGAAAATAAATACCAATTTTCCAAATGGCTGTAAATCGAAAGCAGATAAGTGAGTCGTGATAACGGTATATCATGTAAAATAATATTGTCTAGCGAGCGATCTTTTAACTATTTGAAGATATCACATAATTACTGTAAACTTAGCTGTATTTTAATTTCGCCATGATGAGGCCTCTTAAGCCATAGAATTAAATGACCTGAGTTATTTGCTGTGTTGTTTGAATCGTCCGTATTGTGAGGACTGTCTTGTCCCACTGAGTATTCGGCATATTCTTGTCGAATGTTCTGAATACCCAGAACTCACAGAACATTACGGCCGGACTGCCTTGTGAACTTTACTCAGTACTGAAGAATGACATTAATTTTATTGGCCGCGCGTACGCGCCTTTGGCGTAGAAGACCCGGGTTTAATTCCCGGCGGGAGCTCGTGTAGTTCGGATTCCACGTTAATCAGTAGGTCAACGTCTCATATAGCCTCGCTGCTGAACGGGACGTTAAACTCCAATTTATTGGCTTTTTTTGTTTTGTGTACGTCTCGAACCTAGCTCACGTTCTCTGAGCATTTTAAATTATTCTGTTTCTCGCTGCTCTAATTTTACCTTTTTCTCTCACTTTTTAATGTTTGATTTATTGTTATTGTTATGTGTTTTAGCTCGTGTATAGTAGAAATGGAGCTACTTCTACACTTGAATGGATTTTATTGCCCTTTTAATTGCTTTTATTGCTTTTATGACTGTGTAGATTTGATGTCAATATGGCCGTGTTGGCCTTGGAGAGGCCGGCCCCGGGCTTGGGGGAGGTTTCTGGGGGAAGTGGTTTTATTAGTTGTGCAATAGAGGTTGTTTGGAAAAGTGGAATGACCTTCTTTCTTGTTGAAACACGCTCCTATACGATTCTTGAATCGAAATTATAATCAAATTAGAATTAAAACTACGATTTAGATAATTAGAGCAATGGTATACGTCATTGAACGCGATCCAGCACGATTTTTGATTGAGTATACGGCTTTGAACGCTGTTCCTAGCTTTAAACATGATTTAATACGTTTATTGAATCGAAATTATAATCAAATTAGAATTAAAACTACAATTTAGATAATTAGAGCAATGGTATACGTCATTGAACGCGATCCAACACGGTTTTTGATTGAGGATACGGATTTGAACGGTGTTCCTAGCTTTAAACATGAACCTATACGTTTTTTGAATCGAAATTATAATCAAATTAGAATTAAAACTATGATTTAGATAATTAGAACTTCAGTATATGGCTTAAAACGCGTTCCTTAGCTCCCACAAGGTTTTTCCCCATTAATTTAATTATGATCTGAGTTGTAAAGCTCGTAACTAATTGAACACTCTTATTTGAACTAGAAAATTATGAATAATGAATATGAGTACACCCTTTAAGCTCCAATGTTTAGCAATGATTTTTAATGGTGTTTTGTTTTACGGAGTAAAGTATTAAGATAGGAAAAGGAAGGAGAGGAAGAAATATTTATTTATTTTCATCTATTTTTCTTGTTGCGAACTGCACTTCTTTCGTTTAGCTTGCGTGGTTCTTAAATGACAGACTTAACTTTGCCATTTTTCAGCGTTGTTCAGTACGAAATTCGCAAACTGATGTGTTCTTTCTGCAACTGCCATTGCAATACTGAGCGTTGGTAGAAGAATGAAGTTCACTTTCTCACACCCTATGCAAACAACCTTGCGATATGATTGGCCAGGAAAAACCAGTTTGCTCCACCTCCAATGTTTAACCATGGGAGATAGATACCTGCCAATCATTACCTTTAGTTTGAGTGAACGGGAGAACCCACACTTCCCCCCCTCTCTTTGGTTTCATCCTGTGTGATCAGGTTTTTACCCGCTCCCCACCCTCTCTTCCCACCCGCAACAAGTGACATACATTTTTTCTCCCCACCCTTCACTGCCTCTCTTTGGCCGCATCTTGTGTGAACAGGATTTTACCCCGCGACAACTGACACATTTTTCCTCACAAAGGATGTTTTTCAAACCACTTGTGGTGAGTGGTCTTGCGATCAACAACCTTTTCCCCGCCCACTACCCTGTTCGGACAAACAAACAAGGTATTGCCAGGCTGTCCTTGTACTCAATGCCAATAACCTGATGAATAAATGGTTGTCTTTCATTTTGAGTTTGCAAAACAACACACACACACACACACACACACAAAAAAAAAGAACCTGTAGAATGGTTTCTGTGTATTCCCACATACAATAATTATGCTGTTCTTTTCGGCAAAATACAAGTTATTGAAACAGATAGCTATATAGCTTACTGAATAAAGCCGGAATTTTAAAATCTAGGAACCCAGCTAACGAATTTTATTGCTTGGTAAACAACTATTACCCTGAAAAATACGACAATTTGGCGTCTTTGATGTACGAATTCAGACATGCTGGCGATGTTTTTCAAACTTTAGGCATTGTGTGAAAATTCCCTGATATTACTTTACGATATGTATTATCCATTTACCTCTATAGAAAAAGAAAGAAAAATATTTCCTTCGATTCAGCAAGAGACCGACAAAGGAATTCTTTTCTGCTTCTTTGCAGAGTGATGCAATTCTGTATTACAAGGCAAATTCATTTACTTTATTTTTTTTCTCCACCTATTCCATTCCCCTTATGTTAATGAATAAATAAAAAATATATTATATAAATGGAGTACACATTCCTGTATTGACAATTTTGCTCGCGAAGGCTTTTGCGTTTGCTTCTTTAAAGTGTTTTTTCCGGATTTTTTCTGTGTTTTGTTCAAAGAAGAAGATATCATATTCAAGTAAGTTTTATATTATTGTAATTGATTAGATATATTTGCATAAGTATCGAATGGTGGGACTCCCCTAGAAAATTAACACATATTGTTTTTCTTATGAAAATAATTAACACAGTGTAGAAACGAACTAAGAGTTTGCCAATATGTTTTAACTTGTGGGGGAGCATATCGAGCCAAAACCGGGGAACCATACATGGGGGCATAGTCCCCCAAACAGGGGAATCGCGGATGCCTTATAACGCCTTCTGTGTTTACCGAAAATCGGGGGAGCTGTGCATGAGGGATAGTCCCCCAAACAGGGGAACCTTCCATGACTTATATTGCTTTCCGTGTTTACCGAAAATCGGGAGGGGGAGCCGTGCATGGGGGGAATAGTGCCCCGAACCTGAGGGAACCGCGTGTGACTTATAACGCCTTTTGTGTTTGCCAAAACAGGGGGATTCATACATGCGGGGGCATAACGCCCAACAGGGAAAAGCTAGCTTCCTGAACGGTCACCACGAAGGAACGAAATATTTGTTTTTTTTTGTTTTTTTTTTTTTAAATTGTTTGAAGACTATGTTTGAGTTTTGATTCCGTTTTGGTTGCGTTTTTTGGACAAGTTAACCACAGGAAAGAGTGAAGAATGGAACTAGCATTATTATTATAGTTAAGAATATGTGGGGACACGAAAAATATCTTGGCAGTGTTAATCTTTTTAGAGAAAAAATGCCTGGTGACATCCCTTAAGAATCGCCATTGACGGACGGACTTATAGTTTTAGAAATGCGTAGTGACATCCCTTAAGAACCGCCAATGACGGACGGACGGACTTATAGTTTTAGAAATGCATGGTGACGTCCCTTAAGAATCGCCATTGACGGATGGACTTATAGTTTAGAAATGCGTAGTGATGTCCCTTAAGAACCGTCAATGAGATACTTTACATAATAGTTGGTATTTTAGAAATGTTTGGTGACATCCCTTAAGAACCGCCACTGATGGACTTTACGGCAAAAATCAAGTGTGCAATTTCTTTGAATCTTTATAACTGAAATTGTGATTAAACAGAATTGCATACTGTCCAGTATGTTGATGGTAGATTTTATATAAATACATTGTGTCTGTATTCATATTGGGAAGTCTTTTCGGAAAATAAGCAGTTTACACATAAAGAACACTTTTAGAACAGATACATATTCAATATTTACTACAGATAATGTTCAAAATATATTGTTTAGTGTAAAATAATTAAGTTCAACAGAAAAGATAGACATTTGTCTTGCTTGTATCCCTAATATTTAGAAAATCAATCAGTATTAAGTGCACAGATGTATTCACAAAGTGTTCAGAAGTGAACAAAAAAAGTGTTCAGAACCGGGAAAAAGTGATTTAATGTGTTTTCATACTGAAAAATGTACTTATGTAAAGAGTTCTTAGTTGTAGTGGATGCAATTTTACGTAAATGTGTAGACTTTTCTTTCCCACAGTTAGACTCGAAAGAAAAGAACTACGTTCATTGATTTATTTTGGATCATAGCAGTGGACTTCTCCCTTTGAATTCGTGTTAGAATAGCTTGTTCATCACGAAACGTAGTGAATACTCAAATGTTTCTCTTTTCCAAGACATGACAAATGAAAGAATGTAATTGAGTGAGAGAAATTTAAGCTAGATGTTTTTTTATTTCTGAATAAGTCTTGGGAATATGAACTTGCGTATTTTAAACATGTGTTGCAGTATTCAAAATCTTAATCATATGGTAGCCGCATGTTTTTGTACATACTAACTCTATATTAAGCAATGTAATGAGTGAGAAAAAATAAATATTGGCTTTGTAAAAATGAAATGAAATACGAAATATTTTGTTAGGGATGCAGAAAGAGAATCCAATGCAGTGTGAACGCGCTCTTTTGCGTGGAGGAAGCGGGGAGCTATACCCGGACTGAATTCCCCCATCACAACTTTTCAATTACTGAACGCGCTCTTTTGCGTGGAGAAGAGGGGACACTATGCCCGGACTGAATTCCCCCTCACAACTTTTCAATTACTGAATGCACTCTTTTGCGTAGAGAAGAGGGGCTATACCCGTCTTTAAGAGTAATGTAGTAAGAGTAATAAATGTTATACATGGATTTTGCAGTGAGAGATTTCGGTTTATCCCGTCTTTTTAGCACTAGGATTTTATTGTAAACGTAATGCATCAATACTAGTAGAGGGGACATCCCCCTGAAATGAGGAGGTAGTGCTTCCTCACTGAAAGACTGGGGCTTCACATCCCAGAAATGATGCGGTACCGCACCACTTAAGTAAATACTTGTTCTGTCACTGAAAGACATGGGTTTATATTCCTTATTTAACCCAATAGTTTTACTTATACGCGTTTGATCTTCAATACTTTGATAGAATATTAAGACCAACAGAATATACAAGCATGTGCTATGGTTTATTACACAATGAAAACATATATACTATACTCACCTGAGAAAATATACGGAACTTTGTCGCACACGCGTCAGCACTGCGGGACTTTCAACGCACAACTAATCTTTAATTATGACTTTTGCCGCTAGATGTCACTAGTAGTAGTGGTTGTGCAATACATAATAGGACATGATATAACTTGCATTTGGCGTGTGGGGGTATCATTTCCTTTCACGGCAGCGTACGTGTAAGATCAAGGACAAGCTTTAGCGCATCTTAATTAATTAACTATATAGTTTTAATACTATTAAATAAAGTATAAAGAAATTGATTCAAACCTATTAAATAAAGTATAAAGAAATTGATTCAACCCTATTGTATTCCAGACATTGAAGCTTTGCCGAACCTTGAGTGGTGGTAGCAGCACAAATAGAACACCCAGACATATTGTTGTTCAGCCTTACAGTGACGCAGAGTCAACATTTTTTTCTTCTTTTTCTGGTTTTGTGAACGAACAACTAATGCTTGAAAGGTGTGTATTTCTTACGCTTATTGTTTTTTTTTAAAAAAAAAGAAAGAAATTATACATATTTGAGCTGTATTTAACCAATATTAATGAACAGAGAGAGACTTATAGTGTGTGGATATTTTAAAAGAATAGTTTACATCTGAATATAAGTGAATATATTTTATTGATTTTTTCATAAATTAAACAAATTGCTTTCTATTTACATATCATTATTTGACTATAGATTGAAAATAAGTGAATGTTTTTTATTTACATATTATTAAAATATAACTATAGGTTGAAAGTAATTGAATGTGCTCTCTCTCTCTTTTATATTCAAGTGATATATTAACGTCAACTTGATAACTCAAAATAGTTTTTCTTTGTCTTATTTCTTTCAGATGGATTTCTTCTGCCCGTCCGAAGAATTGAATATGGTTGATGAAATTTATCTCCAGGAATTGGTGCGCGGTTTCAACGACTACCCGAGGGTCTTCAGTACCTGGAAAGCCATCATGGAATTGAACAGGCTGGGATATCGGGGGTCGGGGAGATGCGACGCACTCCTACGCGCCCTTCGTGCCTTCGAAGGTAATGATACATTACTTCTCCAGCACTGTGTAAGCAGTGCTGATATAATAGACTTATTTTTGTATGGATTTTTCCGTACATGTGATACTTACGAATCGGCGCAGTCAAAACTCTTTTATTTATTATCATGTGGGGAAGGTCAGGTGGATAGGATAAAAGATACAGAGTTATCGGACTTTTTTGATTTTGGCAAGCGGTTTGTTTTGGAACCGTGCTTAATCCCATCCACAAATAATGCCATAGTCATGCCCCCTCAAGAAAATCATAACTTGAGTCCTAATAATCTATATCAATTAACAAATGAAGATTTAGCTTTCTTGGATGAAGTAAATGGGATTGGCACTCAAAATTCCGATGAAATACCAGATGAAGAAATGAGGAGTTTGGTTCAAAACGAGGACAATGCTGTGGTTATACCCACGCAACAAGTCCAGGGAGAAAATCCTGTATACAATCCACCTGAATACTGTGTACAGGATAATCATGACTATGGGGACCAAATGTTTTTTACTCCTCTGCCTGACCCGTCATATGCCAGTGTTCCAGCAATGGTTGGACATGGCAACATAAACAACAATAGTACAACTGGTACTACTAGTAGTCCTAATAGTGGTAGTACAGGTGGTAGTGGTAGTAATAATAATAATGGCGGGGATAATCAAAGAAATAGTAATTTCGAAGTTGTAAGAGAAAGCAGACAAAGGTTTCGTAAGTTCCATCTTACGGGACATGAAATTGCCGTCAGACCTGTGGGTGATGAAAGGAACATTAATAACCCAGAGGCTTATATCGAAAGTTTAATTAATTTTGCGCTGGAACATGTGATCTCCAACGCACGCCCCTCGGACTACATTGGCTTATACATAGAGAGTAGTAATAGTACCAACAACAAACCAATGTACGTTCCGTTTAGAAGAAAGGGCAATTTCTCTGCTAGGACAGTCCTCACTTCAATCGAACGTGTATTAAATTCGAATGAAGTGTTCCTTTTGGGGCAAGAACTATTGTTTCGATTCCATATCGCTGAGAGTATGCACGGCCAGGGAAGAAATACTACAACGAGTGCCGTTGACAAATATGCAAAATATCAAGATTACTTAGAAAAACGATTAATTCGTATTGAAAATAGAAATATTTACTGTCTCCCTATGGCCATAGTATACTGGATAACCAAGCATACATCAAGCAGTCAGACTTTGTGTAATTTAAGAACAAGAAACAAAGATACATGGCTTCTTAAAGCAGAAGTTCTCTGCGAGATGGCAGGGGTTAACGTTGAAAGTAAACAAGGTTGTGACTTTTCCGATCTGGACCTCTTTCAAGCATATTTGAAAGGGGAATATCAAATTGTAGTTTATGAGGAGCATGAAAAGAATAACCGGGAATATATAGTGCGTTACCCGGGAGAACCGGCAGAAAATAAGATTTTTATCCTTTATCGAAGAGGTAACACTATTGGTCATTTCGAACCCATTCGTAACATTAGAACTTTCCTCAAGGCACGAAAGTATTGTTATTATTGTTTGGAAGCTTATGATGAAAGGTCACGTGCACATAAGTGTAAAACTCGTTGTACTTTTTGCGAACATACTCACGAACGTGATTATACTGCAAACAGAATTAAATGCAATGCATGCAATAGAGAGTTTGCTGAAGGTGAATGCTTTAATAATCATCTGACATGTAATAAATCGGCTAGATCTGTATGTGATAATGTAAAGCTCTGCATCAATTGTGGCGTCATCTTTGATAAGAGAAGTCGAAAATCTGATCACATGTGTGGTGAACATTTTTGTTCAACGTGCCACGCATATGTTGATACAAACCATACATGTTTTGTTCAGAGACAGCGACCTGTTCATACGAAAAGGTTTATGTACATCACCTATGATGTAGAGACGATGTTGAAGGCACCGAATGATCGCGGTGAAAGGGAACACGAAGTTGTGCTGGTGTGCTGTCGTCATGTTTGTCATGCCTGTATAAGAAAAGGTATCGATGAGCCTTGTAAAACGTGCGGTGACAATGTTGGAAATCGTTCGTTTTCTTTTAAGACAATGACGGCTTTTATTAACCATGTGTTAGTAGAGCGTCCTGTCTTTCAGAAAATTGTGGCAATCGCCCATAATGGTAGTCGCTACGATGGTCTCTTCTGTCTTAGAACTCTAATAGAAGACCAGCATATTGTACCTAGTGTCCTTATTCAGGGTCAAAAGATTTTTAATATCAGCATAGGTAATCGTATCTTTTTCCGCGACTCTTTCCTTTATATTGGCGTCAAATTATCCAAATTACCAAAAACGTTAGGCCTTAGTCAAAATTTAAAGAAGGGAGATTTCCCATATTTATTCAATACTGAAGAAAATCAAAATTATGTTGGTCCCTACCCTCCGATTGAATACTATGACCCTGAAGGGCGAAGCACAGAAGAAAGAAAACAACTGGAAGCCTGGCACCAAGAACGTGCGGAAAGTGGCGAGGAGTTTAACCTGCAGAGGGATATGTTGGCTTATTGTGAGAATGATGTTAGAATTCTAACAGAAGCGGTCATTAAGTTTAGCGATATCATCGAAGAGAAAACGGAGGGTTTGCAATGTTTCATACCATCATCTACCATTGCAAGTCTTGCAATGCGGACATATCGTACCTTGCACTTACCGGAGAATACTATTCCTATCATTCCCGCGTTGGGATTTCATCATAAGACCAAGTATAGTACAAAAGCTATGCAATGGCTTATGTATATGGAAGACCAATTAGGGATAGAAATCCAGCATGCTAGGAGAGGTGGGAAAAAGTATATTGGTAGGTACAAGGTCGATGGATGGCACGAAGGACTCAACGCTGCCTTCGACTTTTACGGGTGTTATTTCCATGCCTGCCGCCTTTGCTTCCCCTTTAACCGTGACGCGGTTTTGCACGATGCCCAGGACTCGTACAATACGATGGAGAAACGATATGAGCAAACCATGCGCCGCCGTAGGTACCTGAAAAGTATAGGTGTAAACCTATACGAAATATGGGAATGTTCTTGGGACAATAAGGTAAAGATGGATAAGGAAGTGCAAAAGTTTGTTCAAGAACGTTGTACTAATCTACCTGATTTTCTTATTCCTAAGAACTGTTACAACGGTGGTCGCACGGAGGTCTTTCGTTCCTACGTCAATTGTGCGAGTGATGAGCGAATTTCCTACGCCGATGTAACATCGTTATACCCTTGGGTGATGGCACGTAAACCTATGCCGGTTAAATCACCTAAGATTCACACGGGACCGGACTTTCCAGATGTGGAAAGTATTCACGGTGTAGTCAAATGCACAATCGTCCCTCCAAAGGACCTCTACTTTCCGATCTTACCATACGTTGCGGGAGGTCGATTACTTTTCGGCCTTTGCCGCACATGCATGGAAGAAGAAAACACTAACGAATGTACCCATAGCGATGCTGAGTGTGCTCTCACAGGAACATTTTGTACACCAGAGTTACACCTTGCTCTTAAAAAAGGTTACAAAATAATCGATATACATGAGATATGGGAATTTGAACTTTTAGATCCTGAAGAGGGGAATTCAGGAGGGCTGTTCGGGACCTACGTGAATTCCTTCCTTCAGATGAAGCAGGAAGCCTCTGGTTTTCCTGCTTACTGTACCACTGAAGAAGACAAACAAAAATATATCGATGAATATTATGCCCATGAAGGCATACGATTAAATTATGACAATATTAGGATGAACCCGGGATTGAGGCAATGTGCAAAGCTATACCTCAATTCATTGTATGGTAAGTGGGGGCAACGCACAGACATGTCGCAGAGTATAATCGTTAGTGATGAGGTTACCTTTCTTAGGTATTTAACTACGGCAAGGTATGAAATTCAAAGTGTGGTGCCAATTGATGATGACCATCTCATTCTCACGTACAGAGACATTGAAAATGAAAACGTTCCGTTGGAGTTTTCCAATGTGATACTAGCCGCATTTATTACTTCGTGGGCTAGACTTAGACTTTACGAACTACTGACGACTGTAGGACCTGACAGAGTAATCTACTGTGACACTGACAGTATCATGTACTTACAGAAAAAAGATGAGGAACCCTTGTTACCGCTCGGAAACTATTTGGGTGATCTGACGAATGAAATTCCTGAAGGTTGGGAGTTTACAACCTTT
This sequence comes from Thermobia domestica, assembly GCF_964235325.1. Taxonomy (NCBI): domain Eukaryota; kingdom Metazoa; phylum Arthropoda; class Insecta; order Zygentoma; family Lepismatidae; genus Thermobia; species Thermobia domestica. Next base: position 323,543,541 of record NC_137456.1, read on the forward strand.
ATTGGTCTTGGCTGTAAAAATTATGCTATGCGGCTAACAAATGCCCAAGGGGATGTTCGGCATATATACAAAATTAGGGGGATAACACTAAATGATAGGACCTCTCAGAAAATTAACTTTGAGAGTTTCTATAAATTAGTGTCTGGACAATTAGAGTCCACAGTAATAGAAAACCCAAATAGCATCGTTCGTAGACCGGGGTTCCGTATCTTTAGCTGTAGAGAGACAAAGACACACCGTGAGGTCAACAAAAAACGAAAACGGATTGACGAACCTGACATAACCGACGATGAACCAATACGAAAACGTGCAAGTGTACCTTACGGTTATAGGCCCACGAATGAGTGAATGTGACTTGTATGCGTGTCTCTTTCGTGTAATGAAACCCCGAACCATCATCGATTGTAAAAATATTTATTTTTAATTTATTCTTAATTTATTTAATTTATTCTTAATTTATTTTATTCTTTTTATATTTTCGTTTGCTGTGCAAACAATGTATAAACTAGTCACTTCAGCTTTAATCTTATATCCCAGTGATTTTTTTATCCATTTCATTACTATGTATACTCCGAACAATCAATGATTGTGAAAATATTAAAATTCAATGTGTGAGTGTGAGTGTGTATATAAAGCAGAGTCTCTATTGTATGCATTCATTTGATTACAAGATGTTAAAGTTTCAACATCCCTCTACTATTTTAATCGCTGGTCCTTCAAGGGCTGGTAAAACTTGTTTTGTAAATCGTTTACTTAATGAACATGATCAAATGTTTAGTATAAAGTTTAATGATATTGTTTGGTGTTATGGTGCAGTAATACCAAAATTAGATGCAAATGCAAAAATACGTTTTGTAGAGGGAATACCTGACATGAATAATTTTGAAATCAAAGAAAATTCATTATTAATACTTGATGATTTAATGTCAGAAACTAATGGTGATGTTGCTAATTTATTTACAAAGTATGCACATCACAAAAAGTTAACTGTAATATTTATTATTCAAAATTTATTTCCAAAAGGAAAACATGCACGTGATATTAGTTTAAATGCACATTATATTATAGTATTTAAAAATCCACGTGATAAATTACAAATACAATATTTAGCAAGGCAAATTATGCCTCGGTATAGTAAAGAAGTCGTGAGTGTGTTCGAAGAAGTAACACGAGAGCCTCACACTTATTTATTATTTGACTTGACACAAAAAACAAACGATGCATTGCGAATACGTACAAATATTTTTCCGAATGAAATCATGTATGTGTACGCTAACGTAAAAGACATGCATACAGAAATTTTTGTTTAGTCTGCATCAAGATGTTGAAGGTGAAACAACACTACAGCACGCTCCGTGCGCTGTGCAAATGCAAGAATACCAAACGAAAACAAATTTTACAAAATGCTTCAGGGGATTTAATAAGAACAATATCTCAAGTAGCTAAGAACACAATAAAAGGAAACATCCCTTTAAATTCTCGTCAGAAGCAACGTTTACGTAGACATAAAAAGATCTTACGTGCTCTATCTCAGCAACGTACTGCATTGAATAAAAAGAAAAAGTTGTTACTACAGAAAGGTGGTGCTCTTTTACCGTTAATCTTGGGACCACTTCTTGCAGCAGTGGGAAGCAGTATTTTTAGTCGTTAAATATGTCAGAATTACGTAAAATGATTTTAGTTCCTGAAAATGCTGTACATGAAATTCAATCGAATCTTAAATCCATAGATTCACATCAGTCACGTTTAGATGAAGAAATGAATAACATCTTAAAACGTCGTGATCTTAGTGTACAACAAAAGTGGAAATTATATCAACAAGCTTTGCATCGTTATTTACAGTATACATCTTCTTCACATAAACCTATTACTTTACCTATCATTCAAGAAGAAGAAGAAGAAAAATCATCATCATCAACAACTTCCAAACAAGATAGCAATACTTCTATTTTACCATTTGTATCAGACATTTTACAATCAGTACCGAAAACACTTCGTAGGAAAACAGATCTATTATTAAAACAGTTGACAAGTTGTAATAAAATTCAGTGGGATAAGTCTGGTACAGTACGTATTCATGAAAAAACAATACCAGGTTCAAATATTATAGATTTAGTAAATGATGTTGTTCGTACAAGAAAATATTCAAGAAATCCTATAGGTATTCATGAATTTAAAAATTTATTAGAAGATCTTAATGTTCCTAAAGAATTTATTGGTACACCTATTAGCACGCCAGCATCAAAAGTGAAAAGAAGTAGTAGTAGTAGTAGTAGTAGACATCGTATTCGTAAAGTAAGAAAATCTCCTAGTCCTGCAGTAGTAGCTAATTTATTTAAACATTGGAAAGAATATAGTATGTAAAATGACAAAATTATCAAAAATATATTATGATTATTCAAATCCTGATTCTTTATCAAGTATACAATCATTACAACGCAAAACAAAGTTATCTAAAAAGAAAATTAAAAAATGGTTAGCTTCTCAAGATGCTTATACATTACATGCACCAGCTCGTAAAGTTTTTGAACGTAAAAAGTATTATGTTAGTGCACCAAATGAAACATTACAAATGGATTTAGCAGATATGCAAAATATTGCAAAGTATAATAATAATTATAAATATATATTATGTTGTATTGACATTTTTTCACGTTATGCATATTGTGTTCCGTTAAAAGCAAAGAAAGGTCCTGAAATGGTAAAAGCAATAACAAAAATTTTTAAAAATTTCAAGTTACCTGTGTTTAACGTACAAACAGATTTAGGTGGTGAATTTTATAATCGACATGTAAAACAATTGTTTAAAGAATATGAAATTAATCATTATAGTGTTCATTCCGAAATTAAGTGTGCGTTAGCAGAACGCTTTATACGTACATTAAAAGAAAGATTGTATCGTTATTTTACTGCAAAGAATACTTATCGTTATATTAATATATTAGATCAAATTGTAAAAAATTATAATCATTCATACCATTCAAGTATTAAAATGGCACCTGCACAAGTAAATGATTCCAATGTGAATCAAGTGTGGGAAACATTATACGGAAATAAAAAGAATAAGAAAAATATAACTTGTAAATTTAGTTCGGGTGATTATGTTCGTGTTAGTAAGTATAAACATAAATTAGAAAAAGGATATTTACCTAAATGGTCACAAGAAATATTTATTGTTGACAAATGTATAAAGTCAGATCCTGTCACTTACAAATTAAAAGATTGGAACGGTGAAGAAATTAAAGGAATATTTTATGCAGAAGAATTACAAAAAGTAATTATAAATTCAAAGAAAACATATCTTATTGAAAAAGTATTGAAACGTAAAAATGGGTGGATGTATGTAAAATGGTTAGGATATCCATCAAGTATGAATTCGTGGATTAGATCAGATTCTATTCAGTCTGCAAAATGAATTCGAACTTTACACACGACTTTTACGTTACTCTTCCTTCAAATGCAAGTAGCAATCTTTTTGATAATAATACAACATCATCATTTCGAGTTAAATTGGCACAACCTATTGATTTACGTGATGGGGAGTGGGGTGTTGCATTAACACAAATTAATATTCCGTGGAGTTTTTACAATGTTGGTGAAAATGAAGAAATTATAATTACTAGTGTTATCGATGGTAAAGTTGAACGCCACCATGTTCCAATTACACCTGGATATTATTCATCAATTGAATCTATTCTACAATTAATTCCTGAAAATGCTCGTATGTTACACTATTTAAAAAATAAAAATCAAATTGTTATTAAACATTCTTTGAAATTAGAAGATCAATGTATGATTGGTGTTACACCAGGATTACAACACATTTTCGGATTTATTAATGAAAATACGTATGATGTTAAAAAAGTTGTATACACAAAAGTTAGAAATGTTGATTTAATATTAGCACGTGGAAAATTTCCATGTGATTTAGATTATAATATTCCCAATACAATTAATGTTTGCATTGATATTGTAAAACAACAACAAAATATAGGGCCATTAGTTCGAAAACTTAGTGTATATAATGTGCAACACGGTCATGTAAAATCTTTTGTGTTTCACTCACCACATTATGTTAAAGTTGAAAAGAAATATTTTGATACGATAGAAGTAAACTTAAAAGATGAACACGGGTTAAAATTACCATTTCGTTTTAGAACTTCAAACCTAACACTTCACTTTAAACGAAAATGATTTCTGAAAGTATTGATGATAGTTTTTACATTACATTAGTTTCAAATGCTAGTGCAGATGTATATCCTACAAATAGTCCAACACATTTTATTAATCAATTAAAAAATAATATTCGTTTATCAGAATCCGATTGGTATGTAGGATTAAGTGAAGTACATATTCCATTAACATGTTATAATGTTACTGATGGTGAAAATGTTATATGGTACAAATTTAAAAATGCAGAACCTATGAAAAGTAAAATTCTTGTTGGATATTATCCATCCATTCATCATTTACTAGAGGAATTAAACGCAATATCAAGTTTTATAAAATTAATTTTTCAAATGTTGTGCATGTTGAATGTGATGAACGTGTAGAATCAGTGACATTGTCGCCTACATTAGCTTTACAATTAGGTTTTTCTGAAAAATCAGATCTTGTTAAAGAATCTCGTGGATTCAAACAACCATATGTAGATATCGGATATCCACATCAAATTTTTATATATACAGATATTATACAATATCAATTTTTAGGTGATACAAAAGCACCATTATTACGTATAGCAACAATCTCTGATATTAAATACGGAAAAGTTCAAACAATTACCTTTGAAGATATTCATTATATGCCACTTGCAAAATTTTGTTTTAACACAATTGAAATACTATTAAAAGATCATGCAGGGCGAAATTTGCCATTTCGTTCTGGGACACTGACCGTAACACTACATTTTAAACGCTCTCCTGCATCTGCTAAATAATAATAATTATAGAAAAAAAAAGATGAGAGCAAGACGTGTTACTTATCACCGTGGACGCGGAATACCATATTTTTCAGGACCTGTATATCAAAGGGGACATGGTATAGGTAGTTTCTTTAAAGGATTATTTCGTTTTGCTTTACCATTTCTTAAACAAGGTGCAAAAACTGTAGGACGTCAGGCGTTACAAACCGGTATGCAAGTTGCGGGTGATGTATTAGAAAATCGACCATTTAAAGAATCTGTTCGTGCGCGTGTAAAAGAAGCTGGTAATAGTTTAAAGACAAAAGCAATTAATAAAGTTGGCCAGTTGCTAACTGGTAACGGCAAGAGACGGTCACGCAAGAGGAAAGCTCCTGCAATTGTAAAGTTTGGACCACCAACAAAACGTAAACATATACACGACATCTTTTCATAATGGCACTCCTAAATTCAAGTAGTTTTGAATGTTGTACCAATGAATTTGATTTCTTTTCTATACCAATGACACAAACAGCTATTGAAGCAACTACAAATGCTGAATATCGTCCTATTTCCACATTAACCTCAGAAGGACCTATTGAATTTGTTATTCCAGGAGAAACAGGGGAATTTATTCATCCTGCATATCTATATCTTTATGTACGTTGTAAAATTACTAAAGCTGATGGTACAACTTTAGCTAATGATGATACTGTTGCACCAGTAAATAATTTCTTACATTCTTTATTTAGTCAAATTGATATTTCGTTAAATGATAAATTAATTAGTTCCTCATCAGGATCTTATCCTTATCGTGCATACATTGAAACATTATTAAATTATTCTTATGATGCTTCTCAAACACATTTAGCATGTGGGTTGTGGCATAAAGATACTGCAAAAAATTTTAACAAATTAGATAATACAAATGCTGGTTTTCAAAAACGTGCTAATAAGGTGAAAAATAGTAAATCTTTTGAAATGTATGGACGTCTTCATACTGATATTGTAAGTTTAGATCGTATGCTTCCTAACAAAGTAAGTTTACGTGTAAAACTACATCGTAGTAAAGATAATTTTTGCTTAATGTCTCCTGAAAATACAAGTTATAAAGTTGCACTTGAGGAAGTTATTCTTCATGTACGACGTATTGATGTAGCTGCAGATTTAGCTATGCAATTAAATACACGAATGGGTTCGGAAACGGCCAAGTTACCTCTGACGAGAGTGGAGACAAGATCTTATACTATACCTGCACAAGTAAAGTCTTACAACATTGATAATCTTTTCCTGGGTAATGTTCCTAAAGGCCTGGTTATTGGTTTCATCTCCAACACAGCCTTCAATGGGAATCACATCTTAATCCCTTTGAATTTCGAAACTTTAACGTTAACAAACTGCAATTACAAGTCGGCTCAAAATCATTTCCTCCCAGCCCCCTCACTCCTGATTTTAATAACAATTTATATCTTCTAAGTTACTATACTTTGATTTCAGGTACTGGTATATATTATCAAAATTATTCACATACTGTTACTCTTGATGAGTATCCAAACGGATATGCTCTGTATGCTTTTATTCTATCTCCAACAGGAACTTTAGACGATAATACGTGGGATGTGGTACGCGATTCCCCTGTAAATTTAAAAGTATCATTTTCAGAAACTTTAACTGAACCTGTTACATGCATTGTGTACGCGCAATTCGATTCTTTAGCACAAGTAGACAAAGATAGAAATATTTATACTGATAACACCTTCTAATTTATTCAGTTGAGTACGATGAGGGTTGTTGTACACTTCTCGGCGTATCATGATAACGAAGATGACTTTATTGTAAAAGAATTAGCCATTGTAAATCCTGACGTTCCCTTTTTCCAAAATTGGATTTTTAAACCACCATTTCCTTTAAATAAGTTAGCTGAGCCGATCGTAAGTACAAACAAATATCTAGGTGAGAATGTGTATGGCATTACCTGGCACGAAGGCGATGTAGAATATTCCCATCTTAAGGAAATACTTCAATCATATTGTTCAAATACTACAACAATATACACCTACGGAATAAATAGAAAGTGTTTTCTTCAAGAAATTCTTCAAAGAGAAGTTACAAATTTAGAAGAAATAAACTGTCCAAAGTATACTGCATTAAGTTTTCACGTTCATCGGTGTGCACATAATAAGCATCGTTTCGGACAATATAGGTGCAGTGTTCATGAAGCATTACTGTATAGTGAATATGTAAAAGTGTATGACTATGTCTTACATGTGAATAACAGTGATAGTTACATACCTACTACAATTAAAAATAATAATCTTCATCATGTATAGTGACGAATTGTTAAAAGTGTTACTAAGTGATAAAGTGACTGGTGCAAGTGTTACTGGAATTTACCCTATTGACAGACTTCCTGTAACGGTAGAACCTCCTGCTGCACTTGTAATTAATCTTGATACATCTGATTCTGCTGGTTCCCACTGGGTCGCAGTGTACATCAATAAGAAAAAACATGGGTACTACTTTGACAGTCTTGCTATGGACATTCCCAAAGAAATAAAAAACTTTTTGTCGAAAAATACTAAAATGTACTTTACGAATAATCATCAATATCAACATGATAATTCTGTGTTGTGCGGGTATTTTGTGTTGTTCTTTTTGCATCATATTATCCGCACTCAATCATTTCAAAAGTGTTTAAAAATGTTTAACAAGAAAAATTTGAAAAAGAATGATGATATCGTTTATAAACATGTGAAGAAATTTTTTAAAAAAAGAAAACAGAAATAATTTTTTTTTATTTTTTATTTTTTCTTATTATATGTTTACAATTTTTTTATTTTTTTTATCATATATACAATTTTTTTTTCTTAAATTTTCAATAAATTTTTTTTTAAACTTACATCCCTGCATTTTATTTACAATTCCTAAGAAAAATCATTACAATCTTGATAATGCATTAGTTAATGCTGTTGATCTTTCATATTTCCACCAATAATTCAACTGTTGTGCATTACGATATGCACATCCTGATTTCTTTACAATATTTGTATGAAAATTACAATAATCATTAAATGTGTTTCCACATAATTCACTTAATGGTGGACAATGTTTTGTTTCTAAATCAATGACATTATCTAATGCAAATATTCTTTTAATCCAAAGAGATTTCTCTAAACCTTTACAATAAAAGGATGAATTCTTTGAACATAATTGATATACAAGGTTTCGTATGCATGATACAGTATATCCAGTTTTGCTATTCCATTTCAAACCGTGTAAATTTAAAGTTAACCAATCAATTTGTTTTTGACATCCTAATGATAATAAATTATAATCTATTGGTGATTTTACCAAGCAATGGAAATTTACTGTATCATCGCATGCAGTTAAACAAAACTCACGAATGATAAATTCATTATCAGACATTTTAAAACCTTGAATATCGATAATATATTGATTTACACATGGTGAAATTTCATTTGTGTGATAAATGAAAAACGGAATAATCTGTCCAACAAATTCTGTATTTTTTAAAAGATCACAAATTTTACGCATAAACCATATAAATGAGATTTCACTATGTTCTTGTTCAAAAACTTCAAAAAGTTCACTAAGAGTTTTATCAAGAGATAAGTACTTCGTTGCAAATGTTCCAGTATTATGAAGATGAGTACAATCATGAGGAAGATTTAACTTGCATTCCATGCATTCAATTGGATTGGTGTTACGTAAGTATACTTTTATAGTTTTTAATACACAGTTCACATTAATGTTTTCATCACTGCATAACACACATGAAACACTAACTCTATTCGAATACATTTTTTCGATCTGAAATATTCGCTTTCCGTTTGTCTTTTCTTATGAAAATGTCCAGTAATTCCGGAAGATAGTCTGTATCACTTAATAATTCCACATACGTTTCATAGAATTTTTCTCTTGTTAATATTCCAATAATATGGGTGTTTGCATACAAGTAAAACACATCTTCTTCAACACTAGGACTTGCAATAATACTCCATGCACGGGTTTCCAATGACTCTGGGTGTACATTCATACAATCATGCGCAAAATCATGAGGGGATCCTTCTCTACAGCCATCGCAAATTAATGTATCGTTGAAATCCCATTTTTCAATAGCCTTCTTTATACATTCACGGTCCACCTTTTGACTATTACAACAACAATCTAAACCCCAAAATCGTGATGTTCTTGATAATACTGCTGGTGATGACGGTGGCGTTGGTGAAACTGTTGTTAGCACTGGTGAATCTATTGCATCAAAATCATATTCTTCATCTGACGATGATTCGTATATTTCTGTTTCAGCATCGGATATTGCTTCAGTGTTAACCTCGTAGCGTTCTTCTTTCTCAAAGAGATGCATGGTGTCTCTATATATATTTTCCGCTATAGCCCGTATTTAAAGTATTTTCATAGCCACAAGGTAATCACGTGTTCATCATTCGCCGCGCAAAACTTCTTTTCTATTACCAATTAGCATAGGGGCATGATTCAACATGTTTACCTGCCACAACCTCAATCCTCTTTGTATTCGCCGTCAACAATATCTTGTGTTCAACTACCCTGACGCCAAACTTGTTTTTATTACCAATTAGCATACAGGTATACCACGACCTCAATCCTCTTTGTATTCTTCGCCGACAATGTCTTGTGTTCACCTACCCTGGCGCCAAACTTGTTTTTATTACTCTGTCGGCACTCTGTGATGTGTACTAAACGCGTCGTCGGTTTTCCTTTGTATTTGTCTTCATGTTTTAACACGCACCTGTTACCCAACAACGCCATCTTTCCCTCTTGCCCAGCCAGTTTCCAAAAAGCGCGCGAAAAGTTCAGTTCATGTCTTAAGTTCACCAGCGAAAGACGTACAAGAACCACGCTCTGTATATGTACCAGTAATGCTTATCGTACCGCAGTATACATATTCTATACACAAAATTTCTAGTATGCTCACACAGTGTTCGAGAAAATAAAGATACGATCCGTCAAATTAAGAAGTCCCGCATGAATAAAGTTTATTCCCTCCACCATTTTAATATGATCACAATCAAATTTAACAACGTGTATGCTTTAGCATACGATTTGGGAAAAATAATAAGGAGCTTGCTTAGCAAGCAATCCAATACAAATTGTTCCAATTAATTTTATTAGGAGAATGAGCTTCTAATGAAGCGAATTAATTAATATAATCACAATCAAATTTAACAACGAGCGTTTCTAGTATGCTCACATATTGTTCGAACATAATATTTTTATAATGAGCTTCTAATGAAGCGAAAGAACAAAGAATTAATATGATCACAATCAAAGATTGTTCTGAATTTGCTATGCAAACGATCGAATTAATTAATATAATCACAATCAAATTTAACAACGAGTTTGCACAGCAAACGATCCAATAAATAAGCAGAGTATGCTTTAGCAAACGATCTAATACAATTGTTCCGACTAATTTATTAAGAAAATACAAATAAAAGAATAATTAATTTGATCATAGCATAGCTGTTAGAAACAACCCTATCACAATCATGTCCTTCAACCTCTCTTCTAGAAACTACTCCATACCTCCTAACACTCAACCTTTTCCAGGAACCCGTCTAACCACCTAACAAACAGGGTAATAAAACCACCTTCCCCTAAAACCTTCCCAAGGCCGACACGGCCATATTGACATCAAATCTACACAGTCATAAAAGCAATAAAAGCAATTAAAAGGGCAATAAAATCCATTCAAGTGTAGAAGTAGCTCCATTTCTACTGTGTACTTATTATTTTAACTTATTTTTCAAACAGCGTATTTATTATTTTATATATTTTCTTACCGTCTTTTTAATTTTTTATGTCGGGCAGTCCGTGCTTGAGCTGCGATATATATATATATATATATATATATATATATATATATATATATATATATATATCGCGACGGGGAGAAGTAACCTTGCTGCTGACGTCCCCATCCAATCAATTAATCAACCAATATTTGCTGCTGAAAACGAGCGTTAAACTGTTATCAATAAATCAATCAATAAATCAAATAAGGGTAAAAGAGTCAAGAAATACGAAAGGTAAAAACAGCGTTATTCTCCACCAACCCCCCCCAAAAAAAAATCATTCGGCAGACCAAAACTTTCACTGGTATCTGTCAATTTCGGCATTTCACCAAAATACTCCTAATACTCAGACGGACAATTTTTATACAATTTTTACCCAACTCCGTGGAGTAAATCAGTCAAATGTGAATCTCCGATACTTAAAAATGTTAATATTTTGTCGAGTGTTACGTGTACAAGATATCTGTTAAGCAGGCGCACACCCAGAAATTTTTGTTGGGATGGATCCAAGCTTTGGGAGGAGTACAATACCATAAGCTACTACGTGTTTGTTAATATTGAACGGGTTTTATTCTGCACCTGAAAGGACAATAAATAATTGTAAAATACTTCCACCTATATAAAAATGATAGAACTAGGTTGTTTTTATATGAGAAAGAAAAATGAAAATGAAATGAAATCTTTTTTTACGTCCCACGCTTATGCCGGTTAGGCTAAAGGAGACGGTGATGGTGAGAAATGAGTGAAATGAAGACAGTGGGAGGAAACAGGAGAACTCCGAGAAAACCCACGAGCACGGTGTTTGTCCACCACAAAGTCCACACGGCGCGAGCTGGGATCAAACCAGTGACCCCAAGCACCGGAGGTGAACGCTCTACCACTGAGCCACTTCGCCGATGAATTATAAGATCAGCTAAATTAGTCATTTCCCTTTTAAGCAATTGTTTTATTGAGAAAGTGTACAAATATATGTTGAATTAGGAAGATTTATGGGGGGGGGGTCGGAACTGATTGACTCCCAGTACCGGCGCTTCTGCTGCCAAGTACAGTTAATGGTCGATTTTGTGTAGATTTTAATTTTCATTTGTTAGTGTTTTTCTAAAGGAAAACTCATTTTCCAAAAAAAAAAAAAAAAAATCTCTAATTTATACTTGTAACTTTCAATATTACATTACGATTTGTGTCCAAAGGAATCTGAAAGTTACAGAAAAGATGGCTAAAATAACCGTTCTCAACTTGGTTCTTTGCGGCTTCATTCAAGTGAAGTAATCGTTAGCCAGGAGGACTTCTTTCTTCCCCGAAAAAAAATATATTGCAGTTCATGGCCGGCCCTAGGCAACTTGCTGCCCCCTTTTCTCCAGAGAGAACAAATCTTAAAAACCACGATTTTAAATCTGCTATGCCACCTTGACCAATTAAGGGGAGGGAAAGCACACTCGCGTTCGGAAAGGCCTAAACACTACAAATACAATCTTCGTTGTGTGTGTGTTTTTAAGATGTTTTATGTTAGTGAAAGATAAAGCAAACACACTTGCAGAGGAAAGATGGTAATCGTTTTTATAGAATTCAATATCGAGCTTCAATCTCAATATGTCAGTTTGCAATTCCAGTACAACTAGCTCTTTTATCTTTATTTCTTGATTTTCCTTCTACATCTGTTAATTTAAAAAAAAAAAAAAAAAAACTTGTTTCCACCTTCAATGATAAAAAACTTGTTTCTGACAAAGACAAACCTAGTTTTCATATCAAAACTATAACTACCTAAATTGAACAGGTGTTTGCTACTGTTCGAGAATCGAGTTCTTGTATTTGACAACAATCAAGCAAATTCATGCTGGGATTTGTTTCATCATTTGCTTTACCAGTGTCATGTGACGTTAAACTAATGCGACCTAAACATGATTTATGAATGTAGTATTTAAATAGGAAGGTCAGCTTAGTAAATTTAACTACCATCATCATGAAGTCTGTTTTCAACAAGAAATATTTATTTTAAATAATATAGTTATGACAGATCTTACCGCCCCTCGAAACTTTCCTCCTTTTGTGCAAATGCACGTTTTGTTGCATATATGGTAAAGCCGGTTGTGGTGTTACATCTACTTCTGAACGGTTGTACTGAACGTATGTGTCTGTCAAGAGTATTGATAGCCAGGTTTAAAAAACAGAAAATTTCGAGTAGCACGTGCTCTGGTGGAATAATAACCAAAAAACATATTTCTTATAGGCAGTGCTGTATTTAGGGGTTGCTATCGGGTTCAAGCCATCCCCCTCCCGAAATTCCACGTACAACAATAATCCTTCTTACTATTTCTAAAGGAAAATATAAGTGTTTATTCACGTGTTTTGCATACCTCCCGAAACAAAATCGTAAATACGCCATTACTCATAGCATTCACTGGAGTAGTATGATACCTATTTATCTGTCTTTTTGTAGTTTTCTTGTTAATATTATATAATATGGCTGTCAAATTGAAATTTGCTTCGGATTTTCAGCCCGTCGATGTTTATCTAGCAGCACGTATGTTACTGTCTACTTTACATACACGTATTTTAAGAGTGTTGCCAGGTCGAAGTTAGGCTAAAATCATATTGAAGTTAAGCTAAATCATATCAACATACGATAATTTTCTTTCATCTTGTGTTAAAGCGTACAATTTTCTTCATATTTGAATGCATGAAACTATATGTGAAGTAGTTTATAATGGTTTATAGATGTCTAGCAAATTCTAAAAAGACAAAAATAATAATAATAATAATAATAATAATAATAATAATAATAATAATAATAATAAATAAAATAAAATAAATAAAAATAAAATAAAAAAAACTGTTACTGACTCATGCGTCGTACTCTCTAGAAGCCATTGATCAGGCAGTTACTCAAATGACTAAAATTGAAGATGATTTTGAAGGTCTTTGTTGGTTGTATTGGTATTTAGTGTCCCTTTGAGCACTGAGGCAGTATGAATTGTAGACGTACAACTTAACCCTAGACTACTACCGTGCTTTCTTATACTACTTTTACTACGAATACACGATTTTTTATGAGCACGAAACGCTAGCATATAGAACCTTCGATTATCCTGTCACAGAACAGCTAACCAGTTGAAGTACTGCTGACAACGGAAGGGAATTTGTGAGGAGAGCAGTGATGCAAACTCCTTATATATTTTAACGTTAACTATTACTAATGGGATAAAGGGAATATTCTTCGAAATTGAAGACATATATGGGATTTTTCGTTATATATATAATTCGCCCCAACAAAATTCTTCGGTAAACTTTTCTTTGTTCTCGGTAAACTCTATACTAGTGAGGAGTGAATTATCATATGTGATTCTTAAAAATCAAGTACCAGGAAACGAAATGTGTGCTCTGTTATTTGAAGAAAGAATAAAACAAAACAATGAACGAGTGAAAGGAAGAAAGTAAAATATCAATAGCGAGAAACAATCAATTTCCAAACGTTTCACATGACATGTGTGGAGAATAAAATTTTCTAGTATAGTTTGGCTTAATAAAAAGTAAAAAGTGAAATGAAATGAAGTCTTAACGTCCCACGGTTATGCCGGTTAGGCTAAAGGATTAATAAAAAGTAGTGGTACAAAGATGTGGACTGCATTTCTTATAAAATATACTTGTTCTCAAGGAAAATAGTTATTAACGAACTATTTTATAAGTGTAGAAGATCGAAATTTATTGATAATTCATCAAGAATTTGAACAAAATAACATGCGGCATACATAAATTTTATTTTCATATTTTATAATAATAATAATAATAATAATAATAATAATAATAATAATAATAATAATAATAATAATAATAATAATAATAATAATAATAATAATACATGGGATTTTATAGCGTTTCAGGTTGCTATCACTGGATGGATAGGGGGGAGCAACAACATGGGAGAGCTCTTTCGTGGCTAAACGGCTAGCCTACGCGCCTTTGGCGTGACAGACCCGGGTTCAATTCGCGGCGGGAAATCACGTGATTCGGATTCCATGTTAACAGTAGGTCCTCGCTGCTGAAAGGGACGTTAAACTTAAAATCAACTCAAGCCAAAAACATGGCGGTTGGACGTATATTTTACGCACGGTAGTAATCTAGTGTTAACTGTGATTCGAATCACATGTGCTCTCGCTCAGAATCGAACTCGGGTCTGCCGCGCCGAAGACTGGCTCGCTAACCATGTATAGCTACAAAAGAAACTCCAACTTGAAATGTCATTCGATCTGGTGCAAACTTGAGAATTTTGCTATTCTGACGCCCCTATTTATCATGGATACGGTTTGGTATTATTAATTTTCGCTTCAATTGCGGATATTTCGTTGCGACATAATCCTCCAGTTTTTAAAGCACATTACTTAAGCTATTAAGTTTAACCTTAATTTATTATATTTGATTGCGAAATACTTCCTTACATGTTACATGTCAGACAGTGATTATTTTTTTCCTTTTTTTTAAATTTTCGTTTTGCATGTGCTATTTGAAAAGTGTGGGTGATGCCTTTTCTTCTACTCCAATTACGTAAAGTTGTTTTAACAGCTGAATGTAGTGGAAGAAATTGGTACCATTATGCGAGTCTTTTATCTCCGTGACCTGATTGCAGAACATGTTGGAATCGCAGGCGTGTGCAGAATTTTAAAAAGTATCCAGACTTTTGCACGCATGGATGGACGTTTCTTACAGCATGAACTGGCTCAGTGAAAGTACTTTTGTATTTTCGCTATCAGAAGCCCATATCCATAAAAGTAGTTGAGATACATATAGTATATCTGTGGATATATACATATTCAGAGAACATATTTGAGTATTTAAAAAAATGTTGATTCATGGCTTCTCTTTACTTTTAACATATATTTTGCTGAGATGGAGAAAATAGTTTTTTTATTTTAAGTTAGGATTCTGTAGTTAAAATACTAGTCATTTAAATGATAATAACGGGAGGCTCAGTGGTAGTATGCTTACTTCCAGTAAAACGAATCCCTGGTTCGATTCCAGTTTATCTGAGTTTGTGGTAGACAATATCGTTTCCTCGAGGGTATTCCCATTTCTTTTTACATTCTCATTCTACTAATTCCTTGAGAAGCATTCATCATCAGTGTCTTTTGACCTAAAAGGTATAAGAGTAAGACCAAAACTACAGGTTTCGGCAAAAAGACCTCCTGTATTAGGAGAGGGCGCTCTGTTAATTGTGAATGGGATACGGTGGCGGAGAGATATCAATCGATAACGGTATACTTATCATTTTCAGTAGTCGCAACGGCGTAGCGCTGTGAGCATCGTGCGTTTGTTGTGGGGGAGTATATTCGTAATGGTGGTTCTCTGATAACCAGCGTTGCCAACATGTACGATAATTATCGAATCATACGATAATTTTGATCTCTATACGATGTACGATAGCTGCTGTACGATATTATGAAAACATACGATAATTTAACAAGTCCGGTAAGAATTAAAGTTAATTATGGAGGATGGAAATTCGAAAAACTTTCTTTCATTGCATGAAAAAAAAAAAAAAATACGAATTTTGCAACATACGAGATGTGACAAAATTTCTCAAAACATTACAAAGATTACCAACGTCTCGAGAAGGACTTTAGTGCAGGCAAATTAAAATTAATCGGGTAATAATTTAAATATTATTATATTACACTTTTAGCTAGTTAGACTGTATGAGATGGAACGTATTGTAAAATTGATCAAAATCACTACTAGTATACTGCAGACACACGTGATCCCATCTATAATCAAACCGAGGACTACTACAATGCACACAGGAAACCAACTAAGAAAAAGTAATTAATAGCTATTTAACGTAGATAAGTTTCACAGGTAAATACATAAAGTGTTGAAGGAATACTAGTTTTTTTTCTCGATAAACTGGTAAAGAATTAAGCTTATATCTTGTTTCCTATGCAGATTATTAAATATAGCTTTAGTTGTAAATGTTCATGTTAGCTTTTTTTAATAATAATAATAATAATAAAGCTTGATATTGAGACTAGAAACAAAAGATACGATAATTTTACGACAAAAACGATAATTTTAAGTGCTACGTACGATAATATCTTCTGAACAATTTGGCAACGCTGCTGATAACTACTCAAGCGGGCATTTCGCATTCGGTTCGGACTTGACCGACATGATTCCATCCAGCAACCTCCAAAGCGTTGTTCGATCCGAGGTCGGCCAGGCAATTGTTCTCGCATTATCGGTCCAGAACCTGTTTGCTCTAAATTTTGATACCCAAACTTGAATAGTTTTTCTATCCGCAACAGAATCATGTCGTCAAACCGAATGCGAAGTGCCCGCTGAATAGTAATCATAGAACCACCATTACGAATATACTCTTCCATAGCAAACGCACGATGCCACAACTACTGAAAATGGTACATATAGCGTTATCAATCGATATCCTTCCGCTGCCGCACTCCCACCACAGCTAACGCAGCGCCAGGGTTGCCAATCGTCCCGATTCTGTCGGAACTGTACCGATTTCTGACTTATTTGTCCCGCGTCCCGATTGGACACTCGTCGGGACGCATATTGTCCCGATTTACCGATTTTCAAAGTTAATTAATATTTTACTGGGTCATTTTTACAAAAAAATAAATTATTATTTTGCACGCATAGTTTTATGTATAAAATCAATTTAACGAATTTATGTTTTAATTTGACTCATGAAAAAATAGCAGCTCGTCTTTAATTTATTGTTATTCTCTAATTGTTTCAAGTTGATAATCCAACCGATTATGACGATAGTATATTCCCGCTAAAAATATTTTTGCAACCTTTATATAAAAGCGGCTGCTACCGCAGTGGCAGCAACACTAGTGCTCACTTCAACAGATGACCGTCACGCTACTGCCAGCTCTGCCATCAGTGTCGGCGTCTTCTGCTTCACTTTTGGTCTGGCGCGCAATCACATTGTTTACATTAACCTGTGCTGTGCAGTATTATTTTGTTCTTCGACGTTAAGTTATTTTTACATACAATGATGGAGGATAATGAAGAAACATCAATAATGAACCATCCACATCGAAATCATGGGAGGGGGGAAGGTGGGCTCCTACACCGATTGTCCCATCCCGATCTTTTCCTAAGAAAAGTTGGCAATCCTGCGCAGCGCCCTCTCCAGATACAGGAGGTCTTTTTGCCGGACTCTGTACATATTTTATTTCATTTTTAAATAATAATAATAATAACAATAATACATTTCACGCTTCTTTTCCTTGTGACCCCAGATTCGATCCCGAACATAGTTGTCCTTGTAATTCGGTTTTAGTTTGTTGTGGTTTAACATTCTTGGCAGTATGAGATTATATCAGACATGAACCTACAACAAAACGTGGGATCCAAAACCATATAAGCTCCTCTTGTTAATCAAAGTAGAGTCTCTCGCGCCGAAGCCATGAACGCTAATCATTTTACGTGATTTAACGGAAAGTTAATCCAGGAGCGGATCCAGGGGTTATCGGGGCGATCACCCCCCTAACCCAGAAGAGGAAACTTTTATATATATATATATATATATATATAACCCATCTTAGAGTTTGGTGCTCTTAAAAGTAGTTCTAAGTAGCAGTATTACAACCCCTCCCCCCAGAAGTCAGTCCTGGATCCGCCCTGCGTTAATCACAAGGAACCACGAAAAGCTTCCTACAAAAAGTATAATTTGATATTTTATAGTGATTAAACAAACAAAATAATAATAGTAATATAGCCTATTTCACATAGTTTCTTTTTGTGTACTGCAGTCCGGGTTCGGGTTCCAGTAGGGGCCCTTGTGGTTCGGTTCCTACAGCTAAGGTGTAGGTTCAAATTAGGGATGGCCAAAATATTCTGGAATATGGATTCATTTTACGGAATGGGATGTTTCACTTTCCGGAATTTTTCCGAAATGGAGTTTTTCCAAATTCCAGAATCTTTCCGAAATTGGAATTTTTCCGACCGGAATTTTACCGAATTCCAGAATCTTTCCGAAATCGGAACTTTTCCGAAATCCAGAATTTTTCCTAATTACGGAATTTTTCCGAAATCCGGAATTTTCCGAATTCCGGAATTGACCATTCCTAGTTCAAACTATATGAACGGGCTAAGCTGTAGTGGTGGAGGCGCTTTAGCAAGAAAGAATAATAATAATACGACAGATACAGAAACCAGATTTAAATAGGACAATCGGTTAACAGAAAACGTGAAGTTCATCAGAGTTTCATTCAACTGCCAAGAGATGGCAGTCGAAGTTCTAGCGATAAATGAGACAGCTATTTTGTTTATCAGCAAAGTGGTATGAGTCAGTAAAGTCCAAACAAAGGAAATGTTACTTACACCACTGCCATTTTAACCCATCTCCAAGTGGCTGATGTATGACGTAAGAACAGGATTTTACAATGGGAGAAGAGGCCGAAAAACAGTGTTGCCAGTGTATGACTAGTCGTGGGATCACGAATAGCGTATATATTTATGATTAGTCGCATTCTTACAAAGAATGATGCATAGGTATGCTTCCTTGCCTCTCGATTATATACATGGCGAGAATACGGACAGGCTAGTTCGTGTTTGGAGGATATTTCGAGCTCTGACTCCAAAATATGTAGGTTTGCGTAACTAATTACGGTAGGGCCTCTTTATACAAACCTCAAAGTGATATTTAACCTTAGAATGAACGAGATACAGTGGTCCAGACGCTCTCGTCTTTGCTATGAGCGGTCCCGGGTTCGATTCCCGGTGGGAACACTCGGTCGAAAAAGTATAAAAGCGTTTTCAGGCCAGCCATACTGAATGAGGTTTTCCTCATTCACACCAGGTAAATGCCGGGATGGTACCTAACATACTGATCCCAGGCCGCTTCCTTCCTTCCCTTTCTCCGGATTGTGTGATAACCAAGGGATGTCATCCCTCATACGTGAAATACTAACATTGCCATGGATTCCGAAAGCCCAGAAATCTATTTTCTAAATCCTGAACGAGACATAAGGAGGAAAAAATATTGTAGAATGAACGGAAATCCTGTAATTCATTATCTTGGCAATGTTTCAGTTCTGACTTTTATTATTTCTGATTTTAAATGTTTTTTTTTTTTTTTTTTTAACTTTTTCTTACTTTTAACACTCCGACTTATACTGTTCAATTTAAGACAATAATACAAAATAACATATTTTTTGGTTGCAAATTTACAAAACTATTCTAGAATTTTCCAGCACTTTTTCATACTACAACGATTCCTCGCCGTCTTGCAATCAATATAGCCCCCCTGAAACTCGAGTTATGGTGACCTTAGGTGGGAACCAACACATATTGATAGTTAATTAGTCCGACTAAAGTAAAAAATAAAAATTAATTTTAACTTTTTTTTTTTTTTGGTACTATTTGCCCCACTGTAGAATAGATGCATTAGAGACACAACGCACCATCACTTATAGAAACAAAAGAAATATTTTTGCATACTAACAGATCAGGTTTTTATTGTTTAGTTCTTTGCATTCGCGCTTTGGTGAACTTATCTACACATCGTAACTTTGAATTTAAGACCACTTATTTAACCATCTAGCTTATGCGAAGGTTAGACAAGTGGCGTGATAACACAAGCGTCTTCCTGATCCTTAGGCCTGTTCTCGATCTGACATAAACTTTCATCTGTGTACCAGTGAAACTGCTAATTGGTTGGCAGCTCTGACGTCTGTACAAATGAAAATGAAAAAAAAAAAAGAAAAGAAAAACCTTTAGCTAATGTCCCACAAAATTCCTTTTTGACTAAAAGAGAGTGATGATTAGAGACCGGATGTTTAGGCATTAAAAACCTAGAAAATAGGCAGGCAAATAGGCAATAAAAATTTAAAAAATAGGCAGTAAAATAGGCACTAAAATTTAACTCGAAATAGTGTAGATAAATATTCAATACCATTAAAAAATAGATTCAAGTCATAGATAATATTCAAAGAATATAGAAACATACTTGTTTGTTAATATCTTCTTTTATTATATATATAAAAACAACACTTCAAAAAAAATGAAATGAAACCTTGGAGTTTTACGTCCCACAGTTTTGCCGGCTAGGCTAAAGGAGACGGTGATGATAAGAAATGAATGAAAACTATGAAATAAAGAAAGTGGAAGGAAACGGGAGAACCCCGAGAAAACCCACGCACACGGTGTTTGTCCATCACAAAGTTCACTTGGCGCGAGATGGGATCGAACCAGGGACCCAAGCACCAGAGGTGAACGCTCTACCACTGAGCCACCACGGCCCCCAACGAAGGTTCTTATGCATTCCATATATACTGGGTGAACCTGGAAGATGTGCACATACTTCGGGAGGTGATTTGTAACATCAAAAGAATACAAAAAGTCCTCTTGAATGTTGTGGAATTCCGCGTCGTGTACGAGTGACAGGGGGCCAACTTAAAATCGAAAATCGAATCCTGTCAATTGGAATGAGACATAAAAGTGTGCACATACTTCAGGAGGTGATTCGTGACATTCAAGAAGACTTTTGTTCTTCTTTTCACGTCACGAATCACCTCTCGAAGTATGTGCACATCTTTCGGTTCCGTTCCAATTGTCAGGATTCGATTTTCGATTCCTACTGGCATCCCTGTCACTCGTACAGGACGCGGAATTCGACAACATGCAACAGGACTTTTTGTCTTCTTTTCATGTCACGAATCACCTCCCAACGTATGTGCACATCTATCTGTTCCGTTCCAATTGTCAAGATTCGATTTTCGATTCCAAGTTGGCATGACTGTCACTCGTACACGACATGGAACTCGACAAAATACAAGAAGACTTTTTGTCTTCTTTTGATATCATTAATCACCTCCCGAAGTATGTGCACATCTTTGAAATTCACCCTGTGTATCTATTGTAAAGTACCACAAACACCTAATATGCATATATATGTGTGCATTATTTATGTTATATAAATTATATATTTTTCCAATAAAGGCTTATATTGAAGCAAGTGCATACAATAGGCAATATTAGGCACTAAAGCAGTTATTTAGGCAGTAAAGGTCGAAATAGGCAAAATAGGCAAAATAAAATTGGCTTAAATCGAAACTATAACCCCCTATATAAACTTTGAAACGTTATTTTTGATCATATCTTTAATATTAAAGAATAGGCATTTTGCCTAACATCCGGTCTCTAGTGATGATTAATGAAAGAGACGGTGGAATGAGAATGTGGAAGAATAAGGAACTTCGACTTGTCATATGGTCTGGGATCGAACCCGAGACCCTCTCATTGGAGGTAACCACCCCACTATCGCTTGCTCTTTGAAGGGGAGCACGGTTGCTCAGTGATAAAGCGCTTACACCTGGTACGTGAGGACCCTGATTCAATCCCCGGCCAAGTAAGTTTCTGGTGAACAACATCGTGTCTGTGGGTTTTCTCGGGGTATTCCCATCTCCCTTAGTGTAAAGGGCATAAACGTGGGACGTTAAACTGAAATATTTCATTCCGTATATTTTTTTAATCTTTTCAAGAGCCCACATGGGGTATCTTACGCAGGGGAATGTTTTCGTATTTCGATGTCTGATATAGACCTAAGAACTTTCGTTAAACAAAAGTAGAACAAAAGAAATGAAGC
Organism: Thermobia domestica; assembly: GCF_964235325.1. NCBI lineage: Eukaryota > Metazoa > Arthropoda > Insecta > Zygentoma > Lepismatidae > Thermobia > Thermobia domestica. The sequence continues at coordinate 323,565,904 of NC_137456.1, forward strand.
AATCAAGAAACAATTGCAGGCGGAAAGGTATATACGTCGTACATTGATTGATTAGAACAATTTACTGTTTTACTGTAATTTATTGCGCTCGATTTCCTGTACCCATAAATGTTATGTATAAAATGAAGGCAATTACCGTAATGCATTACAGAAGAATTACTCTTGTAGTAATCGAACTCAGAAGAACGAGTAGATATTTTTCATGCTGCAGCTATCCCGAAAATGACTAACGAGTGTTTACTACAGTTACTTTTACACTAGCGCCATCTATATGATAATTATTTCAGACACTTGAAGCCTGCGTATCAACGTCCTTCAACTTTGTTGGCAAATGGTTGATATTGTTGGGAGTTGGTAAGTGTAGGAAACAACGTTTAAAATAATGTTGGTCAAGGAACGACTTGCCGCCATTTCTCCTGCAATTTTGTCCTCGCATTCCGAATTGTATAATTTTACTTCTTTGGTAGGGGCTACTTAGAAATTGAATTGGGTGGCGAATGCTCGGCATAGCGGCCAATTATAACGTAGCCCAGTGGTATTCATCCCTGGATACGCGTATCCCGGAAGTACACGATATCTTCTTAGAGGTTCGTAAAATTGTATAAATAATACAATTATACTATAGTATACTATTTATTCCATGCTAACTACAACATAGTTATATTAAATTTCTAACATGATTCTTCTGTTTACAGTAAAACTGTTATTTAATTAACAAGTAATGAAACCTGTAATTTATTTTGTATGTAATTATAGGTAGGGGTACATGCAATTAAAAGATTGAATATCACTGACATTTAATTGGAATTAATAATAGCTTAAAATTGGGGATAGTCGCTTGAATGGAAAAGTATCATTAGGGGTACATGGAATAAAAAGGTTGATTACCACTGACTTATAATTCCAACTGAAGATAGCTTAAACCACAGGGGTAGACGCTTAAATAGGGTCGTTAGGGGTACGTGGAATATAAAGGTTGAATACAACTCACCTATAATTTGAATTAAGCATAGCTTAAACCTGGGGGTAGTTGCTTGAATGGGAAAATATCTTTAGGGGTACGTGGAATAAAAAAAAAAAAGTTCAATACTGACCTACAATTTCAATTAAAGATAGCTTATACTTGTGGGTAAACACCAGGGGCGTAAATAAGGTTCTCGCAGACCCCGCATTGCGGGGGGCCTCAAACCATCAGCAAATCGTGAAGTAGGACGTAGAGAAGGGGCCCTACTTCACGCTGTCTACGGGGAGGCCCCCAAGCCTTTAGTTACGCCACTGGTAAACACTTAAATGAGAAAGTATCGTCAGGGTACGTGGAATAAAAAAAAAAAAAATGAATACCATTCACCTATAATTTCAATTAAGAATTGCTAAACCCTGGAACATAGTCTTGAAAGGGACATATAAATTTTTTTTCGTCTTGCAAGGATTTAAACCATGTGCAACTTTCTAGATCGTCTTCCTTGCTACCTGCTATCGCCCTCGCGCTGACATAAACAAAAAAAAAAAAAAAAAAAAAAAAACAATTAAGCCGCTTCCGAAACAACGGATTCTTTTGGACAGTGAGGGGAAGCGCGCCAAAATACACGTTTTTAATGAGGAGGTTCACTATTTGTACACTAGAGTGCAGTGCTGCATGGTTAGATATATCTTCCTTGTTTTCAGGAAGTTGTAATGTGTAAACAGTAAATAGAAAGATCAAAGTGCATTTTGTCATTGTGCGTGGGATATGTCAAATATGCGCTTAGTATGCTGTGACATTTCGCTACACTATAAAAGTCACACACTTATAAAAGGATGTGTACATACTACCCTTGACCTTGTCGTTATCGATGCGGTTGAGACATGTTCGAAATTAGCAGAAGATAAACAAGAGAAAATCAAGATGTGGCCTCCTTCGCCAACATAGCGTGTATTGGATACATGCAAAGGTAACGAATAAGACCATTATATATACATAAAAGAGATTAAAAAAAAAAAAACAATGAACACGAAAACTATCCAGAGAAACAGAGAAGAACCACACAGCGAGGAAAATAATCTTTTCAGATTTTTCTTCGTGCTTTACACCAGATCTTCTCCCCTTGAATATTGCACCTGCTTCCGGATCAATGTTTCCAACTAGAGTATAATTTAGTCATTAACACAACTATGATCACATTACATATTTAGCGCTTTTTACTATAGCAATATACAGTATACAGCGAATAGTGATCATAACAAAGTAATTTGGTTGGTTCTATCGAAACTATTCCGCATCTTTGTTATTCAAACCGTGTACAGGGAACTTTGTGATCCAATTGTTAATTGTAGACCTCTAACGTTTGGGTAATAGGACTTGACAATGCAAATGTATATTGAATAAAATTGTATTTGGGAGTTCTCTCTAGATTTCCTCTTTTTGTTCAACGGTTTTCGTTTTACCAGTTCTTCAATAAGAAAATCATATATCAACGAACTTGTAAAAGTTAAAAATAGGGGAGAAAATTACAGATAAGAGTGAAGTTGAAAGGGGGTGTTCTACAAGATTGTTGCCTCCTACAACGTTATTTAGTATCTATTTACACTCTACTAGCACACACAATAGGCCCAACAATCGAAAATGCCCGGCGAAAACCTTTCAGGGGACAGTAGGTCCAAAGTTAGCTGTTGAGTTGGTTGCCCAATGCTCGACATAAAAGGCAAATTACACCGTAGGGCCAACATTGGTGATTGAATTAGTTGCCAAATGCTCGGCAAAAGGGTAAATTACACCGTAGAGATAACGTTAGCGATTGCGTTGGTTGCCAAATGGTCGGTAAATGGTCAATTATACCCTAAGACCAACATCGGGGATTGAGTTGGTTGCCAAATGCACAGCAAAAGTTCAATTACACCGTATGGCCAACATTGACGATTGAGTTGGTTACTAAATGCTCGGTAAAAGGCCAATTACACCGTAGGGCCAACATTGGCAATTGAGTTGCTTGCCAAATGCTCGGCAAAAGGCTAATTATATGATAAGGTCAAAGTTTGCAGTTAAGATGATCTGGTACCCCTAGCAACCTTGAAAGTTAGTCCATTTAAAAAGCATTGCAAAGTTTTTCACTATTTTCTTCTTTATTATTAAAGTTACAAACGTCAAAATTTGAACAAACCTAGAGGAGACACATATCTATGCCTTGTGTGTTTTAGATTTTGAAAAAAACACAGTAAGGAAACTTTTATCTTCAACTTTGAAAACATGGCAACAGTAAGACCTGAACTCCCTGCGACGGTATAGCTTTTCCTTTCCGCCCGAGTCGTGCGGCAAGTTCAGTTCTCTGCCTCGCTCAAGTTGTTCCAATCAGGTGACTCATAAACAGCGGTACAACCGAAACCTTTTTTCATCTCTCTCCCTCTCTCTTTTTTTCTTTCTTTTCATTCTGCGAATTCCTGGAAGGGTAGTTGTCACTTGTCAGCTTACCATTTCCGCAAAATAACATAGTATAGATGTCAGTTTGGGAAAGATTATAGAAAAAATATTGTTGGAATCAATCTAGGACAAAATTACCCTTTGAAAGCGAGGTCAAAATCCTCTCTTCAGAAATAATTGAAAGATATTTACATGAATAATTTTTGAGGGAAATATGATCAAGTGAAATGGCATGTGGGCAAAATTCCTAGGGCCTGCTTTTTTAAAAATCACTTTCGTTCTTTGTTGCCTGTCCACATGGCCACTTCTATACTATCCCCTAGAACTTTTTTTTTTTTTTTAATTTTTCATGCACATGTCCGGTGAGAATACAATATTGTATAAATTACCATATACTCATGTGTAATGTCTATATATCCCTTTTCCTAGAAGCGGAGAAGGAAAAAAATATAGATCCATGTAATGTTCACACTAGCATTTCCTAATTTTAGATTTTTTTTTCTAATAAATGAAGTTCGCAAGGCGCCTGAAGGCTGTGAGATTCTACCTGGGTATCATGTGCATAGATACACCCTTCAAATTCGTATGAAATATCTTGTGCAAACTTTCATTGTGAGTTCGAACAGAAGAGAACCAAGTTTGATAAAGCTGGGTAACGGCTCAGGCAACATTTTATGTTCTTTGTAAGTAAATGATGTTGGCTTATTTTAAAATTGAGCATGATTAGGGATGCGCACGAGACAAGATTTGTGGTTGTCTCGTCTCGAAAATTTGCTGTAAAAGTGATGTCTTGACTCGAAAAATTTATATTTCTCTATTGGAAAAGCCGTGTCTCGACTCGTCTCGTGCGCATGATTTAGTAGTAAATTTATTTTGCATTATACTAATTTGTTTAAATTATGTAATATCTGTGAAAACCTTGTTGACCAGGCTCGCAACCAGCCACTGAAGTTTGGAGAGCATAAATATGCTAGGGAGGCAATCGTAACAATTCTGGGTCTCCGTATCAATGTCATAGGATGCATTGTGGTTTGAGGGGCTAAAAAAATTTAGGAAGGGAGAAGCCACCTAACCCCCGCCGTAGTTGCACAACTATGTAAGTAGATTCCTCCGTACCGGTACTTTATTTCACAAAATAAACACCACTACTTTATTTCGCAAAAAAAATCTTCACTACGTTATATAAAAATTGGATAACTCGACGGGTCAGTGTGCGAATTGAATATTTTTCCCAGGGCGGATGAATTTCACTCATATACGCACCCAGCCATCACACACGTAAGAGTGGGGAAAAGTTATTCCTGTCTGAAATGAAAATTTTCTCTTGCAGGGGGATAAAAATTTCTCAGAGGAGAAATCCCTGGCACCCCCTCGTCAATTAGCACACTAGGACGGACCTCTCACAATTTATAAGGAAATCGACGCAAAAGGCTGTAAGATGACATTTTTCATACCTTTTCTTTTTACAAGACATATTTTCGACTCCAGACGACACAGGGACGGATCCAGGATGGATTCCTGAGGGATGGGGTAGAGGTGAGTTGTAACACGGCTATTTAGGGTTACTTTAGTTTTATTATGTACAGACTTGAACTTTTGCATCACTGGTGCTTGTGCCATTGGAGGTGTCGAACGACCCTTCCCTCAGGATCCGCCTACAAGTCTCTATGCCATCCCTACAGGATAAAATAAGATACGCAAGAATGTTTTCCACTTATGTTTGAAGGCATACGCGTAGCCAGAAATATTCGTTATTCGAGTTTAAATATAGAGCCCCTAATAATAATAATAATAATAATAATAATAATAATAATAATAATAATAATAATAATAATAATAATAATAATAATAATAATAATAATAATAATAATAATAATAATAATAATATCCGCTTAGTATTGTGTTTCGTAGAACAGATGTAGACTTCTTCCTCTGACACTGTCCGTCTCCATATAAACATTTCCCACCCTCACCCCCACATCTTTAGATTCCAATCAATCTCGGTGGTCCGTCTCTCTGTTTATTGTTAATTTCACTGGAATGCATTTCTTTATAGTCTTCAATCTTTGCATAAAATTAACAGTCCTCACCTAAAAGATGTGTGGTGTAGTGTGCGACGCAATACTTCCCTGTGGGAAACCCTGGAAATGTACGTATTGCAATCGGGGATCTCACCTGAGTCTCCCGTTTAATCAGTAAGTACGCTGGGAATTTTATTTTGTGAGGTGTTCAAAACCCAAGAGGGAGAGCATTTAGAATAGTGATACATATTTTTACAGAAACGCAAAGGAAGCAATATATTTTGTTACGCCTAGGGATGTGTGTAAAGAAAGTTTGGTTGGTGTTAGGGGGTGTTTATGGGGTTGGGAAAGATTTTAAACAAAGAAACTTCATTTCCTAGCCTTCTCTGGATTACAGGGGTGCTCACAGTCAAGTTTTGGGGCACAGGTTGCACCTATGATTTTTTTTTTTTTTTTTTTTTTTTTTTTTTTAGAGGAGGGACATAATTTGTCATTGAAAGTGGAACAATCGAATTTTAATTATACCACAATGATGCTTTTATGAACACGAGTGACGTATTTAGGAATTTGTTTCGGGAAGGGGTATGCACAATACGAGAATAAGCACTTATATTTTTCCTTTTAGGTGCCGACAAATTTTAATGATGTTGTGAATATAACAAATTTATTTCGGGGGGGGGGGGGAATGAGTTCGATAGCCACGGACTGATGAACACTAAGTATGAAGGAGAACTTAGCATGAATAACCTTTTTAAATAAGTAATTGTCATAATAAAGAATGGTAAATTTGGGGGGAGGACAGTAAATGGAAAGAATGGTAACCTTCAGGGGAAAATAGGGACCTCTGCCTGGGTGTGTATATTCTCTACTCATTTACATTTTCTAAACATTGTGCTGTGTCGTCGTACGTATTTGTAAGCACCTTCTCCACACAGGAAGATTGTTGTTGATCCAAGATGAAAGCTAAAATATTCTAATTTCAATAGATATGAAAGGAGGGATTACAACCTGTACCAACACATCTTAAAGTACGCCACTGTTTGAAAGTATTTCTTTACTAATGTACATACTTTCCAAGAGCTTCAGTTTGATGTGTTAGGTCCTATATATCGTTTCCAGCTATTTATCATTTTTAGAAAATATTTTTTCTGCATTTATATGCTTATCTATCAATATTTATCTCTCTCTCTCTCTCTCTCTCTCTCTCTCTCTCTCTCTCTATATATATATATATATATATATATATATATATATATATATATATATATATATATATATATATATATATATATATATATATATATATATATATTATATTACTTCTATCTGTTTACCTGTCTATCAACCGTTCGATTTATCATCTTTTATTCAACATTCAAATACTGCATTGAAATAAAGCTACATAGAAACAGAAGAAATAACCACAGAAATATGAAACACAATAGCACTTCTTTCTTCTCTTTTCTTATGTTTCTGAAGCCGAAAGTCGTGCGATATTTTTCCTCGGTCGGCAGGAATATCTCGCTTTCCGTTGTCTTTTCACGGCACAGACATTTGTACTGCTATCCCTCCTGCTGTCACTCATAAAGTGATTATCCGTCGATATTCACATTTCAAGCAACCACGACTCGAAGGACAGGCAGAAAGACGACCGCTAAACGCGGACAGGGAGGTTCACACAGGAGTCAATAGACATTTCAACAAAAGGAGACACCAGCTCAAAATTTGAGTGGGAGGGTTACATCTGCGTTGCCAAGTTTTTAAAATCAAACATGGAAGCTTTTTTTACTCTGTTTTTTCAAAATCTAAAACACACAAGACATAGATATGTGTCTCCTCTAGGTTTGTTCAAATTTTGACGTTTGTAACTTTAATAATAAAGAAGAAAATAGTGAAAAACTTTGCAATGCTTTTTAAATGGACTAACTTTCAAGGTTGCTAGGGGTACCAGATCACCTTAAGTTGTTTGCTAAATGCTCTACAAAAGGATAATTACACCGTAGGGCCAACGTTGGCGATTGAGTTAGTTTCTAAATGCTCGGCAAATGGTCAGTTACACAGTATGGACAGTATTAGCGATTGAGTTGATTGTCATATGCTCGGCAAAAGGTCAGTTACAACTCAGGGCTAACGTTGGCGATTGAGTTGTTTGTCGATTGCTCGACAAAAGGCGTTCACCTCTGGTGCTAGGGGTCTCGGGTTCAAACCCTGCTCCCGCCAAGTGAACTTTGTGGTGGACAAACACCGTGTGCGTGGGTTTTCTCGGGGTTCTCCCGTTTCCTCCCACTTTCTTCATTCCACCATTTCATTCATTACTCATTATCACCGTCTCCTTTAGCCTAACCGGCATAACCGTGGGACGTAAAACTCAAAATTTCATTTCATTTTCATTTTGCTCGACAAAAGGCCAATTACACTGTAGGGCCAATGTCGGCAATTGGCGAACCTACCGTTTTCCACTGCTGGAACTATTGTCTGTGCCACTAGAGTAAGGATCATAGTACATACAATTTCTTAGTTTACTTTAAGTGACTGGCCAATGATGCAAAGTACTGTACCTTGATCATAATGAGTTCGTTAATCATCATTCACTTGCATTTACAATACATAAAACAGTTTACAAACTCGCATCGCAGTCATATGAAGCATTGTTCCTCAAACTTTTTCTACTCACGGCACAGCGCAAATTATCCATGACATTCGACACGGCATATTAAACGTTCTTCCCCTCAAAATCTTAGTCTATTAAACGATACTGTAAATGCGTATTGTAATCAACGTATTATTATTATTATTATTATTATTATTATTATTATTATTATTATTATTATTATTATTATTATTATTATTAAGCAAACAGAATCGTCCATGTATTAATAATTTATGAACATAAATTAAAATTTATTATGACAGGTAACTGCAATGGATTTAAGCTTCAGATATAAAGTTATTTTACTGTAGAAAATATAAGAAAATACGCTTTTCTATTAGCATTAAAGTAAATATTTGTTCTTGCTTAACTGTACGGACAAGTGGACGGTCCGTGGATAATCATTGACAATGCAACTCTCATTTCTTCATCGACGAATTTCAGTCTTTCTCTCTTCAAGATTTTGAGTCAACTTTGAAAAGTCAAGTTAATAGAAACATGTAGTTGAAAATGGATTTGGCGATTGATTATGCCAAAAGAGAGAGGAATTTTGGAATTTTCACTAGGAGTTGAACCAGGCTGGTAGCCAGCCCAAAAATGTAGGAGGGGCCGGTAGAAGTTAGGGGTGGGCCGATCCAACCATATTATAGTTCATCACCATATTATAGTTCATCACCATATTATAGTTCATTAGCAAACCTACCGTGAAAGTTTTAGGGAGGCCAGTAAAAATTTAGGGCGACGGCCTCCTAGACCCCGCTTGTATACGGACCTGAGTTGAACCCACTCATTGCAAGTACTATTTGCACCAACTCATTGCAAGCAGCAAGCATCATTAACAAAAAGTTTTAGCTATTGTGTAATGTTTCTTGTCCTACTTAGTTAAGCTACCTTGTACTGTATCATCGAAAATATTATACAGAAAATTTTTTTTTAAAGACAGGGAATAAAATATTATACTAGGGTACGAAACAAAGTGACTGAAACATAATACTACTACTACTGGGGCCGTGGTGGCTCTGGTAGGGCGTTCACCTTTGGTGCGTGGGGTCCTTGGTTCGATCCCATCCAAGTGAGAGCAGCTTTGTAGTGGACAAACACCGTGTACGTGGGTTTTCTCGGGGTTCTCCCTTTTTCTCCCACTTTTTCATTCCACTATTTCATTCGTTTCTCATCATCACTGTCTCCTTTAAACTATCCTGGTCATAAGTGTTGGACGTAAAACTTAGATTTCATTTTTACTACTACTACTACTACTACTACTACTACTACTACTACTACTACTACTAATAATAATAATAATAATAATAATAATAATAATAATAATAATAATAATAATAATAATAATAATAACTCGACAATTAATATCTACATTAGCTGAAAATTCACGTCACACAGGTTGAGAAACACTAGCATAAAGAAATTAAGAAATTATACCTATTTTGGTATTTTGTTGTTGGAGAGTTGGCAACGCTGCTCTACGTACACCATTTGGGAGTTGACAAGAGACAAAACACGAAAAGCAATTTTGATCCGTTCCATGCAGTGACTGACTACGGTCGCTCTCGCAATTTTCAGATTATCTTTTGAGAAACCTGTTAAATACTTTGATAGGTGTGGCGAACTTAGCAGCCATAAGCTTCTGCCATAATTAACATCGGCTGAAAGAGCGAAAAGAAAAAGCAACTGTTATACTTTACCGCTTTTTGGCTTTTACGAAGCGGGAACATTGACCTTGCTGTATTTAATCATAATCATCTCCTTTTTTCACATAAGCGTGGCAGCTACTTTGCACTCTGGGAAGAAAGCAAAAAGAAGAAAAAGAAGAGGATGTGTGTACTCAACGGTGACTTTTAATAAACAGTAATTATTACTTTACTGAAAGTAAACTAAGAGGGAAAATGTAACGTACGAATCGCAGTACATCGAACATGTAGGCAGTTTGTTTATTTACTATTCTTTAAAGTACTAGCAGTGGCGCAGAAGAAAGTCATCATCGGGTACATGCGGGGCCGCCCCTAGGCAATTTGCCGCTTGGTGCAGTACCATCATTTGCCGCCCTCTTTCTCCAGAAAGAACAAATCTTTAAAAGCCACGATTTTAAGTGTGCTACCCTTTCATGAACAATCAAGGAGAGAGGAAGTGCGCTCGCACTCAGAAAGGCCTAAACACTACAAATACAATCTCGTTGTGTCTGTTTTTTCTATAAATAATAATAGTAATAATATATTATGTTAGTGAAAAATAAAGCAAACAGAACTGCAGAGGAAAGATTGTAACCTTTTTTACAAAATTCAATATCGAGTTTCAGTCTCAATATAGAAAAGTTTGCAATTCCAGTGCAACTAGCTCTTTTATTTTTATTTCTTGATATTCCTTCTACATCTGTTAAAAATTAAAAAAAAAAAAAAAAAAAAAAACTTGTTTCCACATACAATGATAAGAAACTTGTTTATGACAAAGACAAGACTAGTTTTCACATCAAAGCTGTGATAACTAACCAAATGGAATAGGTATTCAGTACTGTTCGAGAATTTTATTATTGCATCTGACAATAATCAAGCAATTCACGCTGGGATTTTGTTTGACCATTTGCTTTAGCACTGTCCATCTGACCTTAAACTAATTGGACCTAAACATAATTTATGAATGTAGTGTTCAAATAGAAGGACAGCTTAATAAATTTAACTACCATCATCATGAAGTCTGTTTCCAACAAGAAATATTTATTTTAAATAATATACCTAGGTAGTTATAACAGATTTTGCCGCTCCGTGTAAATGCCGCTCCATGTCGCACATGTGGTAGAGTACATGGAATTGTTAATCCTTATGATTATTTTCTTCAAGCTGCCTGCACATTCAATGCACTGGGATTCGTATGTTATTTAGTTACACGGTATTGAAATATCAGTGAAGTATTGATATCAGAAAGAAGTACTAAAGTTGAACACGTATAGTTGGAGAGAAAGTTCATGTTGAAGTGGGTAAAGCGTGATCAGCACATCGCCTCCCATGCGCCATTACCCAGGGGCGTCATTTAGGGGGGCAGGGGGCAATTGGCCCCCTGAGTTTGAGATTTATATAGACTTTATGAATAGAATAGTAGTAAGTGAGTGAAAAACGCGAAATTTTACTTATTTCGTGGGGTCTTGCCCCTCCCCAAGCAAAATCTGAAATGACGCTCCTGCCATTACCTAGGTATTTCTGGCTTTCTTGGCTGAAGTTTATAACCCCTTATTTCAGATAGTACTCCAATTACCTGATAACGAAGGGTCAACATCAGAAAATTGTAGTGCTCCCTGGGCAATAGAACCAGCGACCACGCACATCAAAATCGAGCGCGCTAACAATTCGCCTAAGCAGAAACTTAGTAACATAAAGATTTCTATTCGCTCACGTAAATGTTAAATTTTGATGGATATGAAAACGAGAAGAGCTAAAAGATGAAGAATAAAGTATATAATTAATTTCGTGACATTTTAGGACTAAAGATAGGGCTTTTGAGAAGTAAGTTTCTTGAACATGATAGCACATTTTTTTTAAATGTAATAAATCATTTAAAAAAAATACCTAACACGAGGACCATAAATTGAACACAGTATGTAAGTGGAATATGTTTTCGATATCACTCTACTAATGGGATGGGAGCTTGACCGTGGTCAAGCCCTATCTATACCACTAAGGATTTATTGTAAATTTAAAAGTGGAGTTAGAAAAGCGCAATTATAGGTACTGTTACTAGTGGCCATTTTAGCATCATAGGCCTCTATAGTGGTGCAGGTTAAGAGTCTTCATCCCGGCGAAATTAAAGTACCGCTAATTTTACACTAATTATGTGATATCTTCAAATAGATAAAAGATTAATTGAAATATGGAACAAGAGCGCCCTAGACAAAATTATTTTGCATGAGGTACCGTTACCACAAGTCACCTAGTAGCTTTCCGTTTTCAGCCGTTTAGAAACGCGAAAACAAATGTCGAATTTCAAAATGGCTCGAAATCGAAAGCAGATTAGTGAGTCGTGATAACGGTTTCTCATGTAAAATAATATTGTCTAGGGCGCTCTTGTTCCACATTTCGATTATCTTTCATCTATTTGGAGATATCACATAATTATTGTAAAATTAGCGGTATTTTAATTTCGCCGGGATGAAGATTCTTAAGTTTAAAGACACAAAACCCTAGTAGCAAGAAAGCTTTCGGCCAGTTGGCGCGTGCTTGGCTTGTGGATTTGTACGCTTGCGCTTGAAACATTTGCTTTCATACAACTTGCCTTTTGTTGTACTTGCAAGCGATGCTTTAGACCCTTCACAGAGCGTCATAGCATCACTGGTCTTTCATTGACTATTTACTTGACTAGTAAAATACTTGCATCAAGCTTGAATGGAACACTGAATGCAAGGTTAGCCCCATGTAACTTCGTTACTGGAATCCAGCTTGCGGCATGCTTGTACGTTTTCCAATCAAGCTGGATGCAAGCTTGACCGACTTGCAATTCAAGCTTACAGCAAGCGGTTTGCAAGTTGTCTCTGCTACTAGGGAAGTATGGTACAAATCTTTTGTAAATGGATAAAGATATATTTAGTGAAAGAATTTTAATTTTTGAACTATCATTTCGAGTGGAGTCGAAAAGCTATCTTTAAATTTAACTACTGGAAGTAATATACGTGTACAGGGTGTTTCAAAACAACACCGACGACGCTTGGGAGATAATTCCTGACACCAAGATAAAACGAAAAGTATACACCAACCTGGGCACACAAATGCTTCCTTTTGGAGTTATAGGCTGCCGAAAGCATAAAAAAAATGAACTTTAAAGGTCCATAGTTCCAATACTATGGGACCTACCGTAGTCGAGCCAAGACTTTATTTAGGAACTAGTATATGCCCTTTCCAAATATCCATGTTTCAGAATCCTGCGGTACTTTCACAACAATTTTTATAGAGATAGTTGGTGAGTACTTCTAATTATATGCCTGTAGAAAAACTGTCCTTATAAAAATTATTGAGTGAGTACCTTAGGATTCTGAAACATGAATTTTTGGACAGCACACATATTTGTTCCTAAGTGGAGTCTGACCCGACTACAGTAAGTCCAATAGTTTTGGAGTTATGGATCTTTAAAGTTCATTTTCTCATGTTTTCGGTAGCCTATAAGTCTGAAAGGAAGCATTTGTTCCCAAATTGGTCTATTTTTCGTCTTGTCTTGGTGTCTGGAATCACCTTCCAAACGTTGTCGGTCTTGTTTTGAAACACCCTGTATATATGTATGTAAATATGCTACCGATAATTTGTGAAATTAAGCATTGTATAGAATGTCTAGTGTATGAAGTGCTTCATGTTTCAATCGTTTCTTAAGCATTCTTCACAGGCATACACCCAGAAATTTTTATTCGGAGGAATCCAGGCATTGAGGGGGGGGGGAATACTACAAGCCACTACGCCTATGTATTATTGAACGGGTATTATTCTGCTTCGAAAAGACGATAAGTAATTTTAAAATACTTCCACCTATATTTTCAGCAAGAAAATGATAGAACTAGATTGTTTTTATAAGAGAAAGAGTACATATGAAGTGTAAGATCAAATTTTCATCCTACATCAATCATTTCCGTGTTAAACAATTTACTGAGAAATTGTACAAATATATGTTGAGTTAGGAAGTTTTGGGGGGAATTGATGCAAGGGGGGCAGACCCCTTGCACTGTATACAATATATATTCTAGAATTACTGTGTGCTAAAATTCCCCACAGTTTGATGCATGACATATAGAACTCATACTGTCTAAGAAGTTGTTCATGATTTCGTGTTTATCAAATACACGCACGCAGTAGCTAAGTAGTTAGTATGTTCTAAATTTACAAAATAACTGTTACATCCGTTATAACGTTAATCGCCACTGCACAAAGTTAATCACGTTAATATATTTTTATGAGTACATTTTAGAATGCAAGCATGTGCAAATACATGACGTCACAACACCGTTAAATCAACGATATATAATAGCTAGGTAATGTAACGAAGCAATAATATATACTTAATACATTGATTTGTACGATATAGGCTAGTGCAATGAGTTAATACAACGTAGCTGTATTGTACAAAACGCTAACATCAACATCGTAATGATAATCGTAACTTCAGTCATCAGCAGGGACAATCATCAGCAGATCTCTTGCAGTGACAATGCCAGCTTTAATTTCTTGGGGCCGGAGGAGGGGACCGAGGGACCGAGAAAATTTCGGGGACTTAGCTTTTTTGATCAAGGGTAAGGAGACGATGATAGTGACAAGTTTGATAGTTGTAGAATGACGGAAGTTTAAGAAAATGGGAGAAACCCGAGAAAACCTACGCACAGGGTGTTTGTCCACCACAAAGCTCACTTGGTGGGAGCTGGGACCGAAGCAGGGACCCCACCCGTCACAGATTAGAGCTCTACCACTGAGCAACGTGCTACATATGGAACTTACAATGGATGGGTCAAGCATGACGTACTTCCGTAATTATTTGTTTTTGTATGGATCAGAGTTGGCGTGGGTGAATGAAAACTTGACCCACGACCCACTGACCCACCACCCACAGTGACCCACGACCCACTGACCCACTACCCACCGTGACCCACTCTGACCCACGACCCACCATGGCCCACCACCCACCGTGACCCACCACCCACCATGATCCACTGTGACACACCATGACCCACCACCCACCGTGACCCACCACCCACCGTGATCCACTCTGACCCACCGTGACCCACCACCCACCATGAACCAATCTCATCCACTGTGACTTACTCCGACTCACCAAAATCCATCGTCATCAACTCTGAACACGGTTCACGGCCTCTTCTGTACTGACTAAAGAATTTACACTTGTAATAAAACAAGACTGTGAAATTGTCACTAATCAGAGTTTGAATTTCTAGTCTATCGCTCAAGCAACACTGTTACAATAACGGTGGATCTTACCTTTACGATATAATATGGTAAAGTGTTTGTCAGTGAGAGAATTGAAACAGTTCGAGATGGGGGAAAATTAGTGTGCGCCTAAAATATACTTGTACTAAGAGAGTATTCTTGCAAGTGTTAATTTCTGAATGCATTCCAAAAGAAACTTCTATTAGCAGGAAAATACCCCTGCACAATATGGAAAAAGGTTATGGTTTCTCAGTTCACAGTATTTTTCTCACAAAAGACTTGAGGTGCTCGGGTATTCTATGTGAGAGCATCTCCATAAAGTATGCTCATAATTGTAATTTGTGTAATCACTAAAACACCATTTTAAAATTAAGTTACAAATATGCACAATTGCAATTATTTAAATATTTATTCAAAGTAGTTTACCTAAAGCAAAGAAGAGACTTACTAAAAATTAGGTACAAAGTTGAATAACACAAATAAGCCATTAGTAATACAAGTATACATTTTCCAGAACTCGTAATTTCAAACCATAAAACAAATCTGAAATAGGGTTTATTTCCTGTTGGTAACTTTTTCGTGGTAAATCATCCGCAGCGGAATGATGTCCATCCTTCACCAAGAAATAACTAGCTCGTATACTTTGAGCTTGTCTAGGGGTGGGCCATTAACATTGATGAACAAGTGAGACGATGTTTGAGCACTTAATCTATTTCTAATATCAGTCATTTGTAAATTCATAAGGGGAAATCCCCGTTTGCACTTTGTCGTGAAAATTCATAATACTACTACCCGATTTCTGCAACTCCTCATCGACAATCTGCTTGTTAGACTTAAGTCTGATAACGATTTTTCTCGGTCAGTTTTGAAATACTCAGCAAGAAGCATCATCTCTCTATCACCATACAGCATCTTTTCCATGTCAGTTGGTAATGTCGACTCATGGAGAACAGAAACTTCATCTACCACGCCTTCGATAGGGAATCTTGTGAATAAATTATCAATTAAAGCCTGATTAACTGATTTCTTATTTGTTTATAAATTTAATTTTTGTAATTACACATGAAGGTTTGATGCCATTACCAAGTTCCCTACCCGTCTAGAAAGCGAAAGGGAAGTGGTTCCTGGAAAGTGTTCAGAGGTGAATGGGAATTTCCCACCTTCTTCCCCTTCAATTACCACACAGATGTTTGCCATGTGCCAAATTACGAGGAATTTCAATTAAATTATCATAGTATAATTATTTCCTTGTTCAATTATCAATACTTTTCAGTGCAAAAAAGGATGATATTTGAAAGTTCCAAATCAAGGTAAGTAGACAAACGTAAAGGGAAGAAGAGTGTAAAATTTTCCATATAATTATGCGTACAATCCAAACTTAAAATTTCCATGTAACTAAACTTACAGTACAAATTTTATGTCTATTTTCTCATAACTTTATGGGTTGATTGTTCTGTGCTCTAAGCGCTCCATATATTTGGTCTAGGAATTAATTCGTGCGGTTGGTACGCACACATTGAAGCTGTAGTACAAACACAAAATACATAAATACCTTAACAAAAATATTGTCCATCGCTAGCCACCACTTTCGCCCATCTGTCAGGCAATGTACGGATTCCGTGGCGAAAGAAGTCCTCATCCTTGGAAGCGATCCAGTCAGAGACCCATGTTTCGATATCTTCTGAAGAAGTAAACCGCTGTCCAATCAAATCGTTGTTCATGCAATCGAACAAGTAGTAGTCTGAAGGAGCAACGTCTGGTGAATACGGCGGGTGGGGTAAAACTTCCCATCCGACATTTTCTAAATAGGTTTTGACCGGTTTTGCGACATGTGGGCGAGCGTTATCATGTTGAACAATAAGTTTATCATGTCTGTTCTCCCATTCTGGTCGTGTTCTGGCCAGAGCTTGCTTCAAACGCATTAATTGTCGTCGATAACGTTCTCCATTCATAGTTTCACCCGGTTGCAGCAGCTCATAGTACACCACACCTTTCATATCCCACCATATGCACAGCATAACCTTTGCACAGTGAATATCTCGTTTTGGTTGTGATGGACCTGGTTCACCTGGTTTCACCCAGGCCTTTTTTCGTTTAGGGTTCTCGTAATGGATCCACTTCTCATCACCCGTAATAATTCGATGCAGAAACCCCTTTCTGCTCTGTCGTTGAAGCAGCAATTCGCAAATGGTTTTTCGTCTTTCAACGTCTCTGTCTTTCAATTCATGTGGAACCCAATGTGACATCTTTTGAATCATTCCCATGGCTTTCAAGCGTTTGGAGACTGTTGTTTGATCAACGCCTAATGCTGCTGCAAGTTGTTCCTGCGTTTGACACGAATCCTGCTCGAGCAATGCTGTCAATTCTTCGTCTTGAAATTTTTTTGGCTGTCCAGCTCGCTCTTGGTCTGCCAAGCCGAAATCACCACTTCTAAACCGTGCAAACCACTTCTGACACGTTCGCTCAGCTAGAGCGTGGTCACTATACACTTCCACCAAAATACGATGACTTTCAGTCGCACTTTTCTGCATGTTAAAGTAATGCAGCAGGACACCCCGCAAAAACACTTTATCAGGCACAAATTGCGCCATGTTCACTTAACTACAAACTGGTGTTGTTGACGCTTTAATCCACTGCCCTATACTACGAACGATACGCGATGACAGGGGTTTGCAACACATGTGTGGATACACGGAACTGTGGGACGCTCCGTTCGTTGCGCCATCTCTTGTCCACCCGCACGAATTAATTCCTAGACCAAATAATAAACATAAGCTTCAGCAATGAATATATGAAGCCAAGCACTGTATTTTTGTTTCTGAGTTTTTTTTTCTTAAATAACATCGATCGTTTCTGATCATTTTTACACACCAAATCACTACCAATTTTCCATATATAGAAAGTGCACCCCCATAAAGGAGAATTTTAAAGAATGCTAGGATACATTCTGTTTATTTTCAATAAAGAGTTAATACACTGAATTTCAGCTCCGTAAGTTTAACGGCGTGCGAGATACTAACTTTTTTTTTGCGAAAATTCGGATCCTCACTACCTCCTTAGGATATTATGCATTATAATAAAAGCAATATAACATCCCAGTTTGGATTAAGGCCTAACTGTATACCAAAGGTAATTTCATTTGACTTTGCAATTTGACCGTGATGATCAGGCACACATAGTTACATTCAGTTTTTTATATGATAATTTATATATTACAGTGATTCAAAAATGTATTTTTTCCAGTAGTTAGCTCCTCTAAAGACTCACAGGTCTCGAAAGCCAAGTAGTAGTAAAAGTCCTATTGCTATTATTACAATTAAAAATATCAACATCCAAAAGTGCCTGAAGTTCTTTTTTTCATTTGGTTAGATATACTCACCTCAGGTAAGCAGACAGAAACAAATGGAGAAGGAAGGGAAATGAAGGTCTTGAAAGTGAAACGAAGACAAATTTACCAAGTCTTCAGAAGATAATGTCTACAATGCAGTGAGCAGAGTGGGTCGGTAAATCATACTGAGTGGTTGGGTCGCAGTGGGTCATGGTGGGTGGTGGGTCGCAGTGAGTCATGGTGGGTGGTAGGTTTCAGTGGGTCACGATGGGTGGTGGGTCGCAGTGGGTCACGGTGGGTGGTGGGTCACATGCTGTTGACCCACGACCCACTGAGAAAACTTGACCCACTTGACCCACTGACCCACACCATCTCTGGTATGGATTTCAACGAAATGTGCTACACATGAAACTTGCTGCTAGTTGGAAAAAGAAGCTGAGCGACAAGACGCCACTAGTAATTGTAGTAAATTCAAGTGATCCAAGCTTAACAGTTCTTGGTCTATTTTGTGGTGATCAGTGGCATATTTAGGGGGATGGCTTCCGGGCTTAAGCCTCCCCGAAATCTTACTTAGTATAGTAAAATAAATGAAATATCTTGCAGAAAATTTTCACATTTCCAGGCAAAGCGCCCCCCCCCAGAAAGTTAACAAAGCCCCTCCCGAAACAAAATCGTAAATACGCCATTGGTGGTGATAATATCTTTCTAAGGTAAACAGAAGTAAATCTGGTAATACGAATGTTTAAAATAGACTTTGCTGAAGTAAATCTGTGCGGAATTCTCTGTAGACTATTAAAACATTACCACTTCTTGATATTTATTAAATATATGTGAAAGTTTTGTGTAAAGAAAAAAACGAAAAGGAAAAGCTGAGAAAAATCTCAGTGTGACGTCAGTTTGAGAAAATATAGCATTTGTATTTCTTCTTTTCGGATCTCAGATGAAAAAATAAAATGTTATGGAAGGTAGCGATTCTCTTCTCTTCAGCTTTCAAACGGAAAACAAAGTGATTTTTTTTTTTCTAACGAAAAAATCTTAACAATAGAAGATGCTACACTATAACAATCAGACCGCATAACCATCTTCATGTTTTGTCAAGCTGTTAAAATTGTCAAACAGAGAATGGATTATCTTTATTTAAAGAAAGAAAAAAAGAGAAAAATGACAAAGAGAAAATCGAAATAAGTAGAAAGTGTGTGGGTTAGTGGTAGTCAATTGTTTCTTCGTGTGTACGAAACACTTACTTATTTATTTTTTTTCCCTTGTGGTGGGATAAGTTGGACATCTTTCATCAAGCGAAACATGTGACATTTTACCTTAAACATCTCTCAGAACACACGTCTTCAATTTCTTTTTTTTTACATACACGAGTGTGTGTACCGTGCGTTTTTTCTCTCTCTAAGCCGAGAATGTGACATACACATAAGTTGACCGAGTTGACCGAGCTGTACGAGTTGACCGAGGTAACAATCAGATTAGGTCGGCAAAAATTAACAGTAGAACAGTAATGTATAGTCTCTCTTAACTACCTAGGTAAAAATTAAAATTAATGAAATAGTAAACATTAAGGACCGTATGCAGAGTCGTTTTGATGCGTGATTAGTGTCACACTAAAGAGTTCGACTAATATATGTTTCCTTCAATAGTCAGTCCTTTAGTATAACGCTAATCATACGACAAAACGACTCTGCATAAGGCGGTAACAGTCTAACCTCTTTCCATTCTATTGGCAGTTAAACCATAAACTGTACAACAGTCACGCACCCTGAAATTTCTCTTGGGGGTCAAATACTGCAAGCCACTACGTCTATATAGTATTGAACGGGTATTATTCTATACCCGAAAACATAGGCGGCGCCAGGATTTTGGTAATGTGAGGTGCAGGCTAGGATGGGACAACACATCCTAACATTGTTGCCAGAATGCTCTGCACTATTGAGCCTTAAGATCTCAAAAATAATCTCTAAGTTTTACTCCAATAATAATAATAATAATAATAATAATAATAATAATAATAATAATAATAATAATAATAATAATAATAATAATAATAATAATAATAATAATAATAATAATAATAATAAGCACTTTCTTTATTATTATTATTATTATTATTATTATTATTATTATTATTATTATTATTATTATTATTATTATTATTATTATTATTATTATTAATAGAAAAACACGGTATGATAGCAAGTAACTTACGAGAGACTTACGAAGTCACTCAAATATATCCAAACATGGGAGACAAGAAATATACAAAATAGAAAGGATTATTGTAGGAAATCTTAAAATCGAAGCTAATGTGGGTGCAGCTGCACCCACTGCACCCACTGTAGCGTCGCCTATGCCCGAAGAGACGACAAGTGATTGTAAAATACTTCCACCTATATTTTCAGAAGAAAATGATAGAACTAGATTGTTTTTATAAGAGAAAGAGTAATACAGGTGAAGTGTAAGATCAAATTTTCATGCTACATCAATCATTTTCCTGTTAAACAAGTATGGCTTTAGTAAGGGTAGGGGGCAGACTACTGAATATTTTTCAAAACCTAACAATTTTTCTTTAGCCCGTTTTCCGTAAGTGAAAAGAGATAATGAAGTGTAACTTACCACAACAATAGATAATGTTATTCTACACCCGAAAATACCAATCGGAAGAATTTTCAGTGTTGCCATTCATAGAAATTACAGTGTGACCAGAATTTGAATTACTCTAAAAATCTAGCTTAAGGCAGCGACTAGAAAAATGAACTCAACGGTAATTGATGGTCATCATATTGTCTTGGTTCCTTGTTAGTTACTTTTAAAATAATATTTGTATTTATTTTGTAATAATTTAATTATTTTGTAATAACTTATGTACGTTATTACCAAATAAATACAAATATTATTTAAAAAGTAATTAACATGGAACCAAGACAACATGATAAGTCATCAATTACCGTTGAGTTCATTTTTCTAGTTGCTGCCTGAAGCTAGATTTTTAGAGTAATTCAAATTCTGGTCACACTGTAATTTCTATGAATGGCAACACTGAAAATTCTTCCGATTGGTATTTTCGGGAGTGAATAACATTTTCTATTATTGTGGTAAGTTACATTTCATTATCTCTTTTCACTTATGAGAAATGAGCAAACGAAAAATTGTTAGCTTTTGAAAAATATTTAGTAGTCTGCCCCCTTAAGAAAGTGTACAAATGTATGTTGAATTATCAAGTTTTGCGGAGGGTCCGAACTCGATAGACCCCTTCCTCCGTGGGTGCGCCCCTGCTGTACAATGATATATTCATAGTGGCTACACACATCGCAATATTGCTTCTGAAAGAACAGCAACAACACTTGAATAATTGAGAAACGTATCTATCGTACATTGCGTACTTCGATCAGGAGTTGGGAGGGAATAGCCTTCGCAGTATTCTCACGTGTTACTGCAGCACTTGTCGATAATAACCGGGCTCGGCAAACACCTTTGATCTTTATTCAATTTTAATTGTTTATAATTTCAAAATTATTATATTTAGTAGTAGTAGTAGGTATTATTAAAATTATGTAATATACCAGTTCCAGTTTCAAGAGGATAAATTACTTTGAAATGTTAGTACATTAAGGGGGCAGACTACTAAATATTTTTCAAAAGCTAACAATTTTCCTTTTGCCCATTTTTAGTAAGTGAAAAGAGATAATGAAATGTAACTTACCACAATAATAGATAATGTTATTCTACACCCCAAAATACGAATCGGAAGATTTTTCAGTGTTGCCATCCATAGAAATAATAGTGTGACTAGAATTTGAATTACCCAAAAATCCAGGGTAAGGAAGCGATTACAAAAATGAATTCAACTGTAATTGATTACTTATCATGTTGTCTTGGTTCCTTGTTTACTACTTTTTAAATAATATTTGTATTTATTTTTAATAACTTACATAAGTTGTTACAAAATAAATAAGTTATTAAAAATAAATACAAATATTATTTAAAAAGTAGTAAACAAGGAACCAAGACAACATGATAAGTAATCAATTACAGTTGAATTCATTTTTGTAATCGCTTCCTTACCCTGGATTTTTGGGTAATTCAAATTCTGGTCACAGTATTATTTCTATGGATGGCAACACTGAAAAATCTTCCGATTCGTATTTTGGGGTGTAGAATAACATTATCTATTATTGTGGTAAGTTACATTTCATTATCTCTTTTCACTTACTGAAAATGGGCAAAAGAAAAATTGTCAGCTTTTGAAAAATATTTAGTTTTCTGCCCCCTTAAGGAAATGGCTTAAGTTGTTAGTACATTAAGTAAAACACTTAACTTTCAGTTGCACTAGTCCACTCCGCTGTTCTGATGTACCTCTTTTTGCACGTGGACTCGAGTTCGATTCCGATGGGAGATCACAAAAGAATTTCTTTCATTAATCATCCATCTTCTTTAGCGTAATGGGCATCTCCGTAGGTCGTTAAATTAATTCATTTTTAATTTCAGTATGTACTACATGTGTAATAAACTGGACTAATGGCTAACTACCGTAGCCTTTGACGATGCTTACGCGCTGCATTCGAGGAAAAAATTACGCGTGGTATTTTACGTAGCGGTATAGCCTAGTTGGTTGGTTTTGAATTTAGCATCCACTTTCAGCATCGAGGCTGTATGGGACCTGAACCTACCCCTTAACGTGGGATCTACATGAGAATTGTACCCGGGTCTCACGAACCGAAGGAATAAGTTATAGTTTATGCAATGGACAGTTATGGAGTGAGCCTCAATAAATTTGACATATGTGCCCCATCTTGGTTAAGCGGGTATCGCGCGCGTGTAGAACCAGCTTCGATTCCCGGTGAAGATGTTTGTCTAAGACACAAACACACGGAGAGTTCCAGATTCCACGTTATGCAGTGGCCGCGGTGGCTCAGTGGTAGAGCGTTCACCTCTGGTGCATGGGATGCTTCGTTCGATCCCAGCTCGCGCCAACTGAGCTTTGTGGTAGACAAACACCGTGTGCGTGAGTTTCTTCGGAGTTGTCCAGTTTCCTACCACTCATTTCCTCCGGCATAACTGTGAGACGTAAAACTTAAAGATTTCATTTCATTTTTTCCCACTTTATGCAGTAGGTTCTTCTCATGTAGCTTTGGTAAACTTCAATTTATTAAATAACAGCTAACTTAAACTCTAGGACCAGAATGGTATTCCTTATTTGAAAATAGTACCCGCCTCCATAAAGTCCTAGAATAGTTATCTCTCGTGGGGTCAGGGCTTGATTCTCAGCGGAGATATAGGATGCCTTTCAGTTGACCCAACATTGTGAAACAAATTAGGAACTTCGTACGTGAATCAATAACTAACAAGCTTCGGTCTAACGATCCAGAAATCATGACATTGTAAAGCAATAAGCTTAACACACATCTCACATAAAGAAAGTGGCCATTGCTTTTTATTTGGCTGAGCATTAAGAAGTTTAATAATAATAATAATAATAAAAATGGTTACTTACCAATATATCCTCCCGTGGGAAAACTAAATATTCTCTAGATGTATAGGAACAACAAGCTAGTTCCGTCTTCAATGGAAAGGTAATAAGAATAAAAATGGAAGGAATACATACCATCCAATAAATACAGCGTAAGGGATGGATACTAAAAACAACGAGTAGAGCACAGGGGATGAAAGAAAGAAAGTGTGTTAGAAAAAGCGCGATGTCTATCCTACGTCACTGTTGCCAGATCCAAAATATACGTCAAAGGTAGGCAGCCAGATTTTTTTTTAATATTGCCAGAATCCAGATTTAAAGCCGATTTATATTTATGAATAAAGAATGATTCTTTAATCTTCGTTTTTCCTCTTCTTGTTTCTTTCCTGAACCTATCATATTAACCTGTTTTATAATGTGCGTATGTTGTTTTAGGTAAAGTGACAATTAAGAAGTTCAGTTTATTTAAAGACCTACCCAGAAGATTTAAACACACTGCATTGATAATATCAAGACCAATATGTAATCTTGCATCACCAGTCCCAACTTGAAACGACTTGTGCAAACTTATTAGGGCCGTCTTAGGAAATTTCCTCCCTCATTCTCCAGAAAAAAAAAAACAACAACTTAAAAGCCACAATTTTAAGTATGACCCATAATGAACAACGAAGTGGAAGGAAAGGGCACTCGCACTCAGAAAGGCCTAAACGTTGGAAGCACATAATGATGGATGTATGTAAGAAATTCTCAGCGTTGGCTTGGCATAGTTCTAAATAATTGCGTATATGGAAGATGCCGAAGTCTGGAACAGACCGTAGGCATAGGGTATTTTTTGACCTTAATTGGAGAGGAGTGGAGTTTAAAGGAAAAGAGGTAGTTTGAAATTTATACCAAAAATACAATATCTCACGCGTTCCTCATGCTAGGAAGATGAAACTTAGTATTTGAACTCATTTTTAAAAGCAAGTTGACAAACAGATAGGACTTACGATCTGGAAAAAATACAGTGGATGTAAGATACCCGTAACGAGAGTAGGAAGGGATTGACGTATAAAGATAATAGAAGACGATAATTCCTACTGATGGCCTCCACGTTTGATCAGAAAAAGGGGGCAAAACTAAAGGATTCGAGGTGATTTTCAATTGTCTAAATGGCAGCAAAATCATGTTTACTACAGAAATGTAAAAATAAAATGATTTGCAGAAATAAGTGAAAAAATATCGTAATGTGTATGAATCATTAAGTAAACCTCCATAGCCCGTGTGGTAAATTGTAACATCAAGGCACGCGCCCGGAGTCTCACTCTGCAATATTTATTTATCTTAAAATATTTTAATGTGTATTTCGTTTCGAAGCGATATTAAATTGTTTAATATTTTCTTTGGAATGTTTCTGACAATTGCCCACGTATATTTTATAGCACAAAGTCCTTTAACAGTTTTAAGAAAACTAAAATTTCTCTAGCCGCGGAGTATCCGCGGACCGTGACTCAGCGTCGCGTGCTACGGCAGGTTAAGAAGAATGCCATATCGCCGATCAGCTGAATAGCGTCGTTGAGTCGTTGCATTTGTTGGACGTAAAGTTCCGCATTCACTGTTTGTCTCCGATCAAACAATTCGTAGTGGATCATGGCTTCCTAGTCCCACCATAAGCACAACATCGTTTTGCGCGGTTGAAGATCTTGTTTTTTGCTCGCGGAGTCGCCGTTTGTCGGAGTTAAGTCATTTTTGCACGCGTGTCAAGTTAGACCAACCACCAACACCAAAACGACCGGAACATATCTCAGAATTATGGGCTATTTATGGGCTAATTAGTTGCTCTAATCCCAATTTTTGGGCTCCTACTGTTTAGCGGGAAATCGGATTCAAAGTGGGCGAGTCCAGCTTGATATCAAGCTAGAACCCCCCATATGGTTAGAATGGTCCGATCGAAAAAATTCAAACGCCAGAATTATGGGCTATTTATGGGCTAATTAGTTGCTCTAATCCCAATTTTTGGGCTCCTACTGTTTAGCGGGAAATCGGATTCAAAGTGGGCGAGTCCAGCTTGATATCAAGCTAGAACTCCCCATATGGTTAGAATGGTCCGATCGAAAAAATTCAAACGCCAGAATTATGGGCTATTTATGGGCTAATTAGTTGCTCTAATCCCAATTTTTGGGCTCCTATTGTTTAGCGGGAAATCGGATTCAAAGTGGGCGAGTCCAGCTTGATATCAAGCTAGAACCCCCCATATGGTTAGAATGGCCCGATCGAAAAAATTCAAACGCCAGAATTATGGGCTATTTATGGGCTAATTAGTTGCTCTAATCCCAATTTTTGGGCTCCTACTGTTTAGCGGGAAATGGGATTCAAAGTGGGCGAGCCCAGCTTGATATCAAGCTAGAACCCCCCATATTGTTAGAATGATCCGATCGAAAAAATTCAAACGCCAGAATCATAGGCTATCTATGGGCTAATTAGTTGTTCTAATCCCAATTTTTGGGCTCCTACTGTTTAGCGGGAAATCGGATTCAAAATAGGCGAGTCTAGCTTGATATCAAGCTAGAACCTCCCATACGGTTACGGTTAGAATGGTCCGATTGAAAAAAATTAAACGCCAGCATTATGGGCTATTTATGGACTACTTATTTACTTTAATCACAATTTTTGGGCTCCTATTGTTTAGTAGGAAATCGGATTTAAAATGGGCAAGTCTAACTTGATATCAAGCTAAAAGACCCAATATGGTTACGGTTAAAATGGTCCGATCGAAAAAATTCAAACGCCAGAATTATGGGCTAGTTATGGGCTAATTAGTTGCTCTAATCCCAATTTTTGGACTCCTACTGTTTAGCGGGAAATCGGATTCAAAATTGGGCGAGTCTAGCTTGATACCAAACTAGAACTTCGCATACGGTTAAAATGATCTGATCGAAAAAATTCAAACGCCAGAATTATGAGCTATTTATGGGCTAATTAGTTGCTTTAATCCCAATTTTTGGGCTCCTACTGTTTAGCGGGAAATCAGATTCAAAATGGGTAAATCTAGCTTGATATAAAGCTAGAACCTCGCATTCGGTTACGGTTAGAATGGTCCGATCGAAAAAATTCAAACGCCAGAATTATGAGCTATTTATGGGCTAATTAGTTGCTTTAATCCCAATTTTTGGGCTCCTACTGTTTAGCGGGAAATCGGATTCAAAATGGCGAGTCTAACTTGATATCAAGCCAGAACCCCCATGTAGTTAGGGTTAGAATAGTCCGATCGAAAAAATTCAAACGCCAGAATTATGGGTTAATGTGTTGCTGTTATTTTATTTCTTGGATCCTAATGTTTAGCGGGAATTGGGAAACAAAACAGGCGAGTCTAGCTTGACATCAAGCGAGAACCTCCGATTCGGTAACAATGGTCCGATCGAAAAAAACTCAAACGCCGGAATTATGGGCTATTTTTGGGTTAATTGGTGCTCTAATTCCGAGTTTGGGGCTGCTACTGTTTAGCAGGAGTTCTTCATCAAATTGTGGGATTTGGCATAACTTCTAGCTATAAACCTAGTGCTATAAATAATCAAATAATTAAAATGCCGGAATTATGGTTTATTTGTTTTCTAATTAGTTCCTCTAATGTCGATTTTAGTTCTTCTATCGTTCGCAAGAAATCTCATGCAAGATTGGTATTGATTTCTAGATAACGTGGGATGATAGTTGCAAAGTTGCAGTGAGAAAACGTCCATGTCTATTAACTGAAAATTGATTTTTTTTGCATTCTCCGCGAATGCAAATATATATCTCTACTAGTAAATTTATGAAATGTCTTTTCACGTTTATATGTTAAGTATGTCTGGAAGCAAGTAGTGTATATATAGAATTTATATGGTGAAATATCATATTGTTTTTTTAATATTTTTTTAGTTTATAGGAAATCCCTCTTTATCGTTGCTGGGGCCCGCAATGGCACAGCGGTAGAATGCCGATAAAACCCAAGTACATGGTGTTTGTCAACCACAAAGATCAATTGGCGCGATCTGGGATCGAACCAGGAATCACACGCACAAGAGGCAAACGCTCTACCACTATGCCAATGACTGCGACCCCCAGCAACGGCAAAGAGGCTTTTCCTTAGAAAAAAAAAATGATTTAAAAAATAATGATATTTCACTATATAAATTCTATATATACACTATTTACTTAGAAACATAATGAACACAAACACGTGAAAAAAGAATTCATGGATTTACTTGTAGAGATATAGATTTACATTTGCGGAGAGTGCAAATAAATCAATTTTCAGTTAGTAAACATCGATGTTTTCTCACTGCAACTTTGAAAGTATCATCCCAACTTATCTAAAAATCAATACCAATCTTGCTTGAGACTTCTTGCTAACGATAGAAGAAAAAACTCGACATTAGAGCAACAATTTAGAATACAAATAACCCATAATTCCGACGTTTTAATTCTTTTGATCGGAGTGTTATAGTCCTAGGTTTATAGCAAGAAGTTAAGCTAGGGGAAGTTAATCTCACAATTTGATAAGGAATTCCTGCTAAAACTTAGCAGCCCCAAACTCGGAATTACAGCATCAATTAGAACATAAATAGCCCATATTTCTGACGTTTGATTTTCTTCGATTCGAGATGTCTAACCTTATGGAGAGTTTTTACTTGATGTCAAGCTAGACTCGCAGAATTTGATTCCGATTTTGCACTAAAAGGTAGGAGCACAAAAATTGGGATTAGAGCAACTAATTAGCCCATACATAGCCCATAATTCTAGCGTTTGAATTTTTTCGATCGGACCATTTTAACCGTATGGGGAGTTCTAGCTTGATATCAAGCTGCACTCGACCATTTTGAATCCGATTTCCCGCTAAACAGTAGGAGCCCAAAAATTGGGATTAGAGCAATTAATTAGCCCATAAATAGCCCATAATTCTGGCGTTTGAATTTTTTCGATCGGACCATTCTAACAATATGGGGGGTTCTAGCTTGATATCAAGCTGGACTCGCCCACTTTGAATCTGATTTCCCGCTAAACAGTAGGAGCCCAAAAATTGGGATTAGAGCAACTAATTAGCCCATAAATAGCCCATAATTCTGGCGTTTGAATTTTTTCGATCGGACCATTCTAACCATATGGGGGGTTCTAGCTTGATATCAAGCTGGACTCGCCCACTTTGAATCCGATTTCCCGCTAAACAATAGGAGCCCAAAAATTGGGATTAGAGCAACTAATTAGCCCATAAATAGCCCATAATTCTGGCGTTTGAATTTTTTCGATCGCACCATTCTAACCATATGGGGGGGTTCTAGCTTGATATCAAGCTGGACTCGCCCTCTTTGAATCCGATTTCCCGCTAAACAATAGGAGCCCAAAAATTGGGATTAGAGCAACTAATTAGCCCATAAATAGCCCATAATTCTGGCGTTTGATTTTTTTCGATCGGACCATTCTAACCATATGGGGGGGTTCTAGCTTGATATCAAGCTGGACTCGCCCACTTTGAATCCGATTTCCCGCTAAACAGTAGGAGCCCAAAAATTGGGATTAGAGCAACTAATTAGCCCATAAATAGCCCATAATTCTGAGATATGTTCCGGTCGTTTTGGTGTTGGTGGTTGGTCTAACTTGACACGCGTCATTTTTGCGCTGTTTCATATTGACGTACAGGCACCGTTTTTCCTCGCCGGTAGCAATTCGGTAGAGAAATCGCTGCTTGTGACCACGAGTTGACCCAGCAAGCTGGCGGAGGTCATGGTTCGTTGATTTTTGTTGTTGTCGTTCAAAGCGTGCAGAACCCATGTGCTCAACTTTTGAAACTTTCCCAGTGACGCTTAAGGATGCGCACGAGACGAGTCGAGACAGGATTTTCCTGACAAAATTCGAGTCGAGACACGGCTCTTCCAATAGAAAAATATACATTTTTTCAGTCGAGACATCACTTTTACAGCACATTTTCGAGACGAGACAGCCACAACTCTTGTCTCGAGCGCATCACTAGTGACGCTCTATGGTACTGTAGGAGCATTCCATTATATCTGTCAATTCCCTTGTCGTTGGGCGTGGGCGTGGATAGTCCTGAATAAGCTAATTCAGTCGCTCATCATATCATGCATGTCTTTCAGGACGGCATGGAGGACCCAGATTCGATTCCCGGTCGAAGCTCATGTGGTTTGGATTCCACGTTAATCAGCAGGTTCCTTCTCATATAGCCTCGCTGCTGAAAGGACCGTTAAACTAAAAATCAACGTTAACTCTTTGAGGGCGAAATCGCCGTCTTTGAATCGCTTAAACCGATTTTGAACCGTGCTAAGAGCCACACACTTCACAAGTCTCTCGAGCAGCTTCTCTGACTTTGGCATCTCGATTAAACGCAAAAAGAGAAGTTTTTTAAATCCTCTTTTTTGTTGACTTGACACTCCATTTTAATGACTTAAAAGAATAAAAAGTTGATCAGCATTTACAAAAAAAAAAAAAAAAAAAAAAAATCAAACATACGATTTTGTAGAGCACATAATTCTCTATCGAATAGCTACTATAAAAAGCATTGCACAAAATTTTATTTATTTTACTCAAAATTCTTACTTAAAAAAGCACCAGGACTTAAGGGCCAACCCAATAATTGTTTCTTTTGTGGCTGTGCGCTTCTCTTGCTCTGATCCTCTGATGACGTAGTCATCGCTAGTCATTCAGCGTTTCATTTCCGATATGACCCAATATTAACTACTCTATTAATCTTGAACAGGATATCATTTTGATTCTGTGCATATAGTTTCCGTATCACATAAATTTACTTTGGTTTAACTATAATTGTTTTCATCTTTGCTATTACCTCAATATGTTTGCCTCACACTATTTGTATATGGTTACTTTTTAAAGAACAACTTTCTACTTTTAACATCAAAAAAATATATTCTATCATTTTAAATTTTATTACATTGCATGTACAATTTTTAGTGTCTATTTATTGTCGTGAGTCACGCAAAGATTGTGCTTATTTCGGTGGAAAACTCAGATATATACATATATAACTTATCCTTAAGCTATTTATCTTGCTCCGTAAAATATATGCAGAAACTTCGGTTTTATTCGATTCGATTGTATATTTTTCTACAAGTTTCATTTATAGATAGACTGCTGAAACAAGAAGAGAAAAAGTCCACTTCAATAAATAAAACGTTTTGAAAGAAGAAAGAGCAATTCTAATACAGGAATGTTTACAATTAAAACCGGTTGATCATTCCAGTCTATTCAGGAAAATAAGCTTACCCAGCTGCAGAAAAATATTAGCGGGAATAAGAAAAAAGGGGAAAAAAGAAAAAAAAATCTATTTAAAATGTTGAAATGCACATTAATAAACTAAAATTAAATTCCCTTGCACTACGACCTATGAGGAGCTATTCAGATGCTTTTTAGTTGCCTGATATGTGGTCAGGACATTCGCTCTATTTCCTAATTTAAGTAATTCTCGTATTGTCTTGCATGGAGATGAAAGGGCTTAAAAAACATTTTTCCTACGGCTTTTTTTTTGCGCGCGTGGGATATTTTGGACTTTTTTATTGGACATTTCAATTTTAATGAGGGCCCCTGTGGCTCAATGGAAGAGTGTTCACCTCTGGTACATGGAGTCCTTGGTTCGATCCCAGCTCGCGACAAGTGAGCTTTGTGGTGGACAAACACCGTGTGACCGTGTGCATGGGTTTTCTCGAGGTTCTCCCACTTTCTTCATACCGCTATTTCATTCGTTTCTCATCATCACCTAAAAAAAAAAAAAAAAAAAAACAGAGTTCACTACAAAATAAGAGAAGTGATACTTGAATAAACTAACATTTCAGATTTTCCCCGAAAACTCCCATCCCAAAAATGCAGTTTTTTCATCTCTAGTTGCATCAATCCAAAAATTCTGTTCTGCTACTGGAAACCGAAGTGGGGACTATGTATACCGGGATACATGCGACTATTTGTTTATATGGGAATACCAATACTATATGTTACTTTTTAAAAAAATAAATTCGAAGATGAAAATGTGATATTTTTAGAACAAAAACTATAATATTTGAATAGCAATTTTCGTATGAGCCTGAATATATAGAACTGAAACTTGCGTATCTCGAACGCACATGAATAGGTCTACAGCGAGTGCGTGCATTCTCCGAACACTTACATTACGCATATCGTAATGAATCAACACGCGATAATAGTTTGCTCTCTTCAAGAAAAAATAATTCACAAATGTCAACTAGGCAATGTTGCTCTTCGTTTTTTTTTTTTTTTCATTTCAGTGATTTTCTTTATTATTTTATAACATACCGTATTATATTGAAAAAAAAAATGCTTGCCCTTCGCTGTTATCTCCTTACTCCATCTTTACATTTTATTATAATGGAGTTTGTATCCTAGTAGTGCAGACAATAGGAAAATTATGTTAGCCAACTGCCAACATTGGGCCTATGTTATAATTGATCGTTTAGCCGTGCATTTGCCAACGTCATACCCACGAAAGAGATAAGATTCGGAACGTAAGATTGAAACTGTTGGATGACGGACGTGAAAATAGTTGGTTGACCAAAATACACTGTAACTACGTTAGACCAATGTGTTTTAAACTTCATGTTTACAGTTACCATTACCCAACCATGCCGACCATTAACCTATAAGATCTACCAATTAACCTATAGGACCACCCAACCAAGACAGTAGCGTACGCAGGAGTTTGTCAATAGAGGGTTCAATCTGCCATGTTCATATAATTTCAGGTGTTCTATACATATCTTAATATCGTAAATGTTTATCTTTGTATAATATCTTGCTCAAAGCAGGGGTAAAAGTGAAAGGGAACGCGGGGCATGCCATTACGCAACTTCCAAAAATATTTATGGCGTCCCCCACTTCCTAAAAAGTTACAATGGGGAAACATAGGCAGGAGAATGGCGTGACGTCATGCATCCCTCTACCTTTTCAGATCCACTTTTACCCCTGTCTCAAAGGGAGATTTATAAAACCGAAATTCCCCTTTGTGTTCGCTACTGCTGCTAGTGTAAGTTAAAAAATAAAGAAATAAAGAAAAGAAAAAAAAAAACAAAACAAAACAAAAGAAACCAAACTGATCTTATATAGTATATGCCATAACTATGGTAACTTTCAGTATTCATAATATAATAATAAGTATTTCAACGTTAATTTACAGTTGCCGAACGGTGGGTCAATGATGAAGGCCTTAAATCATGTGCAGGAGGTTTTTGTTCCATCTCTTTCAGTTTTATCATTATTCGCCCGTTTCCTTCTATACATTCTCATTTCATCATCATATTTCACTGTAATTTATCATCTATCCGTCTCTGTTATCCTATAGATCATTCATAACCATACCTAGTACTCCACAAAGAAAGAGTAATGTCTACGGAACTTGTTTATGCAAGCGGAATAACTGTAACTGTTGTAAGAAAGAAATTACACGCATACTGCAAACATGACTATCATATAAATCTGTGTAAGGAAAACGCTGCATACACTATTTATACTCTTATATTCAGTGGCGTAACTAAAGGCTTGGGGTCCCTCCCGCAGACAGCGTGGAGCAGGGCCCCTTCTCTACGTCCCACTTCACGCTTTGGGGCCCCCCTGATGGCTTGAGGCCCACCCGCAATGTTTTTCTATATTAAGGCTCCAAGTTATGTTAAGGCTTCATGACTTAAAATAACGACTGTCCCTGGCACTCTTGGCGCCATAAACATCTATAATACTCGTTATACCTTTCTTTAGGGCCTGTACTTCCCTTTGGGTTACTACGAAAAAAATCACCTCGTGAAAAAATAAATTTTAGTTTAACGTCCCACGGTCATGCTCTTTAGCCTAAGGAAAACGGATCGTGAATGGAAGTAAAAATGGTTGTGAAAGTAAATTTGTGTGTCTCTTCATCAGGAATTGAACCCAAGATACGTACATCAAAGGCACAAGCGCTAGCCACTAGACCAACGGGAAAGGGAAAAATCTCCTCGTGCAAGCATATCTAGCGAAATGGTAGTCTGCAGACATAATAAATGTAGGACATTAAGATATTACCAACAAAATAGCATCTTATAGCTATTGCTGATCTGTTCTCAATCTGCACGCTCTTCCAATTGCTTGATCTATATAGATACAAACTACAAGAATTTCTACTATAAGCTAGAAATTCTCTCTCCAGAGATACGCCAACAGTTTCATGTGTGAATAATTCTTGTAGCATGAGATAAAATAAAGTGGCTGTGAAGTTGTGCAGCCCCGTGGTGTTTGTTGAATATAGCTAGAACACAAGCCTGACCTGAAGAAACAACAGTGAAACAAAAAAATGTGGTAAAGGAATTACGGAAATTCCAATCAGCATCACTGAGTTATGATACTTTTATTTTCTGTTTCTTCTTTATGTTTTCATCAACTTTTTGTTTTTTGCACTAGTCAATGGTAAACAAAGCCCACACACAAACATGATAACAAATAACTGCAGTAGGCGGTTTTAATAACAACAGAAGAGTCCTGCGTTCTTTCAACTTAAGATCCTGTTTTCCAGATTATTTCTCATAAACATAGTAGACGGATGTACGCCTGTACTAGCGAGTAGATGAGGCTTTTAAGAGCGAATTCATATACACATACCTAATCATATTTAAAAAGAATTAAGTGGAAATCAAGAATAGGATAAGAGTCAGTTATCCCCAGTTTTCAGATATAACTGTGATTTTGTCACTGTGAGTCACATTCAGCAGTGGGCTTCCATAGATAAATTTTATCTTTTCAATAACTTCCGGGTAAAGTATACAATATTTATTGTTTCATTTAAGGAGATATGAAAGATATGAAGAAGTTTTATGATCTTATAGAGGATTTGTTTTTTACGTCTTAAACGTTATATGAAACTGCATACAAATTGTGCTTCGTGCTTATTTTTCCAAAGCGAAAAATAAAATTTATCTTAGGAAGCCCACTTTTAAACGTGACTAAACAATCATAAAACCACAGTTATATCTGAAATATGAAGAGAACTTCCTTTATGCGCCTATATATATATATATATATATATATATATATATATATATATATATATATATATATATACTCAAACTTCGTAAATTCACTCCTGGACGACAGTC
The DNA here is from genome assembly GCF_964235325.1 of Thermobia domestica. NCBI lineage: Eukaryota > Metazoa > Arthropoda > Insecta > Zygentoma > Lepismatidae > Thermobia > Thermobia domestica. The sequence goes on from NC_137456.1 coordinate 323,600,801, forward strand.
TGTCCAACTCTTCTCCGGGCAGGGACACGATGTATCAGTAGTACAACTTCAACATTTAATGTGTGGGGTACCTAGTTCAATCTCTGGCCAAGTAAGTTAGCGGTGGACAACATCATGTCCGTGAGTTTTCTCGGGATACTCTTGTTTTCCCCCACATTCTCATTCCGTCATCCGGGGGGGCGGTGGCTCAGTGGTAGAGCGTTCACCTCCGGTGCTTGGGGTCCGTGGTTCGATCCCAGCTCGCGCCGTGTGGACTTTGTGGTGGACAAACACCGTGCTCGTGGGTTTTCTCGGTGTTCTCCCGTTTCCTCCCACTTTCTTCATTCCACCATCTCACTCATCTCTCATCATCACCGTCCCCTTTAGCCTAACCGGCATCAGCGTGGGACGTAAAACTTAAAGATTTCATTTCATTTCATTTTCATTCCATCATCAGTCATTTGCCTTAATCATCGTCTCCCTCGGCCTACAGGGCATAATCGTGGGACAAACTGAAAGATGTCATTTTCTTCTCTAGGGGGTATATCTTGGACAATTCTTTTTCACGTTTCGATTTCGTCATACAATCTTGTATTAAGATGTTTCCTAGATCACTTCTTTCCTTCTGGTTTCCAGGCAATGCTTGGTCACTTGTTTTTGTGTCAAACATACTTTTCCCAGGTCTCCCTTGCCAAATTCCCGAGCGCGAGGAGGAAACTCAGAATGGGATTCAACTACATTGATGTGTTCATGTTGACTGCCATGAACCTCAGAAACACTCTCACTTGCTCCCTTTCACGAAGCCGCGACACAACAGTTTTGGTTTTCAACTCAACAACTCATTGGGGTTCACTTCATAACGTTACTTGTTAACATGAATAAAGATACTGTTGAAGCCCCAAGCTGTTGTCCTCTGTATTTGGCCTCACAAGCAGAAAATTTAAGTACTGGCGTACGCAAGAACGGTTAGGGTTAAAACCCTCTTTGAGTAAGATATACTAGTTATATGGTAAAATAAAATTTTATTATAAACTTCTTTATATACGAGGGTGTTTCAAAATAACACCGACAACGTTTGGGAGGTGATTCCTGTCACCAAGATACAGCAAAAAGTATAGACAAACCTGGGTGCACAAATGCTTCCTTTCGGAGGTATAGGCTGACGAAAATATGAAGAAATGAACTTTAACAGGTCCATAGGTCCAAAACTATGAGACCTACCGTAGTCGGGTCAAGACCTCATTTAGGAACTAATGTGTGTGCTATCTAATAATACATATAAGGTACTAGCGCAATAATTTTTATATAGGGAGTTTGGCTACAGACATATAACTTGAAGTACTCATCAACTACTTCTATAAAAATTGTTGCGGAAGTACCGCAGGATTGTGAAACATTGATATTTGGATAAAGCACATATTAATTCCTAAGTGAAGTCTTGACCCTACTACGGTAGGTCGGAGGTCCCATAGTTTTGGAGGTATGGACCTTTAAAGTTCATTTTTCATGTTTTCGGTAGCCTTATAACTCCGAAAGGAAGCATTTGTGCACCCAGGTTGTTCTATACTTTTTGTCTTATCTTAATGTCAAGAATTACGTCTCGAACGTTGTCGGTGTTGTTTTGAAACACCCTATATATATATATATATATATATATATATATATATATATATATATATATATATATATATATCACTCTTGTCCTGAGAGGATGAAATTCTGTGTACTCCATTGGTTCAGAGCATGATTAATTAAATGGATTCTAGTATTGAGGTTATTGTAATAAACGCAGTTTTTCTTTATCAGGTATGTTTTGAGTGTCCAATATTAAATGTTCCATCTGTCAATTTTATTGGATTACACATATTTCTTTATATGAACACTGAAAACGAAAAGAAAATCAACACTCAAACTATTTTGTGTATATGTGAAGCGGATGTCTGTAAATACATGTTGTAAGTATAATGCAATTAAATAATGACAAAAATTATTACAATTATAATTAATGGAGTCCTACTACAAACCAACCTTGGTGACGGTTGAAAACCCAAGACTAAGTTTTTCCTGTCAAACAGCTAATACGCTCAGTATTAGTTCATTTCTTGTAACAATTATTATTATTATTATCTCAACATTAATCTAAACTAGTTCTCTACCATATGATCGTGCTGTATATGTAATTAATGCATAACGTTACTTCACGTAATTGTAAATTATAATACAAGTTAAGGTGACATGGATTGACGTCTGTACCAAGGAACAGACTTGAAACAGGGTCATGAATATATGAATGAATGAAGTTGTTTTACTGGTAACGCTGGTTACAGTGCAGTGTCACTTGCAATAATGAGGATTATTTTTTATTTATTTTAATTTAAAAGAATAGCGTGTGGAATAAATAAATATTTTTTTCTGAATACATCTTCACATAATTTTCACGGATATATCTGTATAATTTAAAATGCTCAATTTTTTGTGTTTTATCTGTGTTTTATTTATTTTGTTTCGACTTAATGTTTTATTCTATTCTATTTATTTTATTTCTTTCATGATGAGCGCAGTTAGTGTGTTTAAAACGTAAGTTGAAATAAAATAAATAAACATGGTGGCCACTCGACCTGGAAACCGGGAAAAGTCAGGGAATTCGATTTACCCGGGAAAAGTCAGGGAATTCTATTTAGATTCTGGAAATTTTGTGAAGAATTAATTTAAATGAAAAACGTTTTGGTCTCTGGGGTCTCCGCTCCCCAGACTTCCTTTCAATATTGGTCTAACAAGTAATTTTAACCAGGGTAGAAATGGTGCCCAAGTAATTTTCTCATTTTTCAGCTTTATTTTTGTTTCTATTGGTTGTCAATTGCTTTTTTTTTTTTTTTTTTTTTTTTTTTTTTTTTTTTAATGGCAATACGCAAGCATTTTCCCGTTTAGAAGTTTAGTTCGAACAATTCTCCTTCCCTGCGATTATTAGATTCTCCCTCCAACAAAACTACGCAGAATACTGCAAAGTTGCTATGTTGTTTCCCCTCAGCAGTGTTTATCCTATATGTCCGGCTCGTATGGGCTAATTACATAGTATGTAGTGTATAAAGTCTCAGAATCATAAGTTTTTTTCTTTATAACCTTGCAAAATTTTATTGTGTAATGCTGGCAACCGCTAAATTTTTAATATAGTTTTATTAAAAATTTGACTGGAACTTATACAATTTTTGTCTGGTAAACCTGGAAATGTCAGGGAATTTTGAAATCCCGAAAAAGTGGGTACCCTAATAAAACACAGATGGAATACCACAAATTGAACTTTTTAAAGTATATATTTCTTTGTTTTATACATGCAATATTAACTAAGTAAATGGACTTTGAAAAGTCCTTTAAGTTACGTCCACTGGAAATGACCCCGTACCACGCTTCTGCGGAAATGGTACCCCAGGTCTACCAGAATTCTAAAGACCTATCTGCATATGGAGGTAATAGAGAGAGACTTTGAAGGATTTTTCAAATTTGACGACATTGTGAAACAGCACTATAATTATCTGCATTCTACCAATTATGTGTTAAAGCAAAATCATTCTTACCATACAAATTTTAATTATATGTTCCATCCACGATTAAATTGGGTGATTTCTATAGAGTACATTATGTTTTACGGTTATAGAGACATGTTTAAATGATGTTACTATGCTAGTTATTGAACCTCCTCAGTGTATACAATATTTAATTATTCCGGACACAAACTGTGAAGATAACAAATTTATTACGAACGAATGCTAACAAATTAGCCTTGCACTACCACATCTAATTTATATTGACTACTTCTTTAACTTCTTATTTCACGAAATATAATTTAAATAATAAAGACCACAGTCAGTTACATTATGCATAAAATATACAAGATAGATACATTATTTCACTTTCACACTACACACATCTTTCAAAGTTTGAAATATAGATGTAAATTTTGCATGTTAAATTAACAAAAACAATGGTTTTGAAACAATGTTATCCCAGGGTTATAACCAATACTTTTTTTTTTAAATTTATTTTTTATGTTTGTATCAACTTTCCTTTTGATATGCATCAAATTTGAATTTATGATACTGAAACATTGTATGATTAAATTAGTTTAGGTTTATTCTCAAAATACTGAATAATTCCAAAAAGTTTTCTTATGCAAGTGTTCTCTATTGAACCGTGGACTATCAACGTGACAATTGCCATGACAGCGACATGAATATCATCCAAATACCTGAACAGCCCATTGAAATAACATTATTTGATTTTAGTGTAACTGATTACATAAATTACTTTCAGTGACTACTCTGTTTATACTAATTTCGCTCTTTTTCCATTTCGTTACAGAAGAAGAGTTCTTCCAATTGTGATGGGTGCTCGACCTGAAGACTATGCTCGCAGCGCTCCCTACAAGTCCTATATTCACGTAGATGATTTCGAATCCCCTAAAGAATTGGCGGACTATCTACATATGCTAGATAAAAATGATACCATGTACAACGAGTATTTCCAATGGAAAGGAACAGGAGAGTTCATCAACACATATTTCTTCTGTAGGCTATGTGCCCTGCTTCACGATGACTTCCCAAATAAACACTACCGCGATATTAATGAGTGGTGGAGGGGCTCGGGGACGTGTATCACAGGATCCTGGAGGAAACGTAAGGACAAAAAATCGCCCGGATAAGTAAAAATATGGTTTTATAGAAAGAATTTTAGATTTCTTTCTTTTTTTTTCTAAGTCCGTTTGTCCAAAGAATTATGAACATCACTTCTGTTCTAGGAAGCGACTTAAAAAAAAAATCCTACCATTTAAGATTTATATACATATAAGAATCATCCAACGGGGAAGTACTAAAACTTATTAGACCCCTCGTACCGTCAATCTTCTCAGATCACTACCACTAGGCTCAGACGCAACTGTGATACGTCACCAAAAGCATAAAAGATTGTGCAGGAGATTACGAGTATCTTTATATAGATATAAGTATTAAAATATCTATCTGTATAAATATATAAATAATGTCAAGTATATGTATATATGACAGAACATATATATGTATACGTAGTTACATGTTATATATAATTATATATATAGCGAAAAGAGAAACATTTTAACTCAAAAAGATAAATAAAACGTATGACGCGAAAGGTTTTAAAAAGAACGAGAAAGAAAAATACGTTGAACAAGTTCTGTGATATTTGGTCTTCATAAGTTGAGGAGTTCAAGTCAACAAGTCACTTAAGGATGATGAGTATTGTGGATATACAAGGGATGAGTTGCATCAATTGTACAAGGGAAAACAGCAAAAATAAATTAAGTAAATAGCAATCACATGATAAGTATTAACTAAAGAACACATATACAATAATGTGATTTGAACACAACAAAAGATTACATGAAAAAATAAGAGAAACAGTTCCAAATAGAAACTTCTAAAAATAGAAGAAAACAAAAGTTAAAACTTCTTATGGATTAGTTCCGATATAGCACTTGTTTCTCAGTGAGTAATACATAGCCAGTTAAAAAAAAAAAATAAAATAAAATAAAAGTTTGTAGAAAGGTTGTTTTTCCCGCTCGTTGTGTGTACATTTTTTAGCAGTAGCTAAGAATGAATGAAATGATGATAATATTATAAGTATGATTGGGTTTAATTCATTCAATAATTGTGATCATTATGTGTATAATAGTCAAATATTTTTTGTCATGACTGAATCAAATAATGCATTTAGTCTCATATCAAAGGAAAGCTAATGATTGCTTTTTTAAAGTGAAATGAATTTGATTCATATTTTAAAATTACCAGACACCAAACGTACATTAAAGAGTTGTATTTGAAAAGGAATCGGGATTTTTTTTTACACAAGCAGTCAAATAGAGTTAACTCTTTTTTTCAGTTTTTGAGATTTATGTTAAGAATAAATTTTAACAATTTTTTCCCATTTTTTTTCATAATTTCCAGCAAATTGAAATAGGATTTAATTCGTGCTGTGAAATATCTACCATTCATTGGCTGTTAAATGATGATGTGTGTTCAGGTACTTTGGCCCGTTTAATACTTTTTTCTTCTCTTTTTAATACATAGATGTTTATACTAGATATAGAGTAGGAAAAATTTTATTGTTAGTATAATTAATGTGGATACGATCAGTTTTATTGCTAGCAATTTTTGGATCAAAAGATCCAATATATTTCAATCAAACTTTTTATTTTAGGTCTTATATGTGAAGAACTACATACAGTGTAGCCAAGCCCAAATTATCAGTCAACTCAGTATATGTTTATTCCGTAGAAAATACGAAAACTCGATTTAGGGGCCGTTCAAAACTTTTTTGGCCTCTGATTCAAAAACTAATTATTGGCCAAGATCGCAATCTTTTTTCATCCATTTTTTCCTAAAATTCTTACATATATATATATAAAATTCGCAGCTTATTAAAATGAAACAATTATCAAGAGGAACATTATTATTAGGTTCTACTTGTATTGATTTTTTTATTATTTAGCTTTTACAGTTGTTGATTTTTTTTTACAAATTCTCCCTTGGAATAACGAGAAAAAATATTTTAAACTTTAACTAGTGTTCCAATATGATCAGTGATTTGAAATCAATAATAATAATAATAATAATAATAATAATAATAATAATAATAATAATAATAATAATAATAATAATAATAATAATAATAATAATAATAATAATATGTAACCTACTGAAAGAATAAGTTATTAAATTAACTAGTCTATTCTTCTTCTTCTTCTTCTTCTTCTTATTATTATTATTATTATTATTATTATTATTATTATTATTATTATTATTATTATTATTATTATTATTATTATTATTATTATTATTATTATATACCATTGATAATAGAAATTACTTAATAATGAATGCTTTATGAAAAGCAAACTGCTTTTTTTCACTTATAACATTCCAAGGCATGTAAACCGTGCATGTATAGTTTTCAGCTTGGTACTTTTTCACAAATATTTGCACAAATGTTGCGAAAGCTAAAGAACGATATTAAATACAAGACTATTATAGTGTAGTGAAGAATATGCGTAGTAATTTTGTTGCTTTTCTCTTGACATAGGTAGTGCATGTAAAGCAATTAATAGGAAGTATTGTCTTTAAAATATATCATTAGTCTTATACCTGTATACCGACAAAAAAAAAATTATTAGAAATGTCTGCATCTAAATGAGGTAGGATTGGTTATTTTTTTAGTGATGCCATCAGTTTACGTGGTCAAAAATTACTTAGTTACATTATATCTTTAGAGTATTTCTCTTCAGTAATTGTGCCATGAGAAAATTAGTAAATTAAACTTGTGTGCAATTAAGTATAGTGACATTATTACAAAGAAGGTAAAAAATTATACATATAAAATACCAAGGAATGTGTTTATTTTCATAATGAAAAGGATCACGCACTTGAAGTATCAATTTCGTCCGGTAGATGTCATTGCTGGGGGCTGTTTGCTGCCACCTAACGGTGCGATGTGTAACTTCTACTACTTTTATTTCAATAGTAGAAAATGGTGCAGCGGAGGCCCAATGGTAAAGCGTTCACCTCAGGTGTGTGTGGGGTCTCCAGTTCGATTTCAGCTCGCGCCAAGTGGGTTTTATCATAGACAAACACTGTGTATTTTCTCGAGGTTCTCTTATTTCCTTCTACTTTCTTCATTCTACCTTTTCATTCATTCTTATCATCATCTTCTTTAGCCTACATGCCATAACTGTGGAATGTGAAACTCAAAGACTTCATTTCGGTTGTTTTTTTTAACCGTGACGGTATTAATCGGTTGACTCCATTAATTACCTCGGCCGAGATAATCATTCTAGCTGTTGTAAAAAGGATTAATCAAAAATTCGCTTTATGTAAGTTATCCTTTCGAGTAATGTACAGGCGTAAGTCATCGTTATTTGTTATGATCTTAAGGGATTGATTTCATTAACTATTTCGGCTGAGATAATCGTTCTAGCTATCTATTGTAAGAAGCAGTATTCAAAAATTTGCTTTCTTTCAAGAATAATTCTATAGAGTGATGGATGAGTGTAAGTAATCGTTTACGCGTTATGTGATAACGGATTGAGTTCATTAACGGACTTGGCTGAGATAATCGTTCTAGCGATCTATCATTAAAAGCATTATTCAAAAATTCGCTTTCGTTCAAAATTTATCGTGCCTATGTTTTCACTACGATATTATAAATCCCACTTGCGTGATCCTAATATTGAGGTTAATTTTGCTAATATATTAATTGCAACAAAAATTTATTCAACAGTGTTTTAGCTAATAGTAAATAAAGTTTCGTTGAAAGATACGAAAAGTATTCATAAAGTATTCATGCATTTGCTAGATACCGTTACCAGTTTCAGAAATAAGTAAATTAAGGAAGACGTTTCACAATTAATCCTTAATCTTTGTGCATATAAAAAATGTCTGATGTATAGTGTAAGCTTTCAGTCATAATATATCACAAAATTACACCTTCAAACAAAAGATTAGCAAATTCTTCAGAATGGAATTTCAAACTTGATAAATTGTATCTTTCTTTCTAGAAAGCTTTCAAACTTTATGAACATGGAGAAAATACAAATAGCTGACAATATAAGTAGGTATTCTTCTGGGAAGAAAACGCAAATATGTAGATTCATGAATTACTAATAGTCTGTGAAGTAAATAATGAGTTCTAGAGATTATGAACATAAAGACAACAAAACACACACAATCTCCTATTTTATTAATAATGGATTAGTAACACAATTTTAAGGAAAAAAAAAAAGCCAGAATAGTACAAAAACAATTTTGATTTATCTGAACGTCAACCATAAATACTATTACTCTTTACTTTAATAGTGGTAAAGGGAGCAAGTTTTCAATATGAAAGGGATGTTCTTATTAATTATTTCAGTAACGTCCCTTCAAAAACGAAGGTGGACACGATTAAACGAAGAACACCAGGTAGCAAGATACAAGTGGTATTCAATAAAGTTAAATGTACGCTGAAAGGTGGACCGGATGAAAACTAAAGTATGAATACGAAAAGTATTTTTTTGTATCAAAAGCTCCAATATATTTCAATCAAAAATTTTGTTGTAGACCTTATATCTGGAGAACTACATATAATGTAGCCAAACCCAAACTATCTCTTAACTCAGTTAAATATGATTATTCCGTACAAAATCGATTTAAGGGGCCGTTCAAAAATTTTGTGGCTCCAGATCCAATTGGTCCAAAAGATTCAATATATTTTAATCAAAAGTTTTCTTCTAGGCCTTATATCTGGAGAACTACATATAGTGTAGCCAAACCAAAATCATCAGTTAACTCAGTGTAATGTGCTTATTCAGTACAAAATACAAAAACTGGATTTAGAGGCCGTTCAAAAATTTTGTGGCCAATGATCCAAAAAGTAATTATTGGTCAAGATCTCAATCTTTTGATCCATTTTTGGTTTTCCTAAAAGTCTTGTGACTTTGAAAGTTTTAAAATTAAGGAAGAGAGCTATTTGAAAAAAAAAAAAAAAAAAAACTCAAATGTGGTTTAAAATTTAAAGTTTATATTTTTGTCTGAGTTTCTCCATATTATTCTTTACATATTTACCTTACTAAAATATATTATGTCATCTTCGTACTTACAAAGTTTAATTCTTGGTATTAATACTAATTACTTACCTAGTTAAATATGTTTCAACAAGAAACTCTCCTTGTCTTCTTTTCAGTGTAGTATTAATGCATTTGCTATATACAGCTACCAACTGCAAAAACAAGTTAATTAAGGAAGGCGCGTTTTAAGTTAGCATTGGGAAATAATAAATAGAAATTAATTAAACTATTGGCTAGTATATTTAAAAGTTGTTTGTGACTGGAAATATACTTCTCTTATCTGACAGAGGTAGTCGATGTTATTGAATATATATATATATAAATATAGAGATTTATACCACGTAAAGGTAAAAACAGTATTGCGTTTTTTTTTGTTTTTTTTATTTTATTTATTTTTACTAAGGTGCCTGACCTTTCAGAAATCTTAACAATAAAATTTTCATTTATATATTGGGTGTATATTTAGTGTTTCACTTAATTTTCAAAATAACACTATCCATGGCTTTAGACTGAATATTGTAACACAAGAAATACTGACTAAAACTTCAACACACACTGTATTTTAAACTATAATGTGTTACAGTTTCGGATATCTACCATATCCTTCATCAGACACTAAATAGACACTATAGAACATAAATGAAGATACAGACGTATATATAGTCATCTTATGAAAAAGTCTAGATTCTTCAGCCAATAGAATTCAGACTTTTTCGTAAGGATGACTATTATATATATATATATATATATATATATATATATATATATATATATATATATATATATATATATATATACATATATATATATATGTCTATCTTCATTTATGTTCTCTACTGTCTAATGAAGGATATGGTAGATGTGCGGAATTGTAACACATTATAGTTTAAAATACAGTGTGTGATGAAGCTTTTTAAATTTTTAAGCTAATGTATTGAACAACACTGAATATTTCGTAAGATATCATGATAGCAAAACCAAGTTCTTCTTACAAGTTTACTTGATTCTTATACTAGAAGTTTTGATGTAGACGAACACACACATATATAGTAACATCACACATTCTCTTCTCTTAAGTAATTTTCTTAATACTAAACTTCCCTGCATAGATATGAGGTTTCATTTTTGTACACCATTCGATAGGTTATTTTCTTAGCTACAAATTGTTTCTACACAAGTCATGCCATTTCTTGACAAAATAAATTAATACGAAATGACTCCGATGTTTCAGACCATCTGGTACATACCGGTCGTCTGACAGGTGACGACTCATTCCAATAAATCAGTTCTCCTTATATAACCGTTTCAGTTACAATTTTGTTTGTATCTAAAATTATTAATACATGTCTATGATTAACTACAAAAGATGACTTAGTTTTATGCACACAAATTCATAATTTTGAAATAATGCTGACAATGGTGCCTGGTAATTTTAAAAAATGAATCAATCAGACAGCCAGTATTGTTAGTTGGTTAGGTTAGGTCAAAATTTTTCCAAGTGTGTTTTTGAGAACGTGTATGTATGTATTTTTGTATGTGAGTGTACGCATGTGCGTGACTACCACCTATGTATGTATGGTCCATTTGCAGAACTTCCTTCTATCTTCATTAGTCCAAGAGCAGGCTAGTCATTGAAGTCCATCCTTTTACCTCAATTAAATAAACAAATATGGCCGTCTGTAAGCAAAGAAATGAATATAAAAGATTGTAAATGGTTCTTTATATATACACGCATATATATATATCTATGATAAAGGATATGTAGGTAGGGAATATTATGTACTATAGTTTTAGTAGTAAATAATCATATTGTTTTTTGAGGATGACAAATTATATGCTTGCATGAGTATTTAAGAATGCTTTAATCGCCAAAAATGATTACGCAGCAATTGTTTGCAAAGCAGCTTCTTTTGAGAGAGAACTTTTCATTACGTGTAACTGTTAAAAAATGTGAATATGTACATATATTATATTATACATACAGATATCTTAAAATTAAAAATTTTGGTAATATTAACGCCGGCAGGCCGGAATCTATTATGAATATTGCCCATCATTGTGTAAGTATCTGTTTGCATCGTATTTACAGGACAGTCTTCAAGGCTTTTTTGTTTGTTTGTTTGTTTATTTGTTTGAGTATTACTATAAATTACGAAATAATGATTAAAGGTACCAACTTGTCAAAACTACTCCAAAACAATCAGGTTGTGAATCTAAATCATTTTCTTTTCAATTTGTTCTTCCTTAGAGGACACATTGTAACTAGAGAATTTCTATTTCAAGTGTGCCTCGGAAAATATGTGAAACATACTTCGGTCTCACCCTTGCAACCCAACCTTCTTACTAAAGGAACCCTCCCTTTGCTTAGGAAAAGAAGTGAATGACCTCAGCTGTGTTGCTAATTTGTCATTCAGTCGTTTGATCTTGACACGAGTGAAGATCGTAGGTTACTTAGAATGACTAACAAGACAGTGAACAGCGAAGTCCGTGAAATAATTCATTGTGGCAACGCTTCTGTATCCAACAATGGAAAGGTCTTGGTCGGAGCAACTTGTCCCTTATCTTTCGAAGAAGGTACGGGAAAACACACATTGACAGCAGCACCAGTAAGAGCACACTTGAAACAGAAACGCTCTAGTTACTCTTTATTTCTATTGTAAATTTTCTTAATATTTAAATTTAGTGTTTACTGATCTAATAATATGATACATAACAAAGAGAAATCTAAAAAAGAAATTGCATTTTTAAAACAAGCAAAGTATTTTAAAATTACGATGCAGAAGAAATTATTAAAAATACAAGTTTTTAAATTTATTCTGTTTCAAGCAAAGACTACACACATACATACACACTATATATATATATATATATATATATATTGTGTGAGTGTGTATGTATAAATCAATGAACAAAGATAAGCTTAAACGTTGTTTCCAATACTATAGTTTTAAATATGGACAGTCATAAACGTGAGATATATATAATACCCCAGAGGTTTTTTTTTTTTTTTTTTTTTTTTTTTTTTTTTTTTTTTGCTATGCAAAGATACATATTCTACAAAGGTATGTATTCTTTATTATATATACAACAATTAAAACAAGTTTGAGAATGACTTGACATATTTATTATGAACTCCATTTTTGAAGGTTATTTGCTTAAAATATGTCTCAATGAAAGTACTTCAGTAATTAATTTAATACTTCCAAACGATAGTTTGTTTGACATTACACTTAGAAAGGATACACTTAAAGACAGTCCTGTAATGCAGCACTGCTTTTATTAATATCACGTACTGAGAATTTATTCCTCCGTTTTAAATACTATTGTATTGATTATGAGCTAAGGTAACACTATTGTATTGTATTGCTGCTAGTCCATTCCTTATTGCAAATTCAAGAAATTTACATGCACAATTAGATTAATGTGTAATTTTTAATAATTACTATTATTATTGATAAAACAGTATTAGGGGCGCCAATCAGATTTTGTGAAAACTGTGAACCTACATTCTTTGCGCGATATTAATATTATGATGTTACTTTGAAATATTAATTAAAGACAGGGTAGAACCACTATCTTTATCTTGGCCTGCTTAAATTCATTTTGAAATGCATCTATACAAGATAAACTAGGATTTTTATAGTATAAATAATCAATTTTATTGAACGTTAAAAAGCACTGTTTGCACAAATTATTATCAACTATTAATGTTATTGTACTATTGTACAAGGAATAGGCTTTTGTTCTAATTCCAAAATATATGTTTTGTTCATATAATTTCTTTTGATGTACCGGAGTAACAGAAAAAACCAATAGATGATATAAGCTACATAACATAACATGCATTTCGTTGAGAAAAAGTATTGAACAAACTCGAGCTTGTTGCATTTTTCCACAAAAAGTTTTTGTTAAAAACTAATGTGTGTTGTTGATTAACACAAAATAAGGATTTACGTATGCTAAGACAAAAATCTTATTTCAATTCGGTTCTTCTATTATTAATGTAATATTGTATATTGAATCTTTTTGTTCTGAATTACGATTATATGCAGTTTACATATAGAACAATCTTCAATATAATATTTTATTTATTTATTGAGCAAATTCCCAAAATACAGCATTACTTTGCCATTTTACACAGGGAAATGTTAACAAATAGGAAAAAAAAAAAAAAAAAACAGTGTCGACAATAGTGCAAAAGTAACATTATTTCGCCAAAATTCATTTAATTGCTCTTTCAAACATCGGGTAGCTCGAAAAAATATCCACATCACTTGTTAGATTATTACAACAATTCGATATTCTGTAAATTGCCTCTAACCTATGTATAATTACCAACCTAGGGCGGGCAACATGGAATAGGTAGGTATTCCGGATTATGCTAGAAGGGACACGTAATGACTTATATCAGCGGTCAGAAGTATTAATCTTTTTTTCGAATTTTTTTTTTTTCTACAGCCTTTCCATCTTTCTGTCGTTTCTTTCAATTACAAATATTGAGAAAAACATTTGATGATTAAGCAACAAAACCTTAAAAATATAATGGACTGGTGGTACACCGAATTTTCGATTTAGATGCAAGATCAAAATACATCACTTAATTTAATAAACAAACTGAAACCAAGAAAGACAGAAATGTTGACCAATGCGCTAACCACGTATTAAATAATTACTCATACATCAATTGACTGGCTAGGATCATTATGTTCTGTTGACCACTACAGTTTCTTTTATACCACCAAATTCATACACAGTAATATACAAATTGAAACTGGTAGCCAAATTAAGGGTAACAGCAGAACAGTGGTATGGTAGCTTAAAATTCTTACTCTTGTTCTGAAGCGCTACCAGTCCAAACAAAGCTACATGTAATCGATTCTAAAGCGATAAAAATAAGCACAATAGATAATTCACAAGCAATATAGTTGCACTTGCTGAACATTACAGTTCGTTCTATATTCACAATTTAACTAAAATAAATATTTTATAATGTTCCTCTCCTGATTCTGGTAATGTTTTGCATGCCTATAATACAGACTGAGTAATTCTTTGACCCCATTTGTAATGACCTAAAAGCTTTGTACTTTTGCTTTAGAGCTGACCCCTTTAGGGTAGATTTGCACGTGCGCATATGGTCATGAGAATGATCCCATCCTTTACTCTTTTACTTCCAATAATTTTAAATTAGCAAACGTAATTTATAAAAAATTTCGTCCATTTTATTTGCGTTGTATTTACATTACAATTTAGTGCAAGGGTAATTATTTCCTCAATGCCAATTAATTCAATTGATTATCTTACTCCAATTACGTATAAACCAAATCTAAATACTTCAGTTCTTCTCAAGCTATAGGAAATTGAAGCCACGTCAAAGTAATTGGCCTTGTACTAAAAAAATCACCAAACAGCGCAACTAAAGTACACGAATTTCTTCCTTGTACTTTATGTAGTACCTGTATCTCTTATTATCTCTTTGTAGTACCACCAGCTCCAACGCCAACTCCCCGTTTTCAAAATGGTAATGTTAGGTTGGGTTCCTTCATATTCTTCCTTCTGTATCTTTCTACCATGTTTTAAAAGACACAAAAGAATAGAAGAAAGAAGATCGTGTTTTTTGTCTGTTTTGAGTGTTAAAATGATATTTCGCTCAATAGTGTGTGTTCTAAACTAAGGTAATTAAGAATATATAATTTTGCAACAAGCTCAAGTGAGGTGTGGTGTTATGTATTGTTTGTAATGAAGAATAAGACTGCAATCCCCTACAAATTATTTTTTGGAAGTCCAATAACTGTTACCATAATTTATCTTTTTACTGTGTTAATCACAGATTAAGATGTTGCATGTGAATGATGTTATATATTTCTGTTGACATGACAAATATATTTGAAACAAATGACGTGAATTTAAAGTTAGGTGCATTTAAGTAATTTCTGGATATTTTATACCTATCCAGTAGTGATTTAATTATTATCTTGAATATTTCCGTTCACAAATTTGGGTTTAAAATAGAGACTAGATCGAAAGATGCAACAAAGAAACATAGAAGCATATTTTCCCCCCTCATTGATTCATAAGTAAATTATTTCTTTCTACCCTTGACAATTATATTGTAAACACATATTTACCATGACTTTGTTGCTCTTTAGATATGAAAAGATACATTTTAAATAGGAAAAAATCTCATACGAATTACTATTATTATTGTTAGTACTATTATTTTTTTTTTTTAGACAAGTGTAGTTCCTGATTAATCTGAAGTTTTCTTGATGAACTTGTTCAACCATTCGTAAGAAATCTGAATAAGAAATGGCAAAAGTTATCTACCTAGATATATTCAAAACCTACAATTAATATACTACATTTAAAGTCACTTTATTCTTAAACAAAATAAATAAATTTTGGTTTCGAATGCTTAATAGATCAAAAGAAAATTATCAACAGACAATTGAAAAATTCAACAATACGTCTGAAAGATAAAATTGATAATTATCCGTATATATTCTTCTTTTGTCAAGAAATTTGGAGTGAATTAATCAATTTGAACCCTTTTTCTTTGATATAACGAAAACGTAACTTCTAAGATAATAATAATAATAATAAAACGCTCTAATCATTTTGTACTTCCTGAAGTTACTTATATAAGAGGTATAAACGTCTAATGGTAACTAAACACGGAAATTCAAAATTATTTAACATTCTTCCAATAATAAAAATATATTAAGAAACATGTACGAGGGGAAGTCAAAAACTTCCCAGAATGCTGTTGTAGTTTTGTGATTTGTGATGTAATCACAATGAATCTGTTACAGTACAGCCCTTAGGTTGCCTAAAGCACCTTCGAAACACATACACACACTCTCACTGCGCCACTCCTGCCATTGCTGGAAACACCAACAAAAATCCTCTTTTCGTATCTTCGGAAGTTCGCTGTCGCGTTGGTTTCGATGTTTTCTACAATAACGAAACGGGCATCGATGCTGTTTTTCCTTAAAGCAGTGTTTCTCAGTGTGAGTCGCGACCCATTGGTGGGTCTCGGGCTGTTTTTTTGGTGGGTCGCGAGAACTTTTTCCTTTTAATTATGAAAATTTTATTTTGATGCAGAAATATATGTTATGAAGTACTACTCAGAAAATGAAAATTGGAGGCGTTTGTTAATGAGGTAAAGAATAGGTTAAGTGGTTACTCAGAGCCTGACCCTGTTGTGCAGTTAGTAGAGATGCTGGGTTAGGGTGGAAAATGGGTAAGTCAAAATCTGTCACGGGGTAGGGTATTGCGTCGGGAGTAGCGTTAGCTTTGTGTTACCTTTCTATGGGAACACTTTAAACTCTCTTTACGAATGCGTACAGTTTCATATGATATAATTATTGAGAAAAAATGTCTATGTGTATTTGAATAAATGTTGGTGGGCCACAGTGTACTTTTATTATTTAAGGTGGGTCGTAGTAACAAGAAAGTTTGAGAATCACTGCCTTAAAGCATTGTCACCGTAAACTGATTTTAAGGCTATCAAAGCAGGTATCTGAAGCAGATTTCCCCAATTTGCACATGAACTTAATGTTTGTGCATTGCTCGAACTGTGACATTGCTCCAACGGATGACCACATACTCCACCGTTTAGCTACACTACTCGTAAACTGACTGATATGACCTATTCACACTTGTCATATTCATAATTAGGCAACCTAAGAACTATACTGTACAAGTTCATTGTGGTTGTATCACAATTGGCAAAACTACAACATTCAGGGAACTTTATTTTATTAACAAAATGGTCTTCACAAGTTTTTTTCAAAATCTAAATTAAATTGATATTCTGATTAAACTCTTCCTGTTTAAACCAGTACATTCAAAGAATGTTCATTAATATTGAAAAATTGAATCTAAAACATTGTCCTCCCAAATAATTGCTAAATTTTACTTAGTTCTGAACACCTTTTGCCATGTAATCGCTTAAAAAAAATGTGTGTGCATATACTTACAATATTACTGAATCCTTAGGATAGAAAAGGAGGATTTAGATTTCTTTATGCTCAATATAAAAAATAAGTAAACAAAATAAAATTAAAATCTTATTGGCACTCTCTAATGTAAATATGCTTATTAGAGAAAATTTGAAAATTGCTCAAGTCAATTTAATCATTCAATGTAAAACTATTAATTAATATCCAGAATAATGAGTTATTATTTTCTATCTTTAAGCTCTATGAATAGGTATAGCATAAGAGATTTAATTTTATAAATCATGATGATATAAATTTTAACGTTATTTTCTCTGTGTATTGTGACTAAATATCCTATTCCTTGCACAAATATTACATAATTCTACCGCCAATCGTTGTGAAAATCTAAAAGAATAATGTATTACATTACTCTGTTTTCTTTGTCACATATACTTAGAATTCGTATGGTTCCTTCCTGTTACTTTAACATAATCTTAATGAGAAATTATTCCATTACAGAGTAGGTGCTAAGTATTTAAGTAACATTTGTAGAAACAAGTGATAACGGAATCGGTGTGTATAGAGCATGCCGAAAAAAAAGTATATACAAAACATTCCAACGTCTAAGTAGGCCTAACAATAGTCGTGGACGAGTGCGCCACTAGTGTATGTGTATTTTATTAAGAACGAATGTTATGTGTATATGTATGTATTTGTAAATATTGTGTAGTTTTGATTGACCTGCACCCAAATCTACATATATAAATAATATTTGAATGGAATATTGTGTATTCATGTTAAAGGAGAGAAGAAATATTTGAAATAAGTTTGCTGTTACAGAAATGAGTTTGTAATTTATTTTGCGTTGAAGTGATTTATAATTTAAAGTAATTGTAAACAATTAACGATAACATCTTGTTTTCTTTTAAACGTTTATATTATTGTTACAGAAATATGAAGTTGACTGTTTTTCAGATGAAAGTGTTCGTTCGTGCTTATTTCAACATTCATTTCTTCCACGATTTTTAAAATCTATACTTATAAGAGAACTAATTATTGCTTCACTTATCAGCATATCTCCCAAATTGCTCAGCCTATGAACTTGAAAATTTGGTACAAATATTCTCAAAACGGATCTTTGTGAAATGAGGAGGAAGACAGGATTTATAAGGTTTCTCTTCACTATTACGTACAGAACATGTGGTCTTTTTCATACATAAGACACAAACAGGGACAGCTCTACCATATGGGCAACACGTGCATTTGCTTGGTGCGGCAAGTTTTGAGGGTCAGCGAAATATGTCATAACTACATTATTTAAAATACTTCGTTCTTGTTGGAAACAGAGTTCATGATGCTGGCAGTTAAATTTACTAACCTGACCTTCTATTTGAATACTACATTCATAAATCAAGGTTAGGTCGCATTAGTTTAAGGTCACATGGACAGTACTAAAGCAATTGGTGTCAAATACAAGAACTCAATTCTCGAACAGTAGCGAACACTTATTCCATTTCGTTATGACAGTTGATATGAAAACTAGTCTGGTCTTTGTCACAAACAAGTTCTTTATCATTGAAGGTGGAAACAACTTTTTAAAAATTTGTTAGCACATGTAGAAGGAAAATTAAGAAATAAACACAAAAGAGCTAGTTGCACTGCAATTGCAACCTGTTATATTGAGATTGAAGATCGATATTGAATTCTATAGAAAGGATTACCATCTTTCCCCTGCAGGTGTGTTTGCGTTATCTTTCACTAACATAATTGGTTATCATTTAAGGAAAAAGAAAACAGTCACTACGAGATTGTATTTGTAGTGTTTAGGCCTTTCTGAGTGCAAGTGCTCTTTCCCTCTTCGTTGTTCATGATAGGGTAACATACTTAAAACCGTGGCTTTTAAGATTTGTTCTTTCTGGAGAAATGGGATGGGACGGCAGATTGTCTAGGGTCGGCCCTGGCATGTCATTCATGTGGACGAATTCCATGTAAGTATAGCAGGAAGGGAGAGAGAGAAGAGTTTCCTTGCGAACCACTGAACTATTAAAAAGCAGGAATTTTGGTATATGGAATTTTTTCCACCAAAGAATAGAAATATGACATTTACTTATTCACGAAATCAATAAAGGTCAAGCAGAACCAGGAAGTGAAATGAAAAGTAAGGCCATATAAGTTGTAGGTTGTACCGTAGTACGTCATAAAACAAAGAACAAATGGAAGTTTATCATTGTAATTTTCTAGCATTTACAAAATCGGCAGAAAATCTCGTCTTAGATTCAAAAATGTACGATACATATTATTTTCTTTAAAAACGACAAAAAACACAAGGGGTCAGGACGATTTCTGTAACAGTATGAAATCACAGAACTTTTGTAGAAAAGTTTCGAATTATTTTTCGGCGACGGGGAAGGGGGTGAGGAATTGATGCGCAATTTCTAAATTTCAATAGTGGAAAGTATAATAGAAAACTTATCCTTATGAGAATAAGTAACAGATTTAGGAACCAGAGAAAGGTCCTAAAAGGATCAATACCCCTGCTCCATCAATACCATTTTATAAATGTGTTGCTCATTTGTCTTCTCTGTTCACAAGCAATAATTATAAAGATTAAGTATAAAAATAGTGCAAATCAAAAAATTCAATTAATGACGACAGACTACATTCTGTATATACTAGGTAGATGGACATATACCAAATTCAGTCTTTTCCTCTGCCTCCAGAATTTAATTTTGCTCAATATTTCGGCAAGCGCTGTAGCCATATTCACGATCTGTCTTGTGTGATTTCCCTGCTTACATACAAGACGGCTCGTGTACGTGGCTACAGCGCTATTCGAAATATTGAACACAATTAAATTCTGAAGGTAGAGAGCAGGATTGTGGTACAAGGTATAACGCGCCCGTAAAGAATCCGGTCAGAAGAAAAAAAAAAAAAAAACCTTCATCAATCAGGCGCTTTGGGTGCGGGACATCTAAATTTCCTTTTATACAAGATCTCAGCTCAATCCTCCCAACAACACCCTTACCTTTTATTGGTTCAATCAGTGGTTTCTTCTCCTTCAATTTTTAGTAGGAAAAAGCGTTCAAAAATTCGGCTGCAAAAATATAACACAAACATATATACACACAATTTCTGGAAATAATCACACCAAATTCTGGATTTTATTGTTTTTATTTGGTTCTAAATGTAGATAACAAATATATTAAAAAAAATAATGAGCAATATGAGTATTTGAAAGCAATATGAAACAACAATAACTTCAACGATTAATAGATATATTTTATATGACGTATTTGAACGTTGCGTTAATTACCAGCAAATATAAGGAGAAATTTAATTCTTTAATTTAATTCTTTGAATAAATACGAAATCTTAACAGTTCTTAAAGCTATCTAGTGAGAATCTGAAACAATCAAGTGTCAAACGATACTGATTCACAAAATAAGGGGGGGGGGCAAATCTCCACCTAACCTTACGTATTATATAATTATACTTTTATTTCTTTCTTTTATTGAAAAATTTGAAGATCAAATCAAGAATGTATATTCAGAAACAATATATGTGACCGGTTACGCTACCCACTAATACAAAATGGTACTGGAATTGATCCAGTCAAATTATTGATATTAAATTTTTCTTAATAACTCCCTTTCAAAAATAAACGTAGCATTTCCAGACAACAAGGTAATGTTTCTCCTTCTTCCAATGCTGAAAAACGTTATTACTAAGGATCGAGCTGAGGTTTATAGTAAAAATATCGGTAATTGAATATAATAACGGATCAGTCAACTTCGAAATTATCGAACAACGGAAGAATCCTGCTTAAAGAACGATAACTACAAGACGACCAACAAGTACTAATGAAAACACAGCCCTAACAGTTAACGAGGGTCACAAGGAAGTAAAATTGAAACAATTCTTACCTTCTCAATAATGGTCTTATACCTTTCGTTACCACCTCTGTCTCGCTGTCCTCCTCTGAATGGAAATTGACCTTCGTTCTGGCTTACTAAACCAACTCCAAATACCACAAATAAGTAAGGAAAGACGTAAGACTATCCTCTTCCAAGGAATCAAATAACGTAATTAAGTAAACGGAATAAAGTGGAATATTCGATTTTATATCGAATCTTACTGCAATTAACAATCTGGTAATATAAGTAGTTATACAAAAAATCATTCACTTTCTTCTTTCTTTCAATACCAGAATTGAATTGCACTAGGAATTAAAACAATTCCTTGATTTTCACAACCGCACTTTCTTGCTCCACTTATTTTTTCTTTTTACGAGAGTGTTTTCGATTCACTCTTTTTTTTTTTTTTTTTTTACTTCCCGATATAATCGTGAGTATTAATTATTAAACTTTGTCTCCTTTGAACAAAAAAGCAAGATTATCACGAAGTTATTAACATCGATTGCACAAACTCGTGTTCGTATTACGATTTCACGTTTCCTCTTGTTAACTATAGCCTCCATTAGACATCTTCACACCTTACAATTCCGAGCGCAACTCACCGGTCGGGAGTCCGCTACGCTCGGAGGAAAGAAGAAATCAGTGTTGCCTGGAAATACTATAACAATATCACCTTTTATTTTTCTCTTCTTTTTAAGTGCCAGGATCTTTACCTTTTCAAAAAAATATTTTTTAAAAATAATGTTACAATAATTTTACTCTCTTTCCTTCGATGTTTTACAATATAATTTAAGTTATTTTTAGTTCTTCTGATTTGTAATAAAAGTCGTCCTGACGATTTTCTCCAACTCTGATTCAGTGGCGGCTTTTGTTACAATTTCCCCCACCTCGAGGAAAAAAAAGACACATCTGGCAGCATCATGAATTCAGGATACAAGACAATGCTAGGAACATAAAAATTCACATTAATATATTGCATATATTGGCGATTTCTGTTAAAAATTTGAAAAACACATTAAAATTCCTTTTATTCTTTAAAACTTTCAAGCATTTTATTTTGACTAATAAATTTGCATTTATTTATAATTAACATGTCAAACTTTTCATATATATATATTACTAAAAGTTTATTTTTAGAACTATTTATTTGCACAATACACTTACTAATACCTTTAAAAAGTTTTCATCTTTGGCCAAAGATAAAATACATTTAACACACACAAAGATATTAAAATACTACTTTTGTCAGTTGATATCGAGCATTGCTGTCTATTTAAGCGTTAATATCATTCTGGTTTCTCCTTTTAAAATACTTCTTCACTTCAGAAACATGAGCCCTTCTATATGACTCTTGGTCATCATTTTCATTTGAAAGTAAAATTGTATTGGGTGTAAGGAATCTCCTGATCACAAAAGGTCCGACCCATTTGTCGCTAAGCGATTTAGATATATTTTCTCTTAAGGACGATTTTACATGACTTCTAACTAAAACTCTGTCATTAATTTGAACAACAACTGATCTTCTCCGTTGATTCATTAGTTTTTTCCTCTTATTCCAAGCCTTTTCCATATTGGATAAGGCATTCTGCCATAACTCCTTACCTGATTTAACTTCAAGATCAAGATCTGAAATGTGCCAACGGTTTTCTAATGGTGTAAAATTCGGACGTCCATAATAAAGTTCCATTGGAACACCTTTCAGTCCTGAATGTTCGCAGATGTTTAAAGAATACTGGAGCTCAGGAATAAGATTGGACCATTGGGTTTGTTTATCTGAGCAATAAGCTCTCATCGCCGATTTCAGAGTTTTAATGTATCTTTCCGCTGGATTCGCCTCTGGGTGGTATGGGCTAATTCTTATATGTTTAATACCAAGTCCAAAGAGAAACCTAGAAAAATACTCCGATACAAAAACCGAAGCATTATCAGTTGCTAGAGTCTCCGGATACCCTAGACGACTGAAAATGTCCATAAACATCTTAGCTAACAAGGAGGAAGTAATCTTCTTCATTTTCTCTAAGACTACGAACCTGCTTGCATAATCTACCCCTATTAAAATAAACTTGTAGCCCTGTGAGGATGGGAGTGGACCAATAATATCATAAGCCCAACAAGAATTTATTCTTTTAGATATTTTAGATTCTAAAGGACCCATCTTCTTTTGATTCGATTCCTTAACACGCTGACAAATATCACACGATCTCACATATTGCTTTACATCCATCACGACATTATTCCACGTAAATCTTTTCATGATTTTCCTTAAAGTTCGAAAAGCCCCAGAATGAGAGCCCGTAAGTCGGTCATCATGAAAATATTCAATAATAACACGTTGTAGTCCTTTTGGAATTACTATTTTGAAAGGATTGATGACAGAATTCGTTCTTTTCATCAAAATCTTATTGTTTAAAGAATATTCTTTAACTTGTTCACCTGTTTCTAGTCTTTCTATTATTCTCGATAGTTCAGGATCTTCTTTTTGCAAAACATCTATTGGCTCCCTAACTAATGGCAAACGCCAAGTATTTGCTATTTTCATATTATTTCTAAATGAAGGCAAACCAATAGGACTGTCACAAATATTGAATTCAAAAGGATCATGCATACGTGTTAAAAAATCAGCTATAATGTTATCTCCTGAGCGGATGTGGTGAATAACAAAATTAAATTGACACAAGGTCTCTACCAAAGGGCCATATTTCAACAATCTCTTTGAGTTGTTTAGGATCCAACTCAAAGCCTTATTATCTGTATATATATCAAATTCTGAAATTAAATAATGTTTATATCTTGAAATAGTTTTTAGGAGACTGATAAACTCAATCTCGTAAATACTCCTATGTTTGTCTGCTTCCGAGAGTCGTTTACTATAAAATGCGACAGGGACAGCTAAACCTTCATCGTTTCTCTGAGCGAGGACTCCTCCAATCGCACGTCCTCCCCCGTCAACATGAACTATGAACCTTTTATTTAAATCTGGTGTTTTAAGAACTATATTGTTAATCAACAGATCTTTCAACTTATCTAGAATCTTTTGTTCCTCACTTGTCCAAGTAAATTTTCTATTAATAGACTTAAGTTCGCTTAAGGGAACCATAATTTCCTGCAATTGAGGAACAAATTTAGAATAATATGAAAAAAGTCCCAAAATCTTCATTAAACCCCTTCTATTCCTGGGTGGAGGTATATTTCTTATCGCAGACACTCTAGATGGATCTATTTCCATAGTGTTACCGTCTATAATATAGCCAAGATACTTAATTTTCCTATAAAAGAACAAACTCTTCTCTGGAGAAATTGTTATATTATATTTTCGAAAACGATCAAGCACCTTAATCATCAATTTCTTATGTTCTTCTATAGTTTTTGTACTTAAAAGGACATCATCAAAATAGATGCGTACACCCTCACTAACCAAATCTCCGAGAATCTTTTCCATTGCCCGGGCGAGTATATTACCTCCAGTCTTAATTCCGACCGGAATTCGAGTAAATTGATAACTACCCTTAGGTGTTACTATGGTAGTTATTTCTCTAGAGTCTTCATGGAGGTAGATTTGTAGATATGCTTTTTTAAGATCCAGCCTGGAAAACACTGTATTACCCGCCAAGGCAGTCAAACATTCCTCGAGATTAGGCGAAGGATATACGTCATTAACAATCAATGAATTCGCTTTACAGAAATTCCCGACTAGACGATGCGTACCGTCTTTGTTTTTCACGAGGAAACACGCACTGGCATAATTAGAATGATCGACTTCTACTAAAATCCCTTGATCAATCAATTCCTTAATTTGAGAATCAAAAATCTGTTCCTTTTGTCGAGGTATCGGAAATGGTGTTTCTTTAAAAGGTTTTTGTTCTTTCAAGTATAATCGACCAATGAAGTCTTTAATACATCCTACTTTTTTGTTTATAACATCATTATAAGATGTTTTAACCTCAGATACAAAATCTTCAATATCCGAACCCGAATATTTCCAAGTCTTAAGCTTATCTTCCTCCTGAGTAGGTTTATTCACCTGTGTGTTAATACAATCACTTTTAGTAGGTTTATTCACCTGTGTGTTTAGTTCAGGTTGGTTCCTCCCCTGGTGAGTTAACTCCGGGTCTAAATACTTTTTATTTCGATGTAATAATTTGTGAAAGTTATTAGCCTGTTCTAGATCAAAGTCCGAAGCTTGCGAATCACTATCAAGATTATCCACCGGAGAAACGACCATCTGTGTTAACGGATTTTCTTTTGATACCATCTGGTTGCAGGTGACATCATCACTCTTCTTTTCAACCTTCCTTTTCTTCTTTTTATTCTTCTTCCTCTTCTTTTTCTGTTCGACACAAGAAACTATATCTTCTTTCCGAATATTAGTATCCGCAACAGGTGACAACACCTGTTGGAGTGCCTGATCCCTTCCACGTTGATTGACGTTCACAACACCACTGGGTTCAACTAGATCTTCCATCCGGTCTGGGACTACTGAAGCAAATTCATAATGCGATGTGTTAGTTAAAGTGTTACAAACGTCTGCTTCAATCCCATTATCGCATATACTTCGATCCCCTATAGGGTTCTCCTCCATACTACGAACCAGATCTCTAAGTTCTTTAAAGTTGGAATCACTTGGAGCAGTAATATGCAATAATTTCCGTTCAACGTCTTCTAAACTTATTTCACATTGAACACCAATGTTCTGGAATCGACTAAATTTCTTCTCTGAACGAAGATACAACGAAACCATATGTTCTTCATTGCCATAAGATAAACCAGAATGAGAGTACAAGAAATCATCACTCTCTTCCTTAGCTACAAGTCCATCACCCTTACGACGTTCTCTATTATCCATCATAACTGAAACTCGAACATCCGAACGTTGGCCATCACGATCACCCGATGGTAATCTGGAAAAATTTCTCTGTTTCGATTTCAATTTCGTAGAATTTTCAAAAGATGTTTTAGAACTATCCTTTCGAAAGTGGCCTACCACATCTCCTGATTTAAATCTAGGTTGCGGATCCCGATGGTCAATCCGATCGCCAGATCTAACTTCCGATGAAGATTGTCTTAAGGTTCCCGGAAACTTAAAGTTCTCGGAATTACTGTTCTGTCTTGACTGGTCACCCCTATCTCCGGATCTAAATCCTGAATATTCACCATCCACTTGATCAATTCTTTTAAATTTCAATCGAAGACGTTTATTGCCATTCCTAAGCACTAAACAATTCGATGCATAATCTATTGTCGATTGAGTTCCACGTAAGAATGGTGTGCCTAATATGCAGTCACATGGCAATTCATTCACCACTTTAAATTTAATTTTTTCAAAGTGTCCGGAAAAATTAAGAAATAAAATAATTTCCGCATTCGTCGAAAATTGTAGACCAGATGCAGCATCTACAGTTCGTTCGGGAACTTTTCTAATATATTGAAGTGCACCACACTTTTTCACCAACCTGTATGTTGTCAAATTAAACGATGACCCACTATCCAAACAACAATCAACTCTCTGTCCATTTATAATTCCATCGATAAAAGAAGCTACTGTATCACTTCGTTCAGAAGGAATAATCTCTCGACCTGGAAAACCCGGTACATCAGACTCGATTATTTGTCTCTGAGGTTTTACAAAATTTTTATCTGACCCCGTAAGATCATGAACGGAGAATACATTATGTCCTGAAAACTTTCTATTATCAAATTTCCGAGAAGAACTAGGAATAAAATTATTTTGACCTTTACTAGATGTCATTCTTCTATTAAAGTCTAATTGACTACGTTGTCTTAATACATATCTCTCAGAAATTTCAATCAGTTCTGATCGGCTTTTAGGAACATAATCATCTAACATTCTAAAACGTATTGAAGGATTCATACCATTCAATACTAACTCAACTAATTCGCCTTCCGATCCTACAAATCCTAAGACCTTAATTGAATATATGATTGACCGAACATAATGATCTACTAATTCCGAAAGACCTTGCCTACGAAATATTTTCTCCGATATTAAAGTATGTTTAGAAACAGAAGTCATAAATAATGAGGTAAACCTCTTACAAATTTGATCCCAATTTAAATGATTTTGTAGGGCATACTGTATTTCTCTCAAACAGGCTCCATCACATTTCGATATAAGGACAGTCAGAATCATTTGTATTGAATAACTAGTGGAATTCAACAACTCTTCAATTCTATACAAAACCTCAAAGGTCTGTAAACTATCATCACCACTAAAACTTTTGATATCCCGGAACCTATCCTCAAGATATTGACTAGTTTTATTAAAAGTATACTTTAACATCAAGTTCCCTTCAAAACCTTGATATAAATCTTGCCTAGAACTTCCAGCTTCATTAGACTGCAAATTATTAGGTTGTGAAAACTGAACATCATTACGCTCGGGAAATCTGGATGTCAAAGGGTTAAAGTATGTGGTATGAGCAGAAAAACCTTTCGGCGTCGAATTCCTAATCTGAGTTACTCTTTGATAATAATTACGCATATTTAAATATCTATGATCCTGTGCCTGACCACTCGTATTAATCTGATTTGGCATTTCAAATTCAACTCGCCTAGAATAGGGATTAACGTTATTTACAGAGGAAGCATTGACATCTCGACTTGCCCTTGACAAATTAGAACACCCTGTATTATGCTCACTAATATTAAGGCTAACGTTTCCCATCCTTGAATAATTATTAATCCCCCTTATATTCGATGGAGGTGTAAGAGACATTGATATTTCATCAATATTACTATTACTATTATCGGGAAAGCCAGTACGATCAACCGTAACGTATTCCGAAAATTCCTCAGGAATATCAATAACACAATCATTCAACTGCGAAGAACACATGATTAATAATATAACTAACAATTTATACATAAATATTAATATAAACAAATAATATTTTATCTACAAAATACTTAAATTACGGAAACACTACAGAGATAGTACCACTACACCAGCAACACCACTCAACATCAACTGAACAAAAGTAACTATGACAGCGATCAGAAAATTCGTTCAAAAATATGAAATCCTCATAAATATTAATGTAAATTAAATCCAAATACTTATTTATTCCAGTTTCTGATTATCAATTCCGTGAACAAACTGTTAATTAACAATTAATTTCACAATCCAAAGCAACCGAACTCTACTAAGGAGTAAACACTTATACGGTTGAGTGTACAAAATAATCTTATATTGAAAAAATAATGAACGCTATTTTTTAAATAAACTCTTATTCTTTACTACTAAATAAAAAAAACTCACTGAATGAACCGGAGTTGCGCTCGGAACTAACTTATAACGCGCCCGTAAAGAATCCGGTCAGAAGAAAAAAAAAAAAAAAACCTTCATCAATCAGGCGCTTTGGGTGCGGGACATCTAAATTTCCTTTTATACAAGATCTCAGCTCAATCCTCCCAACAACACCCTTACCTTTTATTGGTTCAATCAGTGGTTTCTTCTCCTTCAATTTTTAGTAGGAAAAAGCGTTCAAAAATTCGGCTGCAAAAATATAACACAAACATATATACACACAATTTCTGGAAATAATCACACCAAATTCTGGATTTTATTGTTTTTATTTGGTTCTAAATGTAGATAACAAATATATTAAAAAAAATAATGAGCAATATGAGTATTTGAAAGCAATATGAAACAACAATAACTTCAACGATTAATAGATATATTTTATATGACGTATTTGAACGTTGCGTTAATTACCAGCAAATATAAGGAGAAATTTAATTCTTTAATTTAATTCTTTGAATAAATACGAAATCTTAACAGTTCTTAAAGCTATCTAGTGAGAATCTGAAACAATCAAGTGTCAAACGATACTGATTCACAAAATAAGGGGGGGGGGGCAAATCTCCACCTAACCTTACGTATTATATAATTATACTTTTATTTCTTTCTTTTATTGAAAAATTTGAAGATCAAATCAAGAATGTATATTCAGAAACAATATATGTGACCGGTTACGCTACCCACTAATACAAAATGGTACTGGAATTGATCCAGTCAAATTATTGATATTAAATTTTTCTTAATAACTCCCTTTCAAAAATAAACGTAGCATTTCCAGACAACAAGGTAATGTTTCTCCTTCTTCCAATGCTGAAAAACGTTATTACTAAGGATCGAGCTGAGGTTTATAGTAAAAATATCGGTAATTGAATATAATAACGGATCAGTCAACTTCGAAATTATCGAACAACGGAAGAATCCTGCTTAAAGAACGATAACTACAAGACGACCAACAAGTACTAATGAAAACACAGCCCTAACAGTTAACGAGGGTCACAAGGAAGTAAAATTGAAACAATTCTTACCTTCTCAATAATGGTCTTATACCTTTCGTTACCACCTCTGTCTCGCTGTCCTCCTCTGAATGGAAATTGACCTTCGTTCTGGCTTACTAAACCAACTCCAAATACCACAAATAAGTAAGGAAAGACGTAAGACTATCCTCTTCCAAGGAATCAAATAACGTAATTAAGTAAACGGAATAAAGTGGAATATTCGATTTTATATCGAATCTTACTGCAATTAACAATCTGGTAATATAAGTAGTTATACAAAAAATCATTCACTTTCTTCTTTCTTTCAATACCAGAATTGAATTGCACTAGGAATTAAAACAATTCCTTGATTTTCACAACCGCACTTTCTTGCTCCACTTATTTTTTCTTTTTACGAGAGTGTTTTCGATTCACTCTTTTTTTTTTTTTTTTTTTTTTACTTCCCGATATAATCGTGAGTATTAATTATTAAACTTTGTCTCCTTTGAACAAAAAAGCAAGATTATCACGAAGTTATTAACATCGATTGCACAAACTCGTGTTCGTATTACGATTTCACGTTTCCTCTTGTTAACTATAGCCTCCATTAGACATCTTCACACCTTACAATTCCGAGCGCAACTCACCGGTCGGGAGTCCGCTACGCTCGGAGGAAAGAAGAAATCAGTGTTGCCTGGAAATACTATAACAATATCACCTTTTATTTTTCTCTTCTTTTTAAGTGCCAGGATCTTTACCTTTTCAAAAAAATATTTTTTAAAAATAATGTTACAATAATTTTACTCTCTTTCCTTCGATGTTTTACAATATAATTTAAGTTATTTTTAGTTCTTCTGATTTGTAATAAAAGTCGTCCTGACGATTTTCTCCAACTCTGATTCAGTGGCGGCTTTTGTTACAAAGGTAAATTCTTAATGAACAACTCTCTTCAATTGATGCTTGAATCATGATTGGTTTAAACCAGTTTTCTTTTCTTTTCTTTTTTTTTTTTATCATGATTCATTATCGTTTCTATAAATAAATCTCAATATCTTCATTTATGCTCAATATCTTCATTTATGCTCAATTTGAGTCATCATTAGTTTTTCTCATGTACTCATTAATATATTTATGAACTTGTTTCGACCAAGCAAATTCCCTACAAGGCAGTAATTGCTTTGAAAAATGTTTATATTTCTTCACATAATTAAAGTCTTTCAGATTAATTGAAAATATACCTGGTTGAACCAGGTTTAAACTCGATAACTATTTATAACGCTGAACACAATAATAATAACACACTTTTATTATGTAAAAGTTATCTAAGAATGAGAAAAAACACTATCAATTTAAAATGCTTTGAAAGTAGGATCCTCCAAATTTCTTGGAATATTGTAATTTTTTATTTGCTTCATGCTATCTTTTAGTTGAAAAATCTTACAAACAAAAATACTAAAAATCCGTAACATCATCTTTCTACTGTTTTTTTTTTTTTTTTTTTTTTTGCTTCATGTAAATGTACTAGTTGGATCAGCCTAATTAATATATAGTACTAAAGAGTATTATTACGATAAAATATATCAGAAGTGAATACCAAAATAAATTAAATAAAAACTATCCATCTATATTGCGAGCGGTGATTATACATAGAAAGAAAAATAAGTAGAAAGCTAATGCCGCAGAACAAAGTATTCCTTTAAGTAGCACTTTCGGAAAATCCGATTTCTATCTTCAGCTTAAAATAGTTCGAAGTGAAATTTAAAACATGGAAAAGAAATATGGATGGATAAGAAAGGTTTGGCAAGACTTTTGTTTGACAAGATGCCATTTACTTCATATCTTTTATTCCTTTTTAACCTTTTTTACCCATTCATATTTCTTTTCCATGTTTTAAATTCTCTTCAAACTGTTTTAAGCTGAGGATGGAAACGAAGTTTTCCAAAGGTGCTACTTAAAGGAATAGTTTGCTCTCCGCTAAGTATTAGCTTTCTACTTATTTTTCTTTCTAAATAGAAAATATTCTTTTTATTGCACATACTAATGAGCGTTTAATTATTGTCAATTTAAGTAAATGGAGTTTACGGTCGTTACTTTAAGTATTGTTTAGTGATTGCTGCAAAATATATTATTTAAACATCGCATATTTTCTACTGTATTAGGTTGGAAATTATAAGATCATTTCCTAACCGGAATAAAATTATATTTTTGTGCGTAATTAGTATCTTTCGAAGCTTTCTGTAATCTTGTAAACAATGACACAATTATATATGTTAATCAATAATAGAGTTCATTCCTTCCATTAAATTATTTCATTCACAGTCTGCTATTTAAATATAGGGAAACTAAAATCTTTGATTCTTTAACTAATTTTAAAATAAATGCAAAGAAATTCTGTAATTTTTTTCGTGAAAAGACCTTATCAAATGAAAAACATATAAAAATAGAAAAGAAAAAACTTAAATGTGTACAATGGAATAATGTTTTCTTATCATGTTGGATTTTTTATTTTTATTTATTTATTTATTTTATTTTATTTATTTTTTTGTAAATATATCTGGCAATAAACTATATTTTCTTATTATTTTACTTGTTTGATGTGATTCCCTCCGAGAGTTCAACATTCAGTCGAGCAGAAAGCATGTTGTTGATTAACTTTCAGAATTACCAACAGCTTTCAGAGCTTACCACCCAGCCGCTGGCGCAAGTAGTTTTGTTCTTTTTACTATCACAATCTTGTACTATTATTCATGTGCTTAACAGATCTTGTCAGTTGAGTGTCATAATCAGCCAGTGTCTCAAATTTTCTACATTGGCATTCATTGATAGTGGGGAGGTGGAAAGGCGGCATTTTCATAATAACTCGGGGCAAAAATGTTAAATATGGCAATGCAATGTTATATATAATATTTCGTTAAGAAGCGTTCA
The DNA here is from genome assembly GCF_964235325.1 of Thermobia domestica. Lineage (NCBI taxonomy): Eukaryota > Metazoa > Arthropoda > Insecta > Zygentoma > Lepismatidae > Thermobia > Thermobia domestica. The sequence continues at coordinate 323,633,476 of NC_137456.1, forward strand.
GTATTCTACGCACCTTCATAATTTCAAAACAGTACAATTTTCTTCAGAAACACAAAGAATACCTACCATTGGAATGCAAGCACAAATACATTTTTCAGATATTGTTTCGCTTTACAAAATACGAATTATCTTGTATTTTCTCAAATTAATGGCACAAAAATTTAACAATACACAAAACAATAATGCTCAATATTAGGCAGAAAATACTATTTTATTCTAACGTGAGAGTTTTGAGTTTAGGTCCGAAGCTATAAGGATAGAAAAGGCAAAACAAAATGTTAGAACGAAATACATCATGTTACAATAATTAATATCTGCTTGATACATGTGTATGTAAGCTGTTGATCTAGAGGAAGTAACTTTATCTTTACGGTCAACATAGCCAGCCGATCTCAACCTTAGTATGAATGTGTAAAATATATATACATATACATGAAATATCCATACATGCAAAGATCATGGGTGCAAGTTGTGGTAATGACGTGTGAATGCGTACGTTAAGTAATTTGTTTGTACATCGTAAAGACTTTTGAGTCTTTGTTCTTTGAAAAGAAGTTGTGCATGAGTTTAATGATGACATTCTATTCATAAATAATATAAATATATATATAATCAGTGGAGGTCTTCAGTGTAAAAAAAAAAAAATCTGTTAAACATTTGGGTGTTATGTTGTGTGGTGGTGTATGGTCAGATTTTTTTTTTTAATTTGTTGGGTGCGCAAAATTTAATCATAATAAAACGCAGGCCATAGTATTATCGTAACTATTCCTACTATAATGCGTTTAAATAATTTATTATCCTATGTAAGTACGTATCATTCCTACAAAGTATTACTTTCATTAAAAGAAAAAAAATTAAAAACAATATAAATGGTTTATAATGATTGTTTTATTGATGCTTCTACTAATTATATTTTTATTTTCTTTCCAAGATGATTTGTTCCTTACTAGTGTAAATATAATGTGCTGTGCTGTTTTTTTCAGTAATTATTATATTTTTGATTATTTGTGTTTTTGAGTTACCGAAGATTTTTTGACTGAGAAAAATGTATAGTTGAAAGTTTGTGGATAAAACAAAAATATGTTATGTATTTGAATATTGTATTATCGTTAATGTCTTGTTAATAATTTATTAGAAATACAAATCTCATATCAAGATGTGTTTATTATTGAAATTGACGCTACCCTTTCAAGTTTTATGGGTTTTCAACGATTGATTGAACATACTTTAAAGGTGCAATTGAATAGTGTTGTTTTTCTTTAAGGGCAATGGAAACGGAAATTTTGGATGTGAAATTTGTCCTATTTATTTAGTTAATAGGCTTTATATACAGGGTGGAAGGTAACTCCATCGAAAAACTTTTGGAGATGATTCCTTATAAGAAATGAAAAAAAAAAGTTATAATGAACATGGGTCGAAAAACGTTTCCTTTCAGAGTTAGAAATTGCCGAATATTCGAAAAATCACGTTTTGAAACGCCCTGACTTACAAACTATATGACCTATTCCAAGCGGTTTAAGGAATTACACAGGAACTAGGGTGCGCTCTATCTAAATATTCATGTTTTACCATTCTCTGTTATCGGCGAAACAAACTTAAAAAGGAAGTTGAAGTATAGGGACAATCCTTTAAATATTAATGGTGCGTTCGTTTCGCTGGTACCGGTGAATTCTGAAACATGGGCATTTAGACAGAGCGCATACTAGTTCCTGTATGATTCCTTAAACCTCTTGGGATAGGTCCTATAGTTTCTAAGCCAGGACGTTTTGAAGCGTGGTTTTTCAAATATTCGGCGGTTCATAACTCTGAAAGGAGTCGTTTTTCTACTCATGTTTATTAGAACTTTTTTCTTTCATTTCATATAAGGAATCACCTACGAAATTTTTCGGTGGAGTTACCTTCCCTCCCCCCCTCTCTCTCTCTCTCTCTCTCTTTCTCTCTCTCTCTCTCTCTCTCTATATATATATATATATCGGGTGTTGCAAAATAAGTGTTACAACTCTTGGGAGGTAAGTCCTGCCACTGAGACAAGAAAAAAAGTTCTCTTGAACTTTCGGCTATCGGACATAGTTTCGGATCTACAAGGTGCCGAAAGCGTGGGAAAATGACCTTCGGACGCCGGGTAAAAAATTCACTGAAGAAGTCATACCTGCTGTATTGAATTTTGCATGTTTCACAATCCTACCATACACGCGCAAGGGATTCCCCAAAGGAACGTAGGGGGTCCCGGATAATCTGCCAAATGAAAATTGGTCTAATTGGATATGAATTGATAGGGTTTCTACCAGATAATAATAATTCATTTGTATTAAGTCGAAATCTGGAACAAATACAAAATGGCGGACACCTTCATGCCCGTTGTGTGTGGTTGCATAATCGCCAAATACGGATGCTGGCGAACAGTGACGTTCTGAGTATTAAGTGTAGCGAATTGTACTCAAATGCTCTAGAAAGACTTCTGGAGCGTCGGTAGAGCACAACAGATGAAGCAGGGTGATTCACATGTGTGGAAACAATTCACGAAAAATGCCCAGAAATGCACTCATACTCAGTAAACGTGAGTTCAAAGCATCGGAAATGTAAGGAATAGCGTCAAGAACATGAAAGCCATTACCAATTCACCAATAATATTCCCTCAAACCGATGCAATATGATGTGCACGGTTGTATATCAATAAGGAGGCAACAACTGATGCCAAGTGAAATTGTGCAAGGAGACTCACTAAGAAACTGGGTAAATTCAAGAAATGTCAGTAGTGGGATCGCATGATCGATATTGAAATGCGGACACTGTGTGTGTTGATATCGACATGTAGCTAATGGACAAATGTCAACATATCCCACTACTGCTGGGACACCGTCCCACGTGCAAAAAATAGGAAAATAACTACTCAGGTCTTGAATCTGAGGCCGTGGGCTCCCAGTAGGATTGGAAACTGCGACCACGCGAGCGCTAGAGCCCTGAGGCTTCGAGGGAGCCTCACCTTTTCTGTATTCATTTCTTTGAGGAGTACCCACTTTGTTTGGCACTCGCACTTGTACAGCCTGCCGACATGCTTGTGTGTTTCATTTTGTTTCTAAGTTGTTTTGTTATTATTGCAAACTAAGACATATTCTAGTTTAAGTTATTTAAGTGCCCTCCGTATGCGAACACGCCAGAACTCAAACAACTTAGAATATGAAAGAAAATTTCTTATTACTCCCGCATAAGTCAAACTAGAAATACAATTCACTACACAAAGCAGCGTTTATTTAAAATGATAAATGTATAATCTCTGAGGTTACAGTATCTGATGAAGCCAATATGTTGGCGAAACAGTTACATTTATTATTTTAAATAAACGTTGCTTTGTTCCAGCGATTATTTAAATAATAAATGTGTAACCCCTTAGGTTACAGTGTCTGGTGAAGCCAATATGTTGACGAAACTGTTACACATTTATTATTTTAAATAAACGTTGCTTTGTTCAGTGAATAGTATTTCTAGTTTAAGTTATTTAAGTGCCCTCCGTATGTGAACACGTCAGAACTCAAACAACTTAGAATATGAAAGAAAATTTCTTATTACTCCCGCATAAGTCAAACTAGAAATACAATTCACTACACAAAGCAGCGTTTATTTAAAATGATAAATGTATAATCTCTGAGGTTACAGTATCTGATGAAGCCAATATGTTGGCGAAACAGTTACATTTATTATTTTAAATAAACGTTGCTTTGTTCCAGCGATTTAAATAATAAATTTGTAACCCCTGAGGTTACAGTGTCTGGTGAAGCCAATATGTTGACGAAACTGTTACACATTTATTATTTTAAATAAACGTTGCTTTGTTCAGTGAATAGTATTTCTAGTTTAAGTTATTTAAGTGCCCTCCGTATGTGAACACGCCAGAACTCAAACAACTTAGAATATGAAAGAAAATTTCTTATTACTCCCGCATAAGTCAAACTAGAAATACAATTCACTACACAAAGCAGCGTTTATTTAAAATGATAAATGTATAATCTCTGAGGTTACAGTATCTGATGAAGCCAATATGTTGGCGAAACAGTTACATTTATTATTTTAAATAAACGTTGCTTTGTTCCAGCGATTATTTAAATATTTTAATAAATGTGTAACCCCTGAGGTTACAGTGTCTGGTGAAGCCAATATGTTGACGAAACTGTTACACATTTATTATTTTAAATAAACGTTGCTTTGTTCCAGCGTTTATTTAAAATAATAAATGTGTAACCTCTGCGGTTACAGTGTCTGGTGAAGCCAATATGTTGGCGGAACTGTTACACATTTATTATTTTAAATAAACGTTGCTTTGTTCCAGCGTTTATTTAAAATAATAAATGTGTAACCTCTGCGGTTACAGTGTCTGGTGAAGGCAATATGTTGTCGGAACTGTTACACATTTATTATTTTAAATAAACGTTGCTTTGTTCAGTGAATAGTATTTCTAGTTTAAGTTATTTAAGTGCCCTCCGTATGTGAACACGCCAGAACTCAAACAACTTAGAATATGAAAGAAAATTTCTTATTACTCCCGCATAAGTCAAACTAGAAATACAATTCACTACACAAAGCAGCGTTTATTTAAAATGATAAATGTGTAACCTCTGAGGTTATATTATCTGATGAAGCCAATATGTTGGCGAAACTGTTACACATTTATTATTTTAAATAAACGTTGCTTTGTTCCAGCGTTTATTTAAAATAATAAATGTGTAACCTCTGCGGTTACAGTGTCTGGTGAAGCCAATATGTTGGCGGAACTGTTACACATTTATTATTTTAAATAAACGTTGCTTTGTTCCAGCGTTTATTTAAAATAATAAATGTGTAACCTCTGAGGTTACAGTGTCTGGTGAAGCCAATATGTTGTCGGAACTGTTACACATTTATTATTTTAAATAAACGTTGCTTTGTTCCAGCGTTTATTTAAAATAATAAATGTGTAACCTCTGCGGTTACAGTGTCTGATGAAGCCAATAGGTTGGCGAAACATTTCAAATGAAAATATACGAATTTATCCTATATTTTGTGATAATAAACACAATATATATAATATTTAACAACAGGTGTGGCTTTATTTCAACCTCACCCGTCCTTGGACAAATAGTATTTACTGCGCATGCGTATGCGTTCGCTCGCCGACCCCACTCATTTGAAATTGTAGAATACAGAGAGTCCCATGGCGAAAAAGTGTTACAATAATCCACCTTGCTCTCGTGTTATAAAACACAAAAGAGAACATCAGGAACAGAGGCAATTTCGTTTATTTAACGATTTAAGAAAATATGTATTTCCAACATAACAGTAGTCAGTGTCAGTGTGTTAATTATATATTTGGTCTAGGAATTAATTCGTGCGGTTGGACAAGAGATGGCGCAACGAACGGAGCGTCCCACAGTTCCGTGTATCCACACATGTGTTGCAAACCCCTGTCATCCCGTATCGTTCGTAGTATAGGGCAGTGGATTAAAGCGTCAACAACACCAGTTTGTAGTTAAGTGAACATGGCGCAATTTGTGCCTGATAAAGTGTTTTTGCGGGGTGTCCTGCTGCATTACTTTAACATGCAGAAAAGTGCGACTGCAAGTCATCGTATTTTGGTGGAAGTGTATGGTGACCATGCTCTAGCTGAGCGAACGTGTCAGAAGTGGTTTGCACGGTTTAGAAGTGGTGATTTCGGCTTGGCAGACCAAGAGCGAGCTGGACAGCCAAAAACATTTCAAGACGAAGAATTGACAGCATTGCTCGAGCAGGATTCGTGTCAAACGCAGGAACAACTTGCAGCAGCATTAGGCGTTGATCAAACAACAGTCTCCAAACGCTTGAAAGCCATGGGAATGATTCAAAAGATGTCACATTGGGTTCCACATGAATTGAAAGACAGAGACGTTGAAAGACGAAAAACCATTTGCGAATTACTGCTTCAACGACAGAGCAGAAAGGGGTTTCTGCATCGAATTATTACGGGTGATGAGAAGTGGATCCATTACGAGAACCCTAAACGAAAAAAGGCCTGGGTGAAACCAGGTGAACCAGGTCCATCACAACCAAAACGAGATATTCACTGTGCAAAGGTTATGCTGTGCATATGGTGGGATATGAAAGGTGTGGTGTACTATGAGCTGCTGCAACCGGGTGAAACTATGAATGGAGAACGTTATCGACGACAATTAATGCGTTTGAAGCAAGCTCTGGCCAGAACACGACCAGAATGGGAGAACAGACATGATAAACTTATTGTTCAACATGATAACGCTCGCCCACATGTCGCAAAACCGGTCAAAACCTATTTAGAAAATGTCGGATGGGAAGTTTTACCCCACCCGCCGTATTCACCAGACGTTGCTCCTTCGGACTACTACTTGTTCGATTGCATGAACAACGATTTGATTGGACAGCGGTTTACTTCTTCAGAAGATATCGAAACATGGGTCTCTGACTGGATCGCTTCCAAGGATGAGGACTTCTTTCGCCACGGAATCCGTACATTGCCTGACAGATGGGCGAAAGTGGTGGCTAGCGATGGACAATATTTTTCTTAAGGTATTTATGTATTTTGTGTTTGTACTACAGCTTCAATGTGTGCGTACCAACCGCACGAATTAATTTCTAGACCAAATACGAACCAACAGAGCTTTACACTTTGGAAATTATGGAACCACAATAAGCTAGCAGATGATCTTGCTGTTCACATCTCTTGCTGCCGAAACACGTGTGAGCTGCGGAGTAATACATTTCGCTTTGTTTACATCTACTTTGTTCTAAGGCTGGAAAGACTTTAACATTTTTGCTTTATTTTGGCCTGATAAAAAGCGCTCTGTTGTCCGTGGGCACCATTTTCAGGAACCCAATATCGATAATGCTATATAATAATACACTCTTCTGGGCTTCCTTCAGCCGTTATGGGGAATCAAAATTTTCATTATGTGTGTATTAACTTGGAACCATTAGCATTGTTCTACGAATCCATCAAAGAGTTAGATCTAATGTTACACTAATAAATAGTGCTAGTGTCAATATCAATCGACTTTAACTGCCATCTGGAAAGAATTGATGTAACTATTTGATGGATTGGCAGTTATACTCTATTGTACTGTATCTGAGACGTTACCACAGTCAAATCGCGTCTTCAGACGAGAACCCGAAAGATATACAATTAGAATATATATAGCGCATAGTTAATGAGTAGTTTCAATATCTTTACTTTCTCGCAGTTCACTGATATGACAAGCCCACCGTTTGAAAACGTGTAAAAGGAAACGGTTACATCTTTCTTTGACAAAGCCTCAATAAACTGACTTCATTAAACATGTAGTGGATTTAAGCGAGATATTAAATAGTGACATATAAATAGTGAAATAAGAACAGTATCTCAAGGAAGTCAATGTAATAATGCTTAGGATTAAGAAATAGATATACAAAAAGATCCTATAAATTACTAGGGTACATCTCTAGTTTTTATTAATTTGTTTTATTTTTTATAGTTTGTAATGAAGTGTTTGTACATCGGAATAACAGAAAATAATAGTAGAAAAACACAGAGATCATACTCTGATCATGATACACTCGGAGCTTATATAAAAAAAAAAAAATGCTGTGTTAGGTCGTTAAGTACAACGTATGCAATGATGGATACGAGAATTGCTAGGTGATAAATATTGAAACGTATATAATCTACATGATGATGTGACTGTGAGGATTATAGCAGCTCTGTAGTGATGTATAATATTGCACACTGAATTTCATCGAAAGATCTTTTTGAAAGTTTAATAGAATAGATTCAATGGAAATGCGATGATTTCAACCTTCAAGTTCTCAGAAATTATTTGCATGCACGAAATAGGAATTCACAGAAGATATATAGTTCTGAAAACATCCTGTATGAATCTTTGTTAAAAACACTTGCATTTAGAGACCTTGAACCAGAGAATTCTTTATCCTTTTACTTCACCCAATAAGGATTATTATCCTGTTGAGTGTTCCAGGAATAATATTCCTAAAAAAAAAATGTACTTGATAAATCTTTTTATATATGATACGACAATGAAAATAAAATGAAATATCTAGTTTAACGTCCCACGATTACGCATCGAAGCTAAGGGAGACGGTGATGATGATTATAATGAAATGATGGAATGAAGGAACTGGGGGAAACTTTAGAAAACCCACGTATACGGTGTTTGTCCACCACAAAGTTTACTTGTGCGAACTGACGGTACGATCATCATTGCAAATTATCATCTTTGTGACGTGTTCCTCTCTCTTAAGATTACCAAATTGAATCGAAGGCAAGCCGCAGACCAGCGCCATTTGTGTAATTGGGAACCAAAAAAAAAAAAGAATGAAAGAAAAGAAAAAAGAAAGAAAGAAAGAAAAAAAGAAAAAGAAAAAAGAAACATATACAATTACACAAGCGTTTATAACACTTATAACCACTATTACTAATACTACCACTACCGCTAATCAAACTCTACCAAACTAAATGAAAATAACACATAACATTTGTGGTTGTAGACGCCTACCTTTGGAGCGCCTCACTGCTAGAAAAGAAGAGTCCCAGAATCGTTTTGTGGAAAATGTTACAGGTCATTTTCAAGTTCATCTGAACACAGATTCTCCGTTACACTAAGCTCTCGTTCGATATGTGTATTACTGACTGGCATAGTGAAAATATACTGCCAAAACGTACTGTATAATTTACAATAATTTTTATTATGCTTTCTGTCAAGTGTTGATATCATAGATTTCAAGACAGCGAACTTCTTGTACAGTATGCTTCCATCTAAATTAAATTCATCTCAACCTCTATCAAATCATTAAATGAAAACAGTGTTGGTGCTGCAATGATACAGGTGCAAAAATGGGAAGTATTTAAACCCAGCCTTTTATTACCATAAAAATATAATCGTTGTAACTAACAACTAAGTACACCATATATTATAAAGCATAAATAACATAATTAATTATAGGTACCTCAAATCACTCACCTACTTATTCAGAAAAAAAGAAAGTACCAACGGGAACGTGATCTAATACACAACTTTTACCGACCGAAATTATCTACAGCGGACTCTTTTTAATGCGAACTTGGATAATTCGAATTGTTGGATAATTCGAACTAAAGTCTATTCTCCTTGAAAACTGTATTAAAAACAATGGTAAAAAATTGTGGATAAATCGAACTGTTTAATCTCCTGTTTGGATAATTCGAAGTATTTACAGTGGAAAAATTTGTAGTGTTCGACAGACTGCAAACAGAACAATGCAATTCCAACTGGTTTTTGTTTATCTGTTATCTTATCCAAAGGCGACCGTGGGAAAGAGAAAGCATTATTTGTTGATACCACCTCCGCTGGAACCCGTCTCGCTCTAGAGAATCTGGCAGAAGGTGGTTGGTATGCATCTCTCCTCTTCCTCAATAACCTGGAAGTGTCCATCCCTTCTATAGAAGTGTGAATGACCTTGAACCCTGTCCTCCACTAGCAAATGACTTGTGCGAGAATTTGTGCAATTCCAATTAACTGAACTAAAAGCAGTGACAAAAATGTAAGCAGATTCCTTTGTGATCTATTGGCGTGCATTATGCACAATGTCGAATCGCGGAGCGTATTCTAATTCCTTACGAAAATGTGGTACTTTAAAAGGTAAGGTGCACTGCATGTTTGTTTCTCATATACAGTACAATTATTTTGTTTCCTTGATCTTACTTAAAAATGAGAGGTTTTGGTTAATTCGAATTTTGGATAATTCGAATTTTTTTCCTGTCCCCTTGGACTTCGAATTAATTAGACTCCACTGTATATGATTTTTAAAATGTGAAGCCTTACATTTCTGAATGATTACTACAGGTTTGGTCATATCAAGAAAAATGTACAGAAAGTAAAATTGTGTCAGTATTGTAGAGATTCTCTTGACTACAATACTTTTATGTGTAATATTAAGTGCCTACGATGTGGTGCACCGCATGAACTGCACAATCTAGGAAAACAACGTCAAATTAATATTGTAGAGTTAATGGCTGGCCACAAGCCATTTGCCTTTTAATAAAGCAAGAAAACCCACCAACCACATCTCAAATGAATCTTTCGGCCTATGTTTAGCAGAAGAGGTCCAGCTCTTTTCTCTAAAAAAAAAATGTTACAATTTTGCTATCTTCTGTTTACACTCGGTTAGTTTAGGGTAGGTTAGGTTAGTTTAGATTAGGTTAGGTTAGTTTAGTTTATGTTATATTAGTGTAGGGGTCCCGCATAATTTTCCAAAAAATGATAGAATTTCCCTTATTTCTACTAATATTAGGTTAGTTCAGGTTAGGTTAGGTTAGTTTAGGTTAGATTTGGTTACGTTATGTTACGTCTAAGTACTTGCATCATTCATTTCTCCTGTAAATTTTGTGTTTTTTCCGTGCTTCTGGACCCCTTGTACTAAACATGCTCCAATCTTTCCTACAATACGATCGTAAGGCATTCTCTTCAGAACTAACGTAATCTAACCAAATTTTCATACCGTTTTCCTAAACAGCATTACAATTTCAACGTTAATATTTTTATTGCTTCATACTCATTGCCTGAATGCTGATCTTCCTATTAAGTTATATATAACACAATTAACCTCTCCAAGAAGAGATATGAAGAAGATGACTATTCTTCTGCGTAAAATCAGCCTATCTCGATTTGAAACTTTCTTCACTCCACAACTATGCTTACGTGCAAACTTAAAGATACCAATCTAAATACAAAGTTTGATTCATTTAAATTGAGTCGAATTTTGAATGTGGCACTTACCTAGGAAATAATGTGTTTCCACCACCAGTTGTGTTAAATCAGCAGGACGCCTCTATTAACTATTACTACCCGACGTCAAAGTTACCATTGCAGGAACCTGTGTTGCAACTGGACCATAGATATTACGCTCATTCCTTTTTATAGGCTATCCACAGGCCAGTGGCGGTGTGGACTGGACGATGAGACAGGCACCACTTGAAGAGCCCAAAAGCACAATAATCCATCAGGCTGGCTTCTGGACTCTTGACAGGAATTGCCAAAATTCGTTTCCTGTTCCATACGGTGATAGAATTCAGCGTTGTTTTCACCGTGTAGTTGGATGCTTTGTCTTGGTGCAGTTCAACCTGGTTCATATCTTATCCGTACAACGCTGGGACTTCATGACTAATTTGAGTCAAGACATAAGTCTGCTAGTATAGAACATTGATTTTGACGTTTTGCTCCAACTTTCGGAGACGCAGTTCGCACCTGTACGAGAAACTGGCTACTATTATAAACCCTTTGGCTGTTCGCGTCAGTGTGGTGGGTCCAGCACTCTGTGTTCCATATTTCCATATAATACGATTCGCAGTGGCACAACCTACACATTTCTACGACGGCATGAATTTAGCGTCTGAAAGAGGCTACAATTAACTCTTCCTAGAGTCTGTTCACTTTCGGTGACATCAGCCTATGCTCGACCACCTGCCCTACTACGTGACTAACGAAATACTGTTGCTTACCTCGTAACAATCTCACGGCGATGAGTTGCGCATACACAGACAGTTGCATATTGATTTCGACTCAATATAAGTGAATCAATTTCCTGTAAACTTGGCATAGACTCAATTGGTAAGTCACAGAAGTTTGGAAGAAAAAGCTGATTCACAAAACACAAACTCACAAAGAACAAATACGCGTCTAGTGGTGGTAACGTTTCTTCCAGGCATAATGTTGGGGGGATGACCTTCCGAAATTGGACAATCTCATTCCATCGGAGCTAAGAATAATTAAATTGCTATCCAAGTCCAGACACTTCTCATTTTGATCCTGATCCCTAGACAAAAGTTTCTGGAAGGAAGCTTGCGTGGTAGTTAAAAAAAATAGCAGCGGTATAACTTTAGGGCCAACAATGCAGGCGGGATCGTCATGGTTCAATGGCCAGCAGACTTCGTCCTTTTCTAATTGAGAGACGCGAGATTATGTATTACGCTGGTATTATAGTATAATCCGTAAGCATACACACTTACACGGGAGAGTAAAAAAGGGCAATTTCTACCCCTGAATTTTCAAAAGGGGTTCGATTCTTTTAAATACATGCCCAAACATTTTAGATTTACTTACTCACTCACTATAGTATTAAACAATATAATAAAGCTATGAAATATGCGTCAATAATTATTGTATTACATGAAGAATATTGTTTGCATCAAGGTGTAGGGGAAAGTCGGATAGTATCGGACAGCGTATAGTATCGGACAGTATATAGTTCACTATTTTCGGAACAGGATGGCGACACTCTTTAGCCACGTATTAGTAGTTCTTTGTGAGGGAAGCGTGCCGCCAACCTTCTGAGATATTACGTTGAAAGGTGTACATGTGGTGCGACTATTTGTAGTTTTTGTGTGGTTTGTGGTTGCACGTACTTAATTTTGTCGGCTAATTACAGAAACAAAGGTAAGTGAAATATGAATTTAAGTAGTTGTACATTTTTGTTGTAGTTTTGTATCCTAATTATCATTATATCATTGCCTACATTGCAAGACAAATTATTTCAAGACTCTTTATTATCATACATGTTGGTCGGGTGGTATCGGACAGGGTGTTGTCGGGCAATATCGGACAGCAATATTCGAAGTTTCAATGCGAAATCTTATAGTTCTTTCATGTTTTTCAGGTAAAAATGGACAAAAAGAGAGGTAAATGGTCAGAGGAAAATATGAAAACAGCAATTGAAAAAGTGATAAGTGGTGGGATGAGAACAAGAGAAGCAACTAAACAGTTTTCCATCCCGAAAAACACTTTAGGTGACAGGGTAAGATTTCTTTCCTTGGGAAAAGAAATTGAAGTAAAACCGCCAATGGGTAAATTTTAAAACACTTTTACGGATGAACAAGATAAGTTACTGTATAATCTTGTCAAAGACCTGGACAGTTAGCTGATACCTCTCAACAAGAAAGAATTTTTGAAACTAGCATTTCAGTTTGCTGACCACTTGAAACTGAACCATAAATTCAACAGAAATAAAGGACTAGCCGGGAAAGATTTTTTTATTATTCTTTCATGAAGAGACATCCCGATTTAAGTTTGAGGTGCGCGGAGTCCACAAGTTTGCAGCGGGCTATAGGATTCAACAAGGAGCACGTTGGTATATTTTTTTGACAAACTCTCTGAACTTATGAATAAATATTCTTCTAAATCATCGAGAATTTTTAATGCTGATGAAACTTGTGTGTCAGTAGTTCATGAAAATCAATTAAAAGTTGTGTCTATAAAAGGGAAAATAACAGATAGGGAAATTAACATCTGCAGAAAGAGGCAAATACGTAACAATTCTTCTGTGCATAAACGCGTCAGGTGATAAATTTATCCCTCCATTATTGGTGTTCCAAGAGTAAGAATGGACAAAGAACTTACGAAAGATGCCCCCGAGGGAAGCCCCATTTGATGCTCAACCAAGCAGTTGGATCAGCAAGGAAGTCTCTGAAATTCGACGGTGAAACAAAGACTGATTACATAATTTGTGGGGAAAACTTTGATGAGAACTGGATACAGTGTAATTCGTGCAAAGGTTGGACACATGAAAACTTCGCAAGTCTTGAGAGAGATGCATTTTATTATAAATGTGAAATTTGCAATACAACATAACAATCTGCAATTCGTTAGGTATGTAAGAAGACATGTAAGGAATCTAAGAAGCTAATAACAGATCTGTCCGATATAACCCGCCAGTTTTTTATATCTTGAAAAATTAGACTTTTACATTTTTTTCAGTTTCTCTAAATTTTGCAGTAAAAGTGAAATATGGTTTATATAGTGTTATAAAGATATGTATGAGGTTTGCACATATGAGGTTTTTATTTAATTTCTGATTATCATAAAGTTGTTACATCACATGTTCCTTAAGTGTCCGATACTACCCGACCTTCCCCTATGTATATTCGCGACTTCGCTTGTGTATCGGTCTTTCTCGTCCTCTTACGAGTGAGGAGAAATCCTGCGGGCGTTCCTGGTCCTAAATATTCTGTGACTGTCATATTCTAATGAATACAAGGGTGCACTTCCTCAATAGTAAGCAGAGGTAATCGCGCTCATAGACATTATCAGACACAGTCGCAAGAACCACTAAGGCAAAAATAAACAAATATTTGGACAAGAGAAAGTTTATATGAACAAAAATTATTGGAATGAAGATTTCAAAAGGAAACTGAGTTGAAGTCTCCGATTACAAGTTAAATAAATAAATAAATAAAGGCTATATAATAATTGTGTTCAAAATTACTTGTAGTAGATCCGACTTTCTGGTTTCCACCTGTCATGGACTCGCCTCGTCTTCACATGGTCCCCGTATTCTGGCGCCGGCTGCTGGATATGTACTGCTTCGTAGAAATTGTACCACGAATGAGAGTGAGTCCTTCCTCGATTGCAAAAAGACCGTATTGGTCCTTCGTGCTGCCATCTGGTGGCCTCTTCGTCAATTGTTCCAATTGACGTTCGGCACGCGAAGAAGCAGTCTACCGCCCACAATTCATTATGAATAAAAAAGAGGAATTATCAAAATATAAAATAAATCTGTATTTTAATTTTGTGCTTTTTTTTAAAGGATGCTCACTCCCTCAAAAACTGTCCAATATCGTTTCTATTTCAAGCAAGATGTTTTCCTTTCTTTTGGTATTGTCATACTACCAGCCATGAAATCAGGAGGTACCAACATGAAATACCAGGAGGAATGTGTGATGAAAAACTGATGTATAAATGCAGCCAATGATTCATAAAACCTAATGGTCTTAATATTTATAATATTTCTTCCCATTCCACCCAGTTAAGTAATTTGAAACTAATCTCTCATCAATATTTTTCATTGCCGTATATGAAACCTTTCAGTTTTACATCCCATAGTTATAAGTGTAGGCTACAGAATTAATTGTGGAAGGAAGAAAGTAGGAGAAAACAGGGGAACCCCGACAAAAACCCACATACACGGTGTTCGTTCACCAGAAAGCCCACTTGACGGGAGCTGGGATCAAACCAGGGACGACGATCTAGAAAATAATTTGTGACATTGACAAAATAATAATCTTACTATGTACAGAAGTATACATATTCTTTTTATGCTTGATTGATTCCTTAATTGGGGCCGCGGTGGCTCAGTGGCAGAGCGTTCACCTCTGGTACATGGGGCCCTTGCTTCGATTTCAGCTTGCGCTAAGTGAGCTTTGTGGTGGACAAACACCGTGTGCGTGGGTTTTCTCGGGGTTTCCCGTTTCTTCCCACTTTCTTCATTCCACCATTTCAGTCATTTCTTATCATCACCGTGTCCTTTAGCCTATCCAGCATATCGATTCCTTAATTTTGTTTTCACAAAAGTCTCCGATTTGAAACATCGTTACAGCTAAGAACTGCAATAAGGATGACTCAATAGTCAAACACATATATAATATGATGTACAGAATGAATAATAAATCAAATCAAATCAAATTAACATTGATAATAACAGAAATGTATAGTGCAATCGAGGTTCGTTCTTTTTCTCCTACCTTGAAATACAACTCATATCACTCACAAAAGAGAAATTCCTATATTTAGGATATTTTCAACATCAAATTCAAAGTTTTTCAATTCACGTTAATTCCCATTAATTAAAAACCAACACAAACCATTCCACATATTAATATTTAGTAAACGTTGTCTCGAAGGAGAAAAAGTCTACTGTTGGTCTTCTAATACCATGGTACCGTGTTCGATTTCCGGTGGCAAAACACAAACAATTTAATCTCACACTCATTCACTTTTAATAATCATCTGTCTCCTATAGGCTAAAGGGCATAATCGTGTGACGTCAAACTAAAAATTTCAATTTTTTTTTTTTCATTTTCGAAGGAAAAAGATCTTAAGATTTCGTGCTTCTTTACAATACAGCAGTAAACAAAAATACATGATCACTGAAAACTGGATTTCTATTCCTTATATTCATACAAAGAAATGCTAACAAAATGACGATTGTCGGAGGAGAGAGGTGTTTCTCTATCCTAAAGGGAAAAAAAAGAAAAATATTTGCAGTAGCGATGTTTCCTATTCAGGGAGACTTGGTGAGCAACATTTCAGATTTCAGTCAGAAGGTAATACGAGAGTCATTTCAAAAATCTTGCACACAGCGCATGCGCGACCGTTTGAGTGGTGTGATCAAGTTCAATTTTACGTCAGTTGTGAGTTTGGGCTTTACAGTTGTGTCTGGGTTTGCTGGTTCACATGGTTGTGTTGTGAGAAATTCAGTGTTAAAATGGAAGGTTAACCCTGAAATTTCTGTATCAAAATCGAGACTCTACGTGGAAAGAATCCAACAGAAATTTACAATGCTTTGCGGGAGGTTTGTGGAAATAGTGTAGTGGATCGTAGCACTGTATCACGGTGGTCAGTTCGTTTCCGCGAAAGTCGTGTTACCACTGCAGACAAACAAAGAAGTGGAAGACCAACAACTGCAACAGACTACACCTCTGAGATTATTGTGAATGACATTTTGAGAGAGGATTGACGAAAAACGTGAGGAAATTGCATATGAGACCAGAATGTCTGTCACTTCAGTTTCCAGAATCATTAATTAAAAGTTAAAAATGAAAAAAATCGCTGCCAGTTGGGTTCGGCATGATCTGAGTAAAGAGCAGAAAGCATGTCGCAAAAGAATCGCAGAAGAATTACTTCGGCGTTGCCGAACAGAAGATCAATTTCTATTAAGGATTGTTGCAATTGTTGAAACCTGGATACGAGATTTTGAAACCTGGATACGAGAGTGGAAAACGTTTCGATACAATTGGCGAAGCTTTTATGTAAGTTAGATTAGATTTAATTTATATAGAAGCTTTCAGGGAGGTGACCCGAGTGATCTGACAGCTCAACAATGAAGGTGCTCTATCCAGAATACAGAACTTACAAAAACGTTGAGAAGCTGTCACAAGCAAGAATGGAGATTATGTTGAAGACCTGTAAAGATATTTTGTATAATAAATTATTTACTTAGATAATATCTTTTGTGTGCAGAACTTTTGAAATGACCCTCGTAAAAAAAAAATGCAACTGAAAAGGACTAAGAATGACCTTCCACTTTAAATAACGTATGGTTTATTTAATTAAAAAAATTGATTAACTGTGTGCATGAGTATATGCAATTTTCTTGTTTTCTTCTTTTTCGGTTACACTATCATCCATGTCTTTCAGCACATCTATATATTTTATTTATTTCTCGTTCAATAACATCAGCATAGAAGTTCTGTATAAAAGTAAAGTATAAAGGTAAATTGATTCTTCATTTTGTTTGAAGAAAAAAAGGAAAAAGAAGATATAGCCTATAAATTAAGTCAATATTAAAGAATGTGGGAGGTATGGAAATTACAATTAGTTTATTTAATCACATTTCACAAACACTATCTGGGTCTCTTGCTCCATCCCTGACGTTCTATGTTGTTTTTAATTTATTTACTAAAATTTGAAACAGTAATGAGAAGCGTAGCGACGACCCTGGTACTATCTCGCTCACTTTCTTATTCTTTGACGTTCTTCGTTGTGTTTAATTTACTAAATTAAAAAAAAATGATGAGAAACCTAGCAGGGACCCTTACGGTTTTCATAAAGTTTTTCTAAGGGAAATGGTTTTGAAATAATAAAGATAACTTGCCTTTCTCTGACTTTTGTAATAATTAAATTAGAAATACAGAGAATTTTATAAGCACTTTGTAGACAAAATTATCTTTTCTTTATTTTTCTTACTTTCTAAAAATAAATAAAATCACACTGTTAATGTAAATGAAATTCACATACAACAAAAATCAAGCTAAATTGTTATCATTAGTAGTTAGTGGAACACATGTCTAGTGGTTGGAATTAAAACATCAAACCTTTTTCCATGATCCACCAGTACAAATCCCTGAACCTTCCCACCATTGTCCCAAGTTACGATAATAATTTTTAGGGTAATCGTCGTGTAGCATCGCACACAATCTACAGAAAAAGTATGTATTAATAAATTCTCCGGTTCCTCTCCACTGGAAATATTCGTTATACAATGTATCATTTTTATCTAGTTTGTGAAGGTAGGCAGCCAATTCTTTCGGAGATTTAAACTCATCTACATGTATATAAGACTTGTAAGGTCCACTGGCAGCATAATCTTCCGGTGCAGCACCCATTACAATGGGTAAAACTTTATTTCTGAAATAAAAAAGACAGAGAGATTATCTTCAATAGAGCAATGGAGACAGGATTGCTAAAACATGGATACATACTCTGAAGAAATTTCCTCAAAAGTGATATAATACCGGAATATAGGTTTCAAAATAATAAAAATCCGAGGCGAATATTGTTGTTATTATTCGTTACTGTTATTTATGATATACGAGCTCTTCATTAAAATAATAAGAGGAGGAATTAAAAGATCGAATAATTTCTAACCTCCGGGGCCGCGGTGGCTCAGTGGTAGAGCGTTCACCTCTGGTGCTTGGGGTCCAGGGTTCGTTCTCAGTCCCCGCCAAGTGAACTTTGTGGTGGACAAACACCGTGTGCGTGGGTTTCCTCGGGGTTCTCCCGTTTCCTCCCACTTTCTTCATTTCACCATTTCATTCATTTCTCATCATCACCGTCTCCTTTAGCCTAACCGACATAACCGTGGGACGTAAAACTCAAAGATTTCATTTCATTTTCAATTTCTAACCTGCAAGTTTATAGCAACATTTCGAATTTAATTGTAATTAATAATGCCTAATCATAAACTTTACTATCTTAATTTTGCCTAAGCACTGTTCTAATTTATCTATTATTCATATTATGTGAATTGTACCATCATCCATCCATATATATATATATATATATATATACAGTAGAGCGCATCGATTATCCGAAGTAATTGGGGGACATGGGTGTTTGGAAAACTGGTTTGTTCGGATAATCGAACTGTACTGTATTGTACTTCTACTGCCAGTGCCAAACCGACAGAAGTGTGCTGATTGTTGAAACACAGCGACTGGCGGCTTGGCCGGTCAGCAGCGCCTTATGAAGGCCCCATTAGAAGCAATGTTCCGCCAGCGGTGGCTCAGTGCGGCGACTACTGTGGGAAACTTGGTTTGGGAGTGAGGGGTATGATGGACGGTAGGGTGGGAGAGTAACAGGTGCAAGCGAGTACACAGTTCGGTTAAGCGGTCGTTCGGTTGACTGACGTTCGGATAATCGACGCTCTACTATATATATATATATATATATATATTACGATCAAACAATGTTATTGTAGCTTTGTCAAAGAAAGGTCTTATCCTTTTACTGGCTAAATTTAGATAATGTCTTTCTTTAAAAGATATGCCTACTGCTCAATTTACATAGCAACTCCAAAAGGAAAATATCTAATCCCACAATCCTAATTGCCCAGAAGTCGATAAAACGATAATAAAATATTAATCTTGAACTACATTTAAGCACCTACAGTATTTTATTAAGTTTTTTTTTTGGGGGGGGGGGGGCTGCGGTGGCTCAGTGGTAGAGCGTTCACCTCTGGTGCTTGGGGTCCAGGGTTCAAACCCTGCTCCCGCCAAGTGAACTTTGTGGTGGACAAACACCGTGTGCGTGGGTTTTCTCGGGGTTCTCCCGTTTCCTCCCACTTTCTTCATTCCACCATTTCATTCATTTCTCATAATCACCGTCTCCTTTAGCCTAACCGGCATAACCGTGGGACGTAAAACTTAAAGATTTCATTTCATTTCATTTCATTAAGTTTTTTGAATACATTTCGATGACTCCTTGTCATCATCATCGGTGCTTGATTGTTAAGGAATTTTCACATTGGTTATTAGATTCACATAATGATAATTGTTTTTTTAGTCTTTAGAAATAGCACTATTATACTTCTTTAACACCAAATCACAACTGAGAAATATACAACCTATCTTAATTTAGTAATTTCGAAGTAAAAGGTTGAGAAATTGGAGTAAAGGAAAGTTTTAAAAATGAGTGAGAAAGATATTTTTTAAAAGAAGAAAGTTCAATAGAGAGATATAAATAGAGAGAATCTGTAAGTTGAAAGAATTCGAGGAAGATATGCGGATTCGAATTCTTGAAATTAAACTCAAAAGCTAAAGAAGGAGTTAATACAATGGATGCAAAAGAAACGGGTTATTATAGTGGAAGGCAACGAAGAAACATCTTTTCTTTCCCAAACGAGCCGGGAAGAATGTTGGATGATACAAAATATATGCTAGGAAGTGATAGTATGGATCTACCTTCATTACTGCATGTTTAAGAGTTTTCCTGAACAGTTTTAGCAACTTACATTGATATCTTTCTGAATACGTGAAGTTTCTTACATCAAGATCGAACCAGACATTTTGCTATTCACATTACGTTTTTAAAATTCAAAATTGAACAACTCAACTCTTGATAATCTTATTGGTTTTGTGGAAAAGGATTCCTGTAGAAATTTTTTGGTGGAAGACCTGAAATTTTACAAATCTTCTGACAACATGAACCATGTGTGTCCCATATCAATACTCCTTTTCTAAAAGATAATTCTAAACATAATATCTACACGTTAGTAAAATTTATTTTACTTTTAGTTAAAACCATATAACAATACTATTTTTTTTTAAATATTAAATTGGAGTTTTCGTAAGTTCCATTCAAACAGAGTATTGGTATCTTTTTGCCATTGATGACTCTTCTCTACGTTCCGAATATCTTTATGAATCTTTATCGTCAGTTTACATTAGATAATCAGCATATTTTGAAGGTAAGTCATCAACATATAATATAAACAACAATGAACCCAAATTTGAACGTTGGGGTGCACTTGATTTCGCAACGTACTCGGTTGATATATGTTGCTTATATGTTACATAGTATTTTCAGTTTCTTAAGTATGAATCAATGAGCTCCGACAATTGGACAGAAAATCCCAAATTACCGAGCTTAGACAACCAAATATTATGGTTGACAGTACTTATCTGTATCTAGATATTGTATTTCATGAAGTATTTCCAGAAATGCAGTTGAATAAACAAAATGTACGTATACAGTGATCATATTTCATATTTTGAGAGTCGTGCCACTTACAGTGACGTGATGATGTGCATACATATTTCTGATATGGAAATTTGGACAAAGTTTCTTCCATGCTAATTTCAGTTTTCTTATATTAAGAAACAATTAGAGTAACATTTTTTATAAAATCATGAAAATGATCTAACAGTAATGTCAATGTTTTCTTCTTACTTATAGTTTTCATGTTCAACGTTAAATTAATAATTAGAAATTAATAATTAATTTCTTCTTATTTTGCCATCTGCATTTTGAAATAAAATAACCATCTCTAACAAATACCATTAAATATATTTTCCAGACAATTTCTTTTAATTTGGCACAAAATGGCTTTTCTATCTCTATTCTATGCGAAGTTATGTTCATTTACGTATTAACTTATAAATTCTGGCGGCCGCCATGTTGATGACGTTATTCGGCTAATTGCTTAGGGGTGCTAGGTTGGCACTGCTAGAATCTCAAAGAGAACATTCTAGTCTATAATAAATAAAATAAAGTAAAATAAAAACTTGATACCTTATGTTACAGTCCACTCATATTTCTAGCAGACTATGTGGCTGCAATACAGATAAAAGAAACAAATACGTGATGTCAAAGGTTTCTTGGTGGATCAGGAAGTTAAAGAAAAACTTGTTAGAGTGTTTTCATTCTGTCTATGAATAAATATCATACAACTACAAAAAATTAAACTATTTCTAACTCTAAAATACGCTGTAAAACATATGCCACATTTAATGTACTGATGCATCTGTCATCAATATCTTTTACTTTTATGCGGATATACCCGCATTTAAAGGGCAAAGCGTTAAATTTGTTAAAACTAGTAGTGGGTCTTGAGAGAAGTCAAAACTGTAAGGATCAACATTTTATCATACAAGCTAAGGGAAGAGAAATCACCTTGTAGAGATTTTTTTTTTTTTTTTTTTAACCGATGTGACTTACCTCATGAGATATTATTAGTTATTAAGAATATTTCTACGTTACCATAAAGAAAACTATATTTAGAAAAGTATACTTCTAGGAACACCATAGCAATGTGTAACCGTATCTTTTATTATTTAAATAATGTGAAACGGTAAGGAAACAGATCATGATCTAGGTTTCAAAATTATTATAACACATCATCGAGAAACCTTGTCAAAATAACAATCTTGTAGTATACAAAAACGTACTCGTATATTGGTAATTTATGTTTATTAGTTTATTGTTCATCGCAGTTCTTATTCATTTTCGGTCCTCAGCTGTGTTCAGGAAGTTCTTTTCCATCTTCCAGTAATATATCTAGAAAATTTTGAAAATAACTTCGCAAGCCCTACTCAACTTTACCCCTTCTTGATAAGAAAGTAGCTCTGACTTTGAAGGCGACTATCTAGATCTGCTCTGGGAGCACTAGTTAGACATGCTAGAATTAGATATTTACAAGCACATGTCAAATTGCTGAAGTTCTTAAAACGATCAACCACGGGCATCAGTCTCAACAGGGATATCGGGGTCGTGTCCCCCCAATATTTGTAAAATGGTTTTCGTCCTCTTCCCCTTAGGTCAAGTATGACCTAGAAGAGCACTGGCGTCTCTGGCATGTAAAATTGGGGGGGGGGGACATCAAAGAAACTGACAATTGGTACTACCTAGCCCACCTGTTTATTATCTTTGATACCATTTGTTACCTTTCTGTTTACCTTCACGGACTCCCTGAGATATATCAAAAGCTCTGTTATAATTGTTTCACAGCCTGAAAATTATATTCCAAATAAATATAATTATTATTGTTTATATGTTATTATATCGTTAGTAAATAAATTAAATTAGAATAAAATATTGAATATTTTGTACTTCAAAATATTGGGGGAGACGCGTCCCCCTTCCAGAGACGCCCGTGTAGAAGAGACTCAACCATATTGCTGTTTGCTACCTCAGAAAACAATGTTGGAACATTTTGTTTCCAATTGTGAAAGGAAAAAGGAAGGCAGTTTTTGGTCCTATGAAGGTGAAGGTGGAGTAAACTGTAAAGTAACAGTCTGTGTTTAGATAGCAAACAGGAGAACGAGTTTAGTTTAGTTTTTCTTTTTAATTTTTAACTAATTTTTTAAAACTATACATTGTTGAGATTCATTTACATTAGTTGTAGACTAGTAGGAATAAAACCTGTTTTCAAAACTTTATTGTTTGTGTTTATTCATTTCACACTATCTTTTATCATTCTTTTGTTTTTGGCATACACTTGGTTCATTTCAGTTTAACTAAAATTGTAAAACAAGGTTGAATTTTACTGTTTGAATAAGCAAACAAACCATAAAACAAGTGTGTGTCGGTTTTTTTAGTACTAGATTTTTTTAAAAAAAACTAAACTATCAAAGGAAAAAGCAAAACACAAAAAAAATAAGTTTTTATTTGCTTTTAAAGTCAAAATGTTTTAAAATGCAATGTACGAAGACTACTTTTAGAAACATTCTCCAGGGGAGGATCCCGAAACATCCCGCTTTCCTGGAGGATTTAATACACTCCAATTTCCCGGTAATCTCCCTCCCCCCGCGAAAGTTTATGTGCTGCGGACGTCAATGCGATCAACATACAGATGTCCTAAACTTCATCCACTGTTACTGACCCTAAAGTCCTACATTTGATCGTACACAAAAGTCCTAAATAGCCGAGTGCTTAAAATTTAATATGCTTGCATAAATCTTAAAAAGGATAAAACCAAAAGTTTAGAAATATTAAGCTGGAAAAGATCTACAAGCTTAAGAAATCACATGTGATTTTTAAAAGGCTTGACTACGTTAGGATTTGGGTACCTCAGTACTTAGAAATGGCACCAATAGTTGCGTATAATACGCTAATTAATTAAATAAGAATCCTACCATGAATCCTATGTATGTTCAACAGTGGTTCATACTATCTACAAATTATTTTTCTACCGTATTATAAACCTCATTTTAGTGTCATTTCTTGGCTCTAAACGTCAAATCAAGAATAATGGAAATAAAATTAGAAGTAACGAAGAAAAAGACTATCTCAGCATGATAGAGTCCGAAACAGCATGATAAAAATATGTGTTGTATAGCACGATCCCTTAAACTTTGGGTAAAAGGCAGATATTCAAAACATTATTTCCTTAATACAGGATTTTAGTAAATAAACGGTGTTATGTACAAACGAACTACTCCAGAAAAGCTATCATCATGGGATGGATATAGGCCGAGTCTACTTACCAAAATTTGACGAAACCACTTGTCGTATTTCACTATGTATTTCAAGCGAGAGAAATACTAGTAAAAAGCTTAGTACTCGCCGCAGACAAAAATATTCCTCTAAGAATCTCTTTCGAAAAATTCGATTTCTATCATCAGTTTAGCATTACGAGGAGGTAAATTTAAGTGTGGAAAAGAAACATGGATGGGTAAAAACAAAGCTAAAAAAGAATAAAAAGTATGAAGTAATAGACTTCTCGTCAGATAAAAGTTAAAACATGTTGTTCACCCCTTACTGATCACTGTTCACTGTTTCTTTCCAACCAGTGGAAACACGTGATAAAAAGATCATTCCAAATTGTATTTATGTCCCCTCTGTCTTTCTTTATGAATATAGTAAGCCGCTTTATCTCTACGTTCTATCATTTTATTTGCTCTCTCTACCAAACGTGGATTAGGAATATTGTGGTTGTTCTCTCTGAGGTGCGCTGTCAGTCCGGATAACTCCTGTAGATTACGGGACTTCGATGTACGAATATTCTCGGCTATTCTCGCATAAATATTCCCCTTCCTTTGACCTATGTATATTTGATCGCATTGATACTTATCAATATAAATGCCACTACATTGTTGAAGGTCAGTGAAATATTCTTTAAATTTTGTTATATATTTCCCTATAGATCTACGGGGAACCTCTGAAGTCTTGGTATTATGCTTCTGTAATATCTTCTTAATCTTTATAGAGATGTATGGAATGAAAGGGACACCAATCCATTTGTCCGTCCCAACATCTATTCCTTATTAATGGCGATTTCCTGTCGTACTTGCTTGTAACATTTCAGTAATAAAGATTCTTGAAAGCCATTTTCTTGCCCAATTCTTATTATAAGCTTATATTGTAAAGTTCTGCTTGTGCAGGTATAGGTAGAGCTTTTGTAGAGCAAATTACAGTCTGGAATCGTTTTCTCCCACTACCAGATTTTATTACAAAATTCCACTATAATACAAATAAGTTACAAGCTCTAAATTTTTGGGTAAAATAGATGTCTCCTTCTACCTGACGGTCTCGGGAAGGATTCCTTACGATGTAAGTTACGTGAAGATGGGTAGGACATTCAATGCTCCACTGTAAGCAAAAAGGGGTTAGAGTCCCGACAAAGGTCCACTGCAAGCTAGACGGAAGTTATGTAAAGGAATCTCCCAATGCTCCACTGCAAGCAGAGAGAGAGAGAGAGAGAGAGACTTGAAGGTCTCTACGAAGCACCACTGCAAGCCAGCAGAGAAAGGAGGCCTAGAGCTCCACTGCAAGCTAAAGGCTTCGGTTGGTAAGGAAATTCCGAAGCTCCACTGCAAGCTAGGCGGGAGTTATGTAAAGAAATCTCCCAATGCTCCACTGCAAGCAGAGAGAGAGAGAGAGAGAGAGAGAGAGAGACTTGAAGGTCTCTACGAAGCTCCACTGCAAGCCAGCAGAGAAAGGAGGCCTAGAGCTCCACTGCAAGCTAAAGGCTTCGGTTGGTAAGGAAATTCCGAAGCTCCACTGCAAGCTAGGCGGGAGTTATGTAAAGGAATCTCCCAATGCTCCACTGCAAGCAGAGAGAGAGAATTGAAGGTCTCTACAATGCTCCACTGCAAGCCAGCAGGGAAAGGAGGCCTAGAGCTCCACTGCAAGCTAAAGGCTTCGGTTGGTAAGCCCCACTGCACGCTGAGGAAGGGGATTTGACCAACCAGAGACTGATGCTTGTCGCTGAAATCCTCTCGGTTATATATAGGTGCTCCAGGTGAGGCGGTGGCGCTTCTGAGCTTTTGTCGTCATATGACCAGTTGTGTTGCTGATGACCCTGTTGTCTGTAGCTATAGTAATCTGTAGTAAGACACACATGGTTGATGTTTGTGAATATAAGCACGTGTCGATTGTTGGTAAATAGAACCATGTGGGATATTACAATATTGAATTTCCTGATTAAGATTAATAGGGTGGTCTGAAAGTAAAAGGGTTCTCCTAAAGATTTTTTTCCAAATGCTCAATTTTTGAAACCATTAATGTGAGGATTCGAAATTAATATACTTAATGGCAGCACAAGGTATGCGATATACCGAGGTAACAAACTTATTAGCATTTGATGGTAACGTCAAGGAAGCTAACGGCTACATTTTCCTCGAGTTCCAAAGTAAACTTAATTTTGGGATGTATTTTATTGAATTCATCATTTTTTTTTTTAAATCTTGAGCATCCTTATACAGAATCAAGGTACCATCGGCATACCAAAAATGTCTAATGTGAGGACTCCCTGGAAGAGTGTTGGTTTCAAATATATCCAATACTAAATTTAAAAGTATTGGAGAAAGAGTATTACCCATAGCCAGTCCATCTTCAAACGGAAGATAGTATCTTCAAACTGGAAACATTGTTTCTTAAACAATATATATAATTGAGAAATTAATTTAATTTCATACCAGATCCATCGATATTGATATTACGTTGTAGAGATGCATCTGTAGTAGTATTTATCTTGTTAAGTGTCAATTCGATCAAACATACATAAGTCAAATGAAGAGTAATATTTATATGAGAATAGTCGAGCATATTCGTACATCGAAGTTCCGTAATCTACAGGAGTTGTCCGGATTGGCAGCGCACCTCGGAGAAAACAACCACAATATTCCTAATCCACGTTTCGTAGAGAGAGCAAAAACAACGATAGAACGTAGAATTAAAGAGGCTTACTATATTCATAAAGAAAGACAGAGGGGACATAAATACAATTTGGAATGATCTTTTTATCACGTGTTTCCACCGGTTGAAAAGAAACAGTAAAAGAATGAACAGTGATCAGTAAGGAGTGAACAACATGTTTTAACTTTTAACTGACGAGAAGTTAATTACTTCATATTTTTTTATTTCTCTTTAACTTTGTTTTTACCTATCAATGTTTCTTTTCCACATTTAAATTTACCTCCTCGTAATGCTAAGCTGAAGATCGAAATCGAATTTTCCGAATTAGACCAGTGAATAAAGGATGATTTAGGGTCGAATAAGGGGGAAAAAACTGTGGAAAGCTGAAACAAGTTTTTCCTTTATAAAAGTGTCCGTAACAACATACTAATTTTGCACCCCTCTGCCACCACGAATTTGGCTGCCATCTTGGAAAAATGGCGACAAAAAATAGTTTTTTTTTTTTGGTAAATATCTCATTTCTCTACAAGATATGTTCTCTTCATTTATCTCTAGGATGCACCATTTAGATGCTATAAGCGTGGCTAATTACGCATTTCTTTCAGCATCGCTTTGTAGCAGAACCTTGACGAATATTTTCTGATACTATTTTGTTTTCGTGATTTTGCTTTAATGATTTTTTTTTTATAAAATATAAATTAATATATTTTCATTCATTGCAGGTGTGACTAAGGATAAGTAATTAGGTTTATTGGATCATCTATTGTATTGTATTGTATTTATTTTCATCCTTTTTCATACAACTTGTTCATAACGTGAACGTATGTGTTGAACACGTCACAAGAACATTAAACGTATACATATTTATACATTTAAATCTACATGAAATATTAAAATAGTGTCAATTTAAGTAAAACAGGTACAATTTTTCATTATTCTAATTTACATACAATGATATAAAACAACAGTTGATAGCAGTTAATAAAACCTTATATTATAGATATACAAATATATATATATACTTTAAACCTTATTTACTACATACATTTTTTGATATAACTGATTATGGATTTGCGAGATATTCTTCTACAGAATAGAAGCAGTGCTCGAGCAGATAGTACTTGACTGCTTTATTGAAACCGGATGTTTTGTTTTTTAAAGTGGAAGGAAGCTTGTTATAAATATTCACTCCCATAGGAAATGTACTATTCTTATATGCTTTTAAACGTGAAAATTCTACATGAAGATCCGACGCTTCTCTTGTATTATGCAAATGAATATCTGAATTCGGCCGGAAGTTGCTTGTACCTATCTGTATATCTTTTCTTACAAATTTTAGAAGTTCAGATATATATATATATATATATATATATATATATATATATATACATGGAAGAGATAAGATTTCAAAAAAAATTAAATAGAGGTTTACAAGAATTTCGAGGTTTACTTCCGGTCATAAACCTTAAAGCTCTCTTTTGTAAAACGAATATGGAATTTAGCAGTGCAGTAGATCCTCAGAATATAATGCCATATTTCAATTTAGAATGAAAAAGTCCAAAATTAGTTGTGGGCAGAACATGCTAACTGACACTATTTCGTAAAAGCTTTAACATGTAACAGGTTTGAGCCAATTTACTAGATAATTTTTGAATATGAATTTTCCAATCTAATGTATCTGACACCCAAAAGACCAAGAAATTTGATATCCAAAACGTAATTCAACCTTTTGTCGTTAATTATTACACAAGAGCGTTCTCTTATCTCGTTTTTTACTACGTGAAAGCACATGCACGAAGACTTTGTTGTATTCAGTAATAGTTTATTTCTATCCATCCAGTCACTGACGGCAGACATGGTAGAGTCTACTGCATTACATAACTCAATGTAAGTTTCTCCAGTTACTAATATATTTGTATCGTCAGCATACAGAACAATTTTAGCAGAGTCTAAACATTCTGGCTAGTCATTTATATATATTAAAAATAGAATAGGACCTAAGATAGAACCTTGAGGAACTCCAAATTTTAACTCTTTGGTATCTGAATAATATTTCCTTACTCACTGTGTGTCTCGAGTTTGACAGGTAATTTCAACAGTTTGCCTTCTGTTGGATGTATACGATTTAAACCACTCATAAGCATTTCCTCTAATACCATAATCTTGTAATTTTTCAAGTAAAATTTGATGATCAGTTGTATCAAAAACTTTGCTAAGATCAAGAAATATGCCGGGTGTATACTTCTTAGTGTTTAATGAATTTAAAGCGAAATAGAGAAAGGAGTAAAGAGCAGTTTCAGTAGACTTATTTGATCTAAAGCCACTTTGAGCAGGAGATATTAAGTTAAAATTATTTAGAAAACTAACTAGTCTTACATACATAAGTTTTTCAAAAAGTTTAGAGAAGGTAGACATACATGATATTGGTCTGTAGTTCGATGTAAGATCTATGTTCAAGATGTCGTCAACTGAAAGATATTTTATCAGAGAGAATTCTCAGTGTATATCTTGACGCTAACAAGGAAGGGTGCCAATTTTCATTAAGTGAAATGTTTCAAGATTATGATTATGCATTGCCAACGGAAAAAACAATAAGAACTAAATTGAAAGAAAAGTACTCAGAAGGTCAACAAACAAAAACAGAAAGTCTACAGTTTGCTTCCGTGATACAGGACAAAATTCTCACGGATGCATTTTATGATCGACTAAAGCGTAAGTATATGGAGGAATAGAAGTTGAGAATCATAATGACAGAATCATAATGAGAAACAATTGCAGAAGATATCAGATCCCAGGTCTACGAAACTGATGAGTATCCATCTGCAGATAATTTTTTGAATGACATTCATTCATTCATTCTCGAGACCTTAAAATACCTTCTTGACACTATTATCTTGAAAAACAAGAAAAAGAATACCAGAAAGTGGGAAAGAAAAAGTATAACAATTTCTCACGCCATAATTGCAGCAGCCAGACCAAAATCTTTATTATTATTATTATTATTATTATTATTATTATTATTATTATTATTATTATTATTATTATTATTATTATTATTATTATTATTATTATTATTAAATATCTATTGCAAATTGGCCTTGTTGTGCATCTTAACAAAAGTATGGTAGGAAACATCTTTTTAATGTTCTCTCTTCGTTAGGGTTGTGTGTATCATATTCTCTCTGAAGTTTCGGTTCTTCTGCATCCTGCATCCTTCGTTGATACAAATCTTCTGAATACTTTTCTTTCAGTTTAGTTCTTATTGTTTTTTCCGTTGGCAGTGTATCATCATAAACTTGAAAAAATTCACTTAATGAAAATTGGTACTTTTCCTTGTTAGCGTCAAGATAGTTGAAAGCATGACCCATAGCAAATGGAACATTATCTTTCGGACGACTATGTTTCATTCCAAAAGAAATCTTGTAGAACTCTTTCATGCATGAGGAATGGTATCAGGTTTCAGCAGTAACCAAATCATGAACAGAATCAACCCTAATACCAACTTCTTTGCCTCAGTCGTCATTTCTTCTGTCGGCTGCTTCCATAATAGAATGTTTGACTTGAAATATCTCGATGTGATGTACATTCTCACGCTCACTCATTAGTTTTTTCTGTCTTTAAAAATTCATCTGCTGTACATTGTCCACAAAACAGACAGACTTCTTGAAAATTAAATCTTAGTACTTCTAACCTAAGGCTTATAGGCGTAGGTTATGAAGTACGTGGTTATAGCAACGTTTTGCTACTTCTTGCTTTTGTATAAACTTTTGTACACTTTTCATGAACCGTAACAATTTTCAGTCCGTTAAGTTGGCATTTCTTTCCATCTTTCACTTTAATACTGCAGTCTACTAATGTTTTCAATCCCTTTTCTTTTCCTATACAGGTAATACTATCACTTGGAATTCTCTCGCGGAATCTTTCAGTTGACGACAACTTGAACATAGATGATCCAATAAATCTGATTACTTATCGTTAGTCACACCTGCAATGAATGAAAGATATATTAATTTATATTTTATAAAAAAAATCACTAAAACAAAAAAGTATCAGAAAATTTTCGTTAAGGTTCTGCTACAAAGCAATGCTGAAAGAGAAATACGTAATTACCCAAGCCTATAGCATCTAAACGGTGCATCCTAGAGAAAAAATGAAGAGAATGTTTCTTGTAGAGAATTTAATGTAGATTATTTTTTATAATAACATGTTTTGCTTTAAAATGCTTTCCATACGAGATATTTACATAAAACTGTTTTTATCGACATTTTTTCAAGATGGTAACCTTGGATAAAGGAACTGGCCTAAATACACATCTTGGAGGAATATTTTCTCCTGCGGTGCAATAAGGTTTCCACCTCTTATTTCCTTCACTTGTCATATTATTCTGAAATAGTCTAAATGAAAATTAAAATAGGATTCTATAATTTTTCAAAAAGAATTCACATTAGGTTCTTTTTCCAATTGTTCTTGTTGACATACTCGTATGTTTCTGCGTAACTCAGTCGGTGAAAGCACGCTTATTTAAGCTAAATTTATTCATATAGATTAATGGAAGGAGGAAACAACCGATTTGAACTTACTTTTACACACCACAATCCTCTATAGGTGCGAATTCAATTACTTACAAAAAGTAAAAAGTAAGAGTGTAATGATCATTACAAGATGAGTAATTTGAGGTATTGCAATGTGTTTCGTACGCTCGATAAGTAATTACAATTCATATACCTGGTTTCAAGGAATATGGAGATGAGTAAGTTTAATAACTTACAAAGGGTGGAAAAGTGATCTGACTGGACCGAGATTCTAACCGGATTTCTGGTATACCGTGCCGATGCGTTAACCACTATGGAAGCGGACTGGGTGGCTGGGGTACATATCATGTTATCTTGGTATCCTGTGAAATACTTTTTAAATAACATTATTATTTAATTTTAATAACTATATGTTAAAACTATTTTGTTTATTACAAACTAAATACAGCTATTATTTAAAAAGTAGTTCACGGGATTCCAAAACCACATGATACGTAATCAAATGCACTTGAGTTCGTTCCTCTAGTCGCTGCCTTCACTTAGATTTTGGGAGAAATATTATTTTGGCAACAATGAAAATTATTCAGGTTCATATTTTCTGATGTAGAACAACATTATCTATGATTGTGGTAAGTTGTATTTCACTATCTTCTTTCACTTATGAATAAACAAGCAAAAGAAAAATGGTAAATTTTGTATTATTTTTAGTAAGTCAGGCTCTTAACACTTTCAATGATAAATTTAATTTATTTTCTGTCCACAGGTGTAAGGTACAAACTATGCTTATTGAATTTTATGCTTTGTAAAGTTGATTTATTTACTGGTTGAAAGTATGAATTTTGAAATTCTTTGAATGATTGTATGAAAGAGTTATAGAAAATATTGCAAGGATCCCCACATCATAACAGACGCACGTGTCAACACAATATGTGCTATTGATTATAAACAAACTAGCAGACAACAAGCCGACACGAAAGACACCGAGGAACGGCGAAAGAAGACGGACCTCACGGAAGGACCCGAAGAGGACAAATAAAAGGAGGAACACCGAGGGACTCGGCATCAGTCGTCCAACTGATCGAATCACCTACACCGCCCTGAGGTCGCATTGGACTAAGGGTACACCTATCCTTGCGCGAGGTCGCACTGGACTAGGGGTTCTTTCTACAACCAAGCCTTGCGAAGCTGCCTTGAGCTGAGGGGGCTATCCTTCCAGACTCACCGGAACCGGCAGGTGCCTTGGAGACTGCCTTGAGAGAAGGGGCACCGTGCAAAACACCTATTCTCCTCTTACTTGGACATTAACAAATGAAAACACTATTTATTCTTTGTAATCAAAGATGTTTTGTATTTTACAAATTTTATAATAAATTGGTGAAGGGGATAAATCTCGGTCCATTATTGACTCTACCAAAACATTACAATATTTACACAGTATATTTTAGTGTGGTTATTTTTAAGTATTAGATTAGTTGGTTTTAGTAAATTTACATTCATTTCTTTCTTTTTTTAAAAAATAATATTCCACATTCCTTTGTTCCTATTACTGCTAAGTTGTATTCTATTTTCGTAGTACATTCGTTTTGCTGCGCGCAGTGTTGATCTATGCACTTTTTTGTACTTTCAGTAATATTCTTGAAAGGGTTTGTTCCAGTTGTACTTATTTTCTTTGTGCAGCTCTTTTGCCTTTGAGCTAAAAAAATTTTATGAACTGTGTTTTTCATGTTTTGGTGTCATTCTTACCTATAATTTTAATCTTTCGGGGAAAACATTCTAAGTAATATAAGGTTAGGGTGTTACTAAAACTATTGAATTTATCTTCAAATATATTGTAAATATTTATTTCAGAACAATTTTGTATTGCAATATGCCTTCAGTTGGATCTTGTAATTATGATTTGATACTCAGGAGTTTCTTTTTAGACAATTGATCTTTAATAATTGTGCATCGTGATCAGAAAATTCCACAATTATATTTTCACAGGTTAAATTAGGTTCTTTAGATTTGTCTTTTAGATTAGGGAAGAACATAGACTGAAAGTATTTGAGAACAGGATCCTGAGAAGAATATTCGGACCCAAGAGGAACGAGAATGGGGAATGGCGGAAACTTCATAACGAGGAACTACATAGTTTATACGGTTTACCCAACATTGTTAGGGTCATCAAGTCTAGGAGGCTTAGGTGGGCGGGTCATGTAGCTAGAATGGATGAAAGTAGAAACGCTTTCAAAGTCTTGACTGGAAGACCCATAGGAAAACACCATTTGGAAGACCTAGAAGTACATATCCAAGAAGTACATATCCAAGAAGTACATATTTAGAAATTTCATAGAAGGTTTACGAAGTGTAACATTGGTTTTTGCCACTACTTCATTCTCACAAGAGTTACCCTTTAAGTCATGATAATGAGGTATCAAAATCATAATAAAGTTAACATTTGAGTTGCCTTCAATTAAACTCTGCAACAATGAAAATTAAGAGAATTCTAAGGAAACTGAATAACCCGAGAAGACCCACAAACACGATGTTTGTCCACCTTGGCGCAAGCTGGGATCGAACCAGGAATCCCACGCACCAGAGGTGAACGCTCTTTCACTGAGGCATCGTACCCCTCCCCCTTTGAAACTGAAAGAATAGAGGGGAGTATCTATTTTTTTTTTCTTACCCAAAATCTTGACGTTAGTTACAAGTACCAACATACAAAAGGCTCAGTGGATATATATCAGCGACACGAACAATATCACATTGATACTCAAATTCCTCCCATACTCGGGCAAGCATGTCCTGCATCACTGATGTTATGGCAGTACGAATCCAGTTCTACAACTCTTCCAGGTTCTGTGGGAATGGTGGTACATAAACGTTGTCTTTAACGGAATCCCACAGGGAGAAGTCATAGGGTTTCAAATTCGGTGACTGTAGAGGCCAGCTGAGGCATGCTAAGTCGCCACCTCCTTGACGACCAATCCAACGGTTCGGTAGAGTTTCATTCAGGTATTCACGCACTTGGCGACTCCAGTGAGGGGGTGCCCCGTCTTGTTAAAAATGAAGTTGTCTTCGTGCAGCCTCGGAAACAACCAGTTTTGTAACATAGCGAGATACTGTTGACTGTTAACTGTATTTCCATTAAAGAAGAATGGGCCGTAAACAGATGATCGGGATATCGCACAAAACACATTGACTTTGGGCGAATCTCGTACATGTTCAGTGACTACATGTGGGTGCTGTAGGCCCCAAATTCGAACATTTTGTTTGTTTACCTGACCACTAACACGTAAAGTCGCTTCATCACTGAACACGATGCGTTGTGCAAAAGTGTTATCATTGTCAATAGCATCCAGAATCTCGTTATAAAATGCCAGACACGTTTGCGTTTGTCATCAGGACGCAGAGCTTGTAACAGCTGTAACTTGTACGGCTTCATAACCAACCGACATCTCAAAACACGCCAAATTGTTGTTGTCAGCACTTGTAACTTTCGACTGGCACGACGAGTTGATTTTGAAGGACTACGTTGGAAAGCAGTTTGAATTCGTGCAACATTTTCTTCAGGAACACGAGGGCGGCCAGG
This sequence comes from Thermobia domestica, assembly GCF_964235325.1. Taxonomy (NCBI): domain Eukaryota; kingdom Metazoa; phylum Arthropoda; class Insecta; order Zygentoma; family Lepismatidae; genus Thermobia; species Thermobia domestica. Next base: position 323,668,497 of record NC_137456.1, read on the forward strand.
ATTCTTTCCTTTACATACACATCCTGTATCTACAACTGTCGATACCATCTGCGAATGTTCCACCCATTTGGAGGATCAATTTGGTACCTCAACCTGAAACGTCTTTGCACTGTAATCACGGAATTGCACTTCGCAAACTCAAGAACACGAAATGATTTCTGCTGCGGAGTAGTCATTTTAAACATATGACGGTTACCAAGCAAAACAGAAGACAACTGACATCTAGCGGCTATTAATATAAACTATACTATGTATTCGTTTCTCCAATAGCCGAGCCGAGGCGCAGCGATCGATAGTTTGGACAAAATAAGTCTTCGTAATACGTATATTCTTCTTGAAACAGGGTAGGCCTACATATATATCCTTACGTTTCCCTTTTCAGAAAGGTTATTTCACCAACAGGTGTATCATGAAACAAAAGAGTAATCATTAAAATATGTTTGAAATGATTCAGGACATAAATGGTTATGGTTACAAAAATAGAAAAACAGTTTGACCTGGCTACATTGCTTGCATAGTGATTTAAATGAATTGTCTGTTGAATGATTAAGGTGACATTCTAACTAAGAAGAATCCATCGAAAACAAATTCTAAAACTTCAATAGAAAAAGTTATTATTAAAATTGAGTAAATACACTAACATTATGGTTACATACACGTATTATTTTATAATAAAATACTTAGAGCAATCTATAACTATAAGGAAGCGTAGGCTTTAACACGTATTTATAAAATCTAGGCAATATTTATAATTACCGCTCTTCAGACACAAACGCACAGACACACATTAAAAAAGTGCATTTGTGTTGTAAAATGGACTTAAGCTTTTGTTTATCCCTGAGAAAGAATGGCCGAACATTTCATTCAAGATATTGAAGGAAAGACATGAGGAACGTTATAAGGTGAGTGATTAGAAGTAAATTAATTATAGTATTTGGATATTTCAAAAATCAAAACGGTTTATCTTTTTTCAAACAGACAACACTTCTACTAAATCATGTAGGGTTATTGGTGATTTTTTACATACTTTTTTGTTGCATATACTTGTAATTTCGTTTGTTGGATAAAAATATAAGAAAGTTTGATTATCACAAATTCATGAGTTTCTTGGGAATAATCATTTGATAATGTAACTAGCTAGCATATATGAACAATACTTTTTCTTATCCTATGTGCACCTATATAATTCTCTATACTCGAAAACAACAATATTTTGTAAAACTTGCTAAAATATCTATTATGTGCCTAGATAGATTCCGAGCTATATATAAAATTAATGATGTACGAATATATCCACTCAACCTGCAAATCCGCCATCTCTTTTATGTTTGTTTGCTCATCAGTGTTGCTACATTAGATTTTGTTGATTTTTGCGTGCTTCTAGTGGATTTTTATATTGGTAATTTTTGTATGATGTAAAAATATTGGATAATTAAATAGCTGTATACCAAGAAGATAATAGAACTGATATTTTATTTTTTATTTTTATTAAAGTAATTTGTAGTTATGGTATCCTTATCCAAACTACCTTTCTCAGTTTTGAGTTTCGATATCTTTTTTTATCCTGATGTGGTAGACTTAAAATATATTTCTTTTAATTAGAGAGGAAGAACGGTACAAGATATTAAGGGCCTTATGTAGAGTCGTTTTGACGTATGATTAGCGTCATACTAAAGGCCTGAAAACTGCAAGAAACATATGTTAGTCGAACTCTTTAGTATGGCACTAATCAGAACGACTCTGCATAATGCCCTAAATGTCTTGAATTGTATGTTTAATATTTTATAGATGTTCAGATAGATCCACACCGTCACAGTTTTCGATTCATCTATATCCATCGAAGTCAGTTTTGTGCAAATTCTACTTGTCTGTGAAGAAGAACGCTCTACAAAATCTGACAGTTGATAATATGAGATATTCTTCAATGCACAGATAGACGAGTTGAAGTGCGCATATTTGAAGAGAGTAAAAAATATATATTACTATATAAAATAAAGTTTCACTTTACTGATTTTTTCCCATAGCAATTCGGCATTATTTTAATATCAGCACATTCTACAAAAGTATTAAAAAGATATATTACCTGGAATAAAACTTACGTAAGAGCATTTACAAAATACTTCTCAGTAATGTAATCACGGCAATTGGAGTTCTCGAAAGATAGATAGAACTTGTAATTGTCCTCCAATAATTTGAAGCACTCTTTTTCGCGCGATCGAGGACATACCTCTGTTCCACAGTAGCCATATATGTCAACCTCTATGAACTTTTGTAACTTCTGCGCATATCCCAAGCGATCATTCTCTGTTCCGCAGTTTGATACAAACCAGGCAACCTTCTTGGTTTTGTTCGCAGCATAGTTTGTATGTTGAGGTTTCTGTTTTACGTTTACGTCGTAGTAGATCCATTTTCCATATGGAGCAACGATATCACTGTCTCGTCGATAGGTTGAAGTCCAATTAACGTGTGTACCTCCTGGCATGTAAAAAGTGCTGGCAGGACTTTCTAATTCATAAAATATCAAAACTGTTTTTGCACATTGACCTTCAAAGAATTGTTCATAGGGAGATGAAACTACAACTGCATCCAAAAGACTCATCGGTGAAGTTTCATTTATTATAGTACAAGTGTTAACAGGACACTCTTCAAATTCTGCTGTACCTGATCGCGAATTAATTCTTGGGGTTGCTATGAAAATTGTTTTCAGATCATTTTCCTTGGTATTTCCTTCCTGTGGAAGTGGAGGCACGAACATCAGTTGATTTATAATACGATCACTGCTGTTATCTTCGTGTGGCCACAGCTTAGCTATTCGTCTATTCGTTCTCGTACTTCTACAGGCGGGAATAGGTTTTAGAGTACCGTTACTCAAATACCAGGGACGTTCTCCCGAACGAGTTGCTCTAACGAGTTTCAGTAGCACTTCTTTATTGCCTGAAGTACAAATGTTACCTTCCATATATTGAATATTAATTCGTTTCTCATGATCTGGAAATTGTAGTAAATTACTCACAAGGTCATTCACAATGGATAATATCATGTATGCGCTAACACAAAGTAGATTAATACCACAAAGAATAATGAGCTTCTTCGAGGACCGAAAGGTTTTTAACATAATCTTTCTTCTTTCTGAAAGAGCAAAAAATGTTATTATCTTAACAACAGGAGATAGCAGGTTATTATTATTATTATTATTATTATTATTATTATTATTATTATTATTATTATTATTATTATTATTATTATTATTATTATTATTATTTTATTATTATTTGTTATTGTTGTCTCTGCCAAATCTTTGGCCAACTGTATGTTATAACCGGTTAAAATCGTGACTAATAAAAAGTTTGTAATTGTCTACACTTAATTTTTCTTATTTACTTTGCTCTACGTATTTGAGATTACACAAATATTCCTGTTTAAATCTATAGTAAATATTAAGGTGGGTTAAATTCGGGTAAAAGTTTGGTGTGTTGGTGAAATTGGTGCTTCCTGGCGTCCTGATAATGGGAAATACCGGTAAAATAATTGTGCATTTAAGTACTGTCTACGGAGGCTAACTTTACTTTGAACAGATGGATTTTATGTCAATTACAGCCAGATATGGCATACATATTGTATATAATATTCTGAACTGCTGCCTGCAGCAGTATAGTGGTACAGATTACAGACAACGCCAAATCGGAGCTCTATTCAGTTACAAACTAAAATGTGCTAAAAGTACAATTCATTCCAGATTCGTTTGTAGACAACAACGTTAGCTTGCTTTAGTTGTGTTTTCAATTACAACCACAGTGTAGAATGAAGAGTAAATATTCTCAAGTTCTAACATGCTAAAGTGACTGGCAGCACAAACTCTCATACAAAATTAAACTGTGTCTGTACAGAAGGTATTTCTGTTCGAGGATGTGTGGTTTGTAGTATTGCATCATGTCGAGAAGAATGACCAAAGACCATAGTACAAACAGCGGATACATCTTTGACATTGCGTTCAACATCGACCGAATGACACGGATACTTTGGTAGAATAATTTGTCGATTACGAACCAGAATATCATCGCTTATGTAATCAAGTAAAAGTGGAGGGGTGATGGGAATACTCTTCCAGTCTATTAGTTCCATGTAGGTTCTAACTCCCCCACGTTATTAGTTTCTCGTCCAATACTCCTTCCCAAACCATCCCCCTGCCGGAGAGCAGAATGGGGGAATATTTTACCTCCGAAACTATATTTTGACCTGTGAAAGACCATTGTACATATGTTCTCTTTCTGCTGTAAGCAAACTAGGAAAAATAGAGTGGTGGTTTCCCGTTGCCTTCCACCCCGTAGTATCTCAGTCGTTAAAGTCACCTTGACCACGCCTGGAACTAGTGTTCATGTTACCGTACAAATCACTATGATTTTTTTCTATTTCTTTCTTCTTGAATGTTTTCTGCCTTCTCACAGAACAAGCTTCGTCTGGCTACTCCATTTAGACCAATTCGGTAGGGCCCTTCTGGTAGCAAACTATTGCCAACATAGCTCTAAATTTCACTGTAGCACGCAATCCTCCCCACCCGACACATAAATATCTTCGTAAAGGTGGATTTTATAGGGGAGGATTTACAATATGTAATAATAAAAATTTCATGTTTAGTTTTTGTATTTCATTTATAGTTTTAACTTAAAATAATGTAACGTATATTTCACTAAAATGTTATATCTTAGAAATTTGTTGCCAAACTATCAAGCCACTTCCAAGATACATTTGTGGTGAGCAAGGATCAGTTGACTCACATACTTACGCGTATGTAAACCAAATCTTATTCGGGAGTAAACCTGCATAAGGGTTCTGTTTTATAAAATATATAAGAGGAAACATTCAATCATCTGTGAAGAATTATCCTACGGTCTGACTCGGGGAGGAAGGAGGTGAAAATCATAGCATAAGGCTTGTATAAGCCTATCCATATACTGCAGAATCATGTATCATTGGGATCAATCGCATTACGATACATATAGTGTTTTATTTCTGGCGGTACGCAACGGTATGACGTACTGGTACTTTTTTAATGGGAACGGAAACTTTCTTCTTCTGTCTTAAGAAGGAGTTCACGAGAAACTTCGAACGTACCAAATAGTAAATATATAGTTTTATTGAAAATAAGAGTTATTATTGTTTTCCTTTTCTTCTTTCTAGAGAAATAGTTGCGATTTTTTGTTTCTTCTTGAAATCATTTAATTGTATTCAGGGACTAGAAATATTTGGTACCTTCTGTCTTTCGCTCATTGGCACGTCCTCACACCCCCCTTTTTCATTCTCCTTCTTCGCACGGTAATATAAATCATAAAGGCTCTGAATCGACCAGACTTTGTTTTCCCTGAAAAGACCAACCTCCCACAGCGAAATCATCCCAAGAAATTTATAGCTGAAGGTTGACTAAACTGAAAGACAGTACAAAAATTTTGTAGGGACCTCACCGCTGTATTTTCTCTTGCTTCTTGCTTAGGGCCTATTTGAATGTATCAAATTAATTGCTTTTATTCATTATTAGGAAGAGAATTAAGTGAAAACACACCTTATATTTTTTCGCAAAGTGTATCCATTAATTTAGTAGAGGTTTGTAGAACATTTTGTTAAGATGTTTAGTATTCTGAAGAGCATTATGTGAACAATTAAAGTGTAAGAATTAGACATTTTGAAAGCATATATATGTATATTAGTGGTGGGCACAAAAACCGGTTTTTCGGTTTTTCACCGAAACCGTTTATCGGTTTTCTCCAAAACCGGTTCGGTTTTTTACCTGGTCCCGTTTCGGTTTTCTTCAAAACCGATTCCGTTTTTTTTCCAAAATTTGTTCTATTTCTGACCAGAATGGTGTTTCGTTGTTCTCCGGAAACCGAATCCATTTCCACAGAAATAGTTTCCATTTCCACAGAAATAGTTTCCATTTCCACAGAAATAGTTTCCATTTCCACAGAAATAGTGAAAACCGAACCGGTTTTGGAGAAAACCGAAATGTCGGTTTTTATAAAAACCGGTTTTGCCCATCCCTAGTGTATGTGTGTGTTTACGTAAGAACTTTTAGTTACAAGATTGAAGTGATATGTTTGTTACTTGACATTAGTATTATTGTTAGTATAATAATAATATCCTGAAAGGTGTGCAACTTCTTAAAGATTTACTTCCGTTTAAGGGTTAACCATTATGAACCTATGGTCCACCGTACCGGCACCTTTATATACTATATGCACAAAATTTATTTGAAGAGAGACGAACAACTATGCTGTTCATGAAACACACCGCAGCTCATAATTCACCAAAGGTACATATCACGAGGAATGAGAAAGAGCGAAGGCCATCCTTGAAGAATGTACAATTGCATCATTTGTGGCCAAATGGAAAGGAATTGTCAAAAGAAAATATCTGAAACATATTCTCAAATTAATTCCAAAAGATGCACAGTCTTTTATAACTTCTTGAAGGATCTTTGCTCATGACATTGAATTTCTTGGTAACGAGGTGAGCATTGATTATAATTATGAAAATGGAGATACAGCAAATAGTACAGTTGCTGAGCAATTTCAGATATTTGCTCATGAAAATAACTTAGATTTCACATGTAACGTATTTTCCTGTTTCGGTTAAGAGTTTTCATATTTAATTAAATGTAGCTTATAACAATTTTTCACTATTTCTTTCCTCTGTGAATGTTTGGTTGAAATGCTACATTGATGTTCATCTTTCTTACCAGATGTAACAATGATACTATTTATTATGGCATTACTCGAGCAGACAGTTCTATCAAATTTTGACAGATTTCTTACATTTTCAGGTTAGATTATGTTAGGTTAGAAGATTACTCGAGCAGACGGATTTTTAAATTTTCTATTTGGTAGAAACGTCTGCTTGAGTGATCCCTTTATTATTATTATTATTATTATTATTATTATTATTATTATTATTATTATTATTATTATTATTATTATTATTATTATTATTATTATTATTTATTTATTTATTTAGTTAGTTAGTTAGTTAGTTTTATGCCATGCTAGTGTATTAAAATATTAAGTGCCACTTATATCGCAACAAAAACATCCCCCTCTCAGTCACCCAACTAGGCTAGTTGTCACCCCGGGCAAGAACTCGCCTTATTCCCCCGCCCCTCTCTGACCAACCAAACCAAAAGGCTCCCCAACTACACCTGATATTGGCATCATACAAATTAATTCTCCCATTCCGTTTTTTCTTGAAGTGATAAAGCTTGATTTCAAAATTGCAATACAGAATTTAATTTTTAGTACAAGATAAAACACTAAACTAATTAGTATTTGATTCACAATCTGAGAGTAGCATGCTTGACATATTTTTATATAGTCTTATCATAATAACTGCAAATCACAATGTTTTTGGAATTATATCGAGATGTGCAAACATGTAGATTGAATCAACAGTCTGTTGCTTTAGAATACAAAATTATGACAGTCAAGCTGTTGTATACATAGAGAAAATTAGACAAGAAAATTAGAAAATTATGAATTGAATAGAAAATTATGACAAACAGTATTATATTGTCATAATTTAGTAGTATTATATTCGGACATTTTACAAATCTCTTCAAGTTAAATGAAAACACAAAAAACTAGAACTAAAATTTAATTTTTTGGGCTAAAGGTTTTTACAATGTCCTCAAAAGATAGCTTTGAAGGTTATGCTAAGGAATAGCTAAGGAATAGCTCTATGGTTATGATCCTAAGGTTAGTGAGTCGTCGTGGTTCTGTTAACTTTCTGAGGTAACTTTTTGTGATGTTTAGTTTGCTAAAAATGCTTTCCTTGCCTTATAGTAAATACATATTTGCGTCCCCCAATCCAGCGCTCGGGACACAAGCCCCGTTTTCCCCCTAGTTACGTCACTACCCCCAAAGGCCAAAATGTGTTTGCTTCATTTTTGGTTTCTTTGTGTCCTTCTAAGTAATAATTTACTCATTTTAGATAATTCTGTGTTTTATTGGTACTATGTAGTATTGATACTTTCTTGTGGTGACACGTTTGTCTTACGCGGCTCCCAACAGACCATCGTCAGGTATAGGCTTAGCTGCCGGATGTGACCAACATGTCATCACGCACATTTTAGTCGATTTTCCCGGTAAAATACGAATGGGTAGATTAGTAACGAGTTTAGTATAGCAGCAACTTCTGCACGCCTTGTTGTACTTTTACTCCGCGTAATTAGTATCTCACCTCAGTTTTGAGTGACTTGAATAATACTTTGATCTTTGGATAATGTGGTTTGTAAAATAATAGTGCGAATAAGCTACTGTGCTCCAATTTTTATTTTTCTTCGAAATGGCAGGGGCTTTCATTGTTCTCTGATATGTATACTTCCATAAATATCACCCTTGAAGTAAGGGTAGTGATGAAGACATACAGCCAGGTAAAAAGAAACCGAAGCACACTACTCTCGCTAAGAAAACAAAGAAAGACAATCATGATATTGCTTCACCACTATCTATTCCAGTAGTACAGGCCACGTTGAACTCACAATTCCCCAGGCCAAAACTGTTTCTCGTACTACCAGGCCGACTACTATACACTGCAATAGGTTTTAATGTAATAAATGAGTTGGCATCAGTGAGTCACCACACGCCATAAGTTAACAAGAAGTTGTGTGAGAGCAACCTTGCACCAGATGGCCATAAGAAAATACTTTGTGTGAGACTAACGTGGTTTCACGTGGCACTTAATCTATTAAATTTAAGTTCATAATGCATATTATTATAGGCCTATGTTTAGCAGAAGGGATCCAACTCTTTTTTCTTAAAAAAAAAAAAAAAAGTTACAGTTTTGGTAATTTCTATTCACATTAGGTTAGGTTATGTTAGTGTAGGGCTTCAGCATAAGTTTAAAAAACTAAAGAAATTTCGCTTATTTCTATGGGTTAAGTTTAGAGTTACCCCTCCGCTTTTTATAAAAATCAGGAAAATTTACAGGAGAAATGAGGTAGGAAATGATAATTTTAAGTTTTTATTTGATGTTTAGAAATGAAAGTTCGGCAGGAGAGTTCTGTTTAATACGAGAAAAGATATGTGGAAGTTAGTATTTGCTGGATGAGGAAGCATTCGCGGAAGGTTTCAGCAGCATGGTAGTTGTAAAATATAGCGAACAGATGTAACGGATGCGAAAAAATAATGAAGAAAACCTTTTAAATTTTTGTGAAGCCCACGGAGTACTAAAGTTAAGTGAAATGTAACAATTTTTAATACTTTAAGCATTGTTCTTCGTATGTTGCAAAGTCCAAGGGCTCCTGCAGACTGGAGGGGCAACTCTAAACTTAAGCCGTTTCTATTAATATTAGGTTAGTTCAGGTTAGCTTAGGTTAGATTTGATTACGTTATGTTACGTCTAAGTACTTGAATCATCCATTTCTTCTGTAAATTTTGTTTTTCACGTGCTTCTGGACCCCTTCTGCTAAACATACTCCTGAGCAGTAATGGCTTAACACGTTTCCTTAACTCATGGTCAATGAAATAATGTTATTTACAAACCAGTCAACTTTCATTTTATGCCTCCTTCTCGTGTCAATTAGTGACATTCACATTGAAAACCAATGTCAGATGTTGTGTTTATTCCATACTTTGTGATAGTACACTTGAGAATGTATAGCCATGTTAACATTCCTTCTGATTTTAAAAAAGGAATTCAACTTTGAACTCACTTCATTGAAATCTACTGATTTGGTCTGTTGACCCATTTTTATATAATACCGCTCAAGTATGACTCATAAACTTTTAAGTACATAAATAATTTAATTTACTTTTGTAGTTTCTTGAAACGTACCTTATAGACGTGCACCAAACAAGTATTAGACCAGTTCCTGATGTTTACTTCATTCATTCAATCACCAATACCTTTATTGTAAAATATAGGTGTAGCAGACCAACGTTTACTTTAATAGCGCATAAATTAACAGTGAAATTGTAGATCTTCTTTATTTATTTTCCATAAACTGGGATTACGTTATAAGGTGCAAATCATCATTTCCAAGTCGCCTATATCACATATAATTATCATAAAGTACAAAGTAGGAATACGAAATTGTATATAATGACGATGGGATTGTCTTGTCTTGTCTTCTTCACCATTATCGGTGTTATTATAAAGCATCAGCTTACGCCATGTATGCTAAAAATGTGATTAATTTGAAATGTTTTTATTGGTATTGTAATTAATTTTACAAATGGTGGAATCCGCCATTTGTATTTTTTTTGGTCGACTTTCTAGTCGTATTACCTGTAACATATAGTATTAATTGTATTTTTAAGTATAAATTGTTAGTTAGGTAGGTTATGGTATATAAAAAAAAACAATTTGTCAAATCCAGGTAATAATTGTAATGTCTTAGTCAGGTATGAAAATGGTCAAAATCGGGAAGGAGTTCCAGCGGGAAGAAGAGGGCCAGTTACCCAGTTGATCGGGGTGAAAATGTTGGATAAAGTGAAAAATAAATGAAATGAGTGCGTGTAGAGTAATTGTGATTGTGTGTAAATGTTTTCGTATTCAAATGTGATGTGTATAGATGGTGAATGATGAGTATTTTCCACTTTAATGACTTCCTCTTCAGCAGTTCACTATCAGAGATGTTTGCACTTTCAGAATCACCGTGGAACTCCGATAGGATTGGTATTCTTTATATATATATATACATGCAGGGTAGGTACAAAGTCGTTTTCCTCCAAGGATTTGGATTATTTGAAACAGCTAATCGAACAACCATTTGAGAAATTAGATGCCAATCCTAGGTTTTGTCATGATATTTACAACTGAGTGATAAACCTTGTGCATTTAACATTGTAATACTCCACCATAATTAGCATTACAGTCTTCGTAATTGCTTGTTTCTTTGTTGTTTATTGTTCTATAAATTAAAATTACATCTTTATGCACGTTTATCAATGTTATGTATGTACTATAATTAACATGCACCAGTACACAGTATATGGAAGTATATAGTCAACTTGGAAGTTTGGTCTGAACCATAAATATTTTGAAATAATTCTAAAACCAGAAAAATAACGAAATTATATGAACAAATATCCCATGAATCGATGAACAACGAGTTTGCATTTTACAGTTACCGGTAGCCCGGTAGCTAAAGTGAATCTTCGAAACGAATTAATAATCCATTACGTGTATAAATGAAATGTTATGAAGTAAATGAAGAAAAGGATATATAGCTCTACGCATAAATATACGAAATATAAGTAATGAGTTACGAAGTAAATAATTATAATTAAATAAATAAATGGATAAATAAGTACATAAAATATGTAACAAATAATGAATATAATATTTAATTACGAAGCTTAAGCTCATAATAAACTACACACACACACACACACACACACACACACACACATATATATATATATATATATATATATATATATATATATATATATATAGTTTCTTATGAGCTTATATATAGCTATATAGGGTGAACCTGAAAGATGTGCACGAATTCCGCGAGGTGATTCATGACTTCAAAAGAAGACGAAAAGTTCTCTTTCATATTACCTAATTCCACGTAGTGTAACAGTGACAGGGTTGCCAACTTGGAATCGAAACTCGACTACTGGCAACTGGAACGGAATAGAAAGATGTGCACATACTTCAGGAGATGATTCGTCACATGAAAAGAAGACCAAAAGTCCTCTTGCATGGTGCATTGATGTGTATCTTTCTATTGTGAAGTAAATGAAGTAACTATGTATTGGATATAAAGAAACATGAACTTTTGAAAACTTATGAAAGAAAACTTTGACTAGAAGTGTACATTCTCAGACGCCTGTTGTAAATGCATATTTGTTAAATAAAACTCGACTAGCTTCCTTCTTTCCTTTCCGCATACTTTCAAGCACAGCCTGATACTTCCCGATTAGGTCATCACTCTTGAATTGATCAAAACCACGAGGAACAGAACTACAAGGGGTATTCGACACACGATTAGGATAGGTGCAGGATCGACAAGAGAAGCGGATCGCATCGTTGGAGGACCACCGACTCCAAGTTCAAGAGTACCATTCTGTTGGTTTATCACCGCAGACTCATTAAGCTTCAGCAGACTAGTAGAATGAAGGTGTAGGAGGACATCATCGTAAAGACGTATTATCGACGCCCCTTGCAGATCAATAGGATAGAGATCCAGATGTTGACTGTCTCCAGCTTGTCCAGGCTCTTCCAGGGGAAAACCATTCATCGTTCCTGATGACTAGGACGACGCCAGCTTCATTGGATTTGTCAGGCTAGTGTTCATCCCTTATCTTTCAATCATAACCTTTCTCTCTCTCTCACCTATTCCATACTAGTCATTTTTCAAATCAGAAGCATTTGAATTTCATTAAATTCAACCACAATTTTACAGTTAAGTACCGAGTTGTGCATCAGTTCCATCCCCATTTGGTTGTATTTATTTATTACGTATTCTGAGCTATATCTGATGACACAGCACCGGCACACTATTACGTTGCAATTGTCAGGATTCGAGTTTCGATTGCAAATTGGCACCCTTGTCACTCTTACATGACGTGAAATTCGACAATATGCAAGAAGACTTTTTGCCTTCTTTTGATATGAATCACCTTCAGGAGTCTATACACATCTTTCAGGTTCACCCTATATATATATATATATATATATATATATATATATATATATATATATATATATATATATATATATATATATATATATATATATATATATATATATGCATAGTGTCATGATATATGGATGAGTCTTCTTTGAGGTATCTGGTGACCATTTCAAATAGTTTACGCTTTGTAACGATATCAGCGTTCGACTATCTTCATAATGAATTACTTGCCAGAAAATAGGGAGCACCCATACACTAAACAGAACATTGTGTGAGTCTCTCGTCAAGACCTTTCATCAGATAGAAGAGGAATGTATGGAAGGAAAACTAAAAAGCAGACAAAATCTGAGAAGCATTCAGATGGAGCCAATATTAAATACAAAATGACATAATTTCGTGCTAGTGTTACCAAGCTGTGGGTAGGTGGACGAAGATAAAATTATAAATGGGGCAGCTAAGATCGATTAGAGTGCTGAAAAACAAAGGGAGAGATTGTATGAAGAGAAAACTAAACAAAGCAATGAAGAGAAAAGTTTGTGTAATACCAGAGCTGATAGAAAAGTCTCTGAAATCAATATGAAAAAAGATATGTGAAATTCTAGAAATGGTTTTAATTATTTTTCAGAGTATTTTTGCATATGCTCAAATCAATTTTTGAAAGTAATTTTTCCACTTGGAGGTTGCTGCCTTAGAAAGTACTGTTCGGCAGGGGCGGATCCAGGGGGGGGGGCGATCACCCCTTCCCCAGAAGAGGAAACCTTCTTATTTTATATATATAAATAAAACCTATCCCAAAGTTTGGAGCCCTTAAAAGTAGCAGTATGACAACCCACCGCCTCCCCAGAAGTCGGTCCTGGATCCTCCCCTGCTGTTCGGAATGCGTCAACAGCTGCATCAGGTGACATAAATCGCTCATCATGCATCTTATTTTTCATGTGTCAGTACAAAAAGAAATCATCAGGCGATAAATCAGGCTAAATACGGACAATGAGTCATTGATTCGACATTATGCTGGACAAAATATCAACAATTTAGTGTGCTGAGTAAGAACTGGAGTTGTCATGCTGAAGAATGATGCGACTATATGACCTTTATGATAGTTATTTTTAAGACATCCTGTATTTCAGTGTTCTCTGCGTCGTATAGGTTTGGAAGTGAAATTTTTTGTTGCATTTTTATTTGACCTAGCAACAAACCAACATATTTAGCATATAGTATAAAACAAATCGACGGGACTGTTTCGTTCAGACTCAAAAGTCTGTTGAGTAAGAAATAGTATATGTGTGTATGTGAATTAACTATTCCTTCTAGTTCGCTGTTGGTCAACAATGGCGGCTGATATAAACAAAAATTGTGATTAGCCGAGACCTTTGCTTTTGTGAGGGCTGGCGTCCCTGTTGATAAGTGTGGTTACATATACAAAAGTATCTCGTCGGAATTCTTTTTTAAAATATTTCATTTATTACCTTTTATTATTAGAAATGTGATCGTATATTTCAATGGTTCGTTTGTTTCTTTTAAAAATAAGATTACTAGAGTAAAGAGGGATGTAATTCTACACAACATTAGAACGGGGAGTAGGGGGTATTGCCCATCCTTAAGACTCAGTATCATTTACCACAAAATCTATCTATCTATCTATATGCAGATCTTCTTCCTAATAAGGAATAAAAACAATTAATTGGATACATTAAAATAGGACCTGAGCAAAGGCTCCTCTGCGGAGAAAGTATAGAGATGGAGTGCCAACAGAATTTTTGTACAAGTACTGGCTTTCAGTTTAGTCGAACTTCAGCGACCGACAAATTTATTGGGATCATTTCGTTATGGTGGTCAGTCTTTTCAGGGCAAAAAAAAAAAAAAAAAAAAAAAAAGAATCTGATCGGTTCAAAGCCTTTATGGTTTACATTACCTTGTGACAAAAGGAATTTTTAAAAAGAGAGGCGCGAGGACGTACCAACGAGCAAGAGATAGAAGGGTTCAAATATTTCTAGTCCCTGAATACAAGGAATAAATATTCGCAACTGTTTCTCTAGAAATAAAAAAGGAAAACAATAGAAATTCTGATTTTCAATAAAACTAAATATTTGTTATTTGGTATTTTCGAAGTTTCTTGTCAACTCCTTTTTAAGACAAAAGAGGAAATATTCTGTTTCTTATTAAAAAGATACATTCTTATTAAAAAGATACATTCTTATTAAAAAGATACATTCTTATTAAAAAGATACATTCTTATTAAAAAGATACATTCTTATTAAAAAGATACATTCTTATTAAAAAGATACATTCTTATTAAAAAGATACATTCTTATTAAAAAGATACATTCTTATTAAAAAGATACATTCTTATTAAAAAGATACATTCTTATTAAAAAGATACATTCTTATTAAAAAGATACATTCTTATTAAAAAGATACATTCTTATTAAAAAGATACATTCTTATTAAAAAGATACATTCTTATTAAAAAGATACATTAAAAAGAACTTACAAGTAAGTTCACGAGCTATGTATGAGCGATGTTATGCAAAAATGAGTTGACACACAAATCAGCAGATTTTTAAAAATTGAGTTCAAAGTTGAATTCCTTCTTTAGAATCAGAAACATATGACTATCCATTTTCAAGTGTATTATCACAAAGTATGGAATAAACACAACATCTGACATTGGCTTTCAATATGAATAATACTAATTTATACTAAAAAAAGGGACATAAAATGAGGGTGACTTGTTTGTGCATAACGTCATTTTATTGATCATGAATTAAGAAAATATGTTAAGCCATTGCTGCAAATTTTATCATAATATGTTTCATGAAACTGAAATTTCAAGTAATACCCTAACCTAAGCTAAGCTAACCTAACCTAACCTGAAAATGTAAGAAATCTGTCAAAATTTGGTAGAATCGTCTGCTCGAGTAATGCCATAATAAATAGTATCATTGTTACATCTGAAAAGAAAGATGAACATAAACGTAGCATTTCAACCAAACATTCACAGAGGACAGAAATAGGAAGAGCTTTGTCATAGGCTAAATTTAATGAAATATTAAAACAGGGTATGTTTAACAGAAGAAGTCCAGAAGCACGTTAAAAAAAATACAGGAGAAATGGATGATGCAAGTATAGACCTAACATAACGTAACCAAATCTAACCTAACCTAACCTAAACTAACCTAAACTAACCCAATAGTAGTAGAAATAAGCGAAATTCTATCTTTTTTTTTTTTGAGAATTATACTGGATCCCTACACTAACATAACATAAACTAACATAACCTAATCTAAACTTACCTAAATTAACCTAAACTAACCTAATATGAACGGCAATTACGAAAATTTTATATATATATATATATATATATATATATATATATATATATATATATATATATATATATATATATATATATATATATATATATATATATATATATATATTAAAGGAAAAAGAGCTGGGATCCTTCTGCTAAAAATAGACCATTAAAACTCCTAACCGAAACAGGAAAATACGTTACATGTCAGATCTAAATTATTTGCATGAGCAAATCACTGAAATTATTCCGCAGCTGTATTATCTTCTGTATGCAGTGGCCACTCATTGTGCTGAATGACCGCGACAGACGATGTCTGGGCGGATTCGTCCGGGCAAACAGACGTAACAGTGCGTGAACTGACAGCACGAATTAGTACAGGACGTCCCAGAAACGTGTCTAAGAGATCAATGCGTCGGAGTTTGGTCTCTATGGAGTATTGCAGACTCAGATCTACACGAGTGACGCTGCTAACCGAGATCATCGAGAGCGGCGATTCACGTGGGCTCGGGAACACGTAGATTGGTCTTGAGATGACTGGCAACGTGTAACATGGTCAGATGAGCCATATTTTCAGTTCGTACGCACATAGAGTAGAATCGAAATGTGCGCAAACCCCATGAGGCTATGGATTCAACAAGACACTCTCCATTCTGGTGGTAGCTCTATAATGGTTTGGGCAATATTTAGATAATATGGTTTGGATTCTCTAGTCCGCTTGAATCGGTCATTAATCAGTAATCGCTTTGTTCAGCTGGTTAGTGACAATTTTCAGCCTTTTATGGGCTTCATGAACCTTGTAGTAGAGTTTTCCAGTGTGACAATGTGCCATGTCATCGGACCGCACTGGTGCGCTACTAATTTGAAGACCATTTGTAGGAAAGTCAACAGTGTTAACTTTTTAAACGATATTATCATATTTTGTTGCAAATTTTGTAAATTTACAATATTTATTGAATCTTTCCAATTCTTCGTTCACGTCAATTGGTTAAGCATGTCATGATTTGCCTACGTTATATGTGGGCGTATTGATACTAATGATCAATTTTGTTACCCATCGAAATTCATATACTTAGGAAAATTCTTCTAAATTATGTAACTTTACATCATTTTAGTATTATCGCATTCTAAACATTCGATTTCTTTAATTGGAATAAATATTTTCAAAGGTATTCAATCTGATAATTATAAAAAAATAAGCGAAATATATTCATAGTCTTGTATATGTTTGCATTTCCATATGTTTTAATGTAAACGTTGCCATGGAAATATGCGTGTGAACCCCTGATTTGAGGAACCTCTGCGGTTGAGATTAATTACTTGACGATGATTGTAAATAGAAACCGTTTATGTTACGGAATGTTTAATTTATGTTACGGAATATGTTTAGTAATCTTACTAATTTCAGTAGAAATAAGGTCTGTTTAAGATCTGAAGTGTAATTAATAAATCTAAAAAGAAAAACTGAACTAAATTTGTGCTAAACATGAAATATCTTAACTGAAAAATTATCCCTTAGTTCATCATTAACATAATTTAGTTGGTCAGTGATTTAAATTGTTTAATTTGCTTGCTTATTAATAAATCTTGAGCATTACTGTAAACTGAACTCTTATTTTGGCTTAGAAGTTTCTTCGGAATTATGACAAATATAAATATAGCGTTTTGGCAGTATGGAGTACTGCAGTATGCGTTACTGCAGTTCAAATTACTTTTACTGAAATAAGTTACATTTTGAAAGTATGAATATGATTTGTGGCTAGTTTTCTTTTAGTCCCTACTTCTACAGAGTAAAATGACTGTATTTTCGAGCACTGCACAATACTTTACTATGTATTTAAATTATTATTTTAATAGAATAAAAGAATCTTGACGAATAAAAATGTAATCTTGTTTCTTTCAATCCAATGAATTCAAAGTTATAGTATTCATGAAATTCTTCAAACCAGTTTTGTTCCGTAAAATGTTACTTACAGCGAATAATATCAATGGAACAAGTACAGTTCAATAGCTACGTTTCTTAAAAGGATTCTTTGCTGATTTCTACAAAATCAATTCGCGCAAATATTGATATCTGACTGCCCTCCTCTTTTGATTCTAGTTAATGTGCATGCTTAGTAGCCAAGGAAATTATGTTTTCATAATGTTTATGGTTAATTATAAATAATGAAATATGAATTATAAAGATTAATCTAATCAATACACAATTTTATTTCTGTATTTAGCTAAAAAATTTCTTTGCATTTTGACAGTTGTTTAACAATAATTCTTCAAAAGATTTTCAATCATTAACAATTATGGTTTTTTTTTTTTTTTTTTTTAATTAGTAATAGCAAATAGGATTCCCAAGTATTCAAAGACGAACGTGGAATATATGTTCTGACTTAAAATTTTGACAGGTTTATGATAAGTCCGATTGCCGTTGCAAAAGGATAATAAATATTAATTTTTATTTTAAGTAGAATTTCGCTTTTAGCATTTGTAGGAATATTCATAATAGCCCAAGTTACAGAAATTATTACACTTCATTATTATTAGGGGCATGAGTTTGTCGCACTAAGAATTTGCACTAAGAATTTGAAAATTTCGCGTTTAGCTTTTCATATTTCGTGTTTTGTCACATTTTCCAAATAAAGTTTAGCATTTTGTAGCTCTTGTGGGAAAGATATTCCCTGACATTTTTACAATTGTTCTTTTTATTCATAGATCACTACAGAAATAAACCATTAATTACCTAAAAACAAAATACACTGACTATTTCACTTGAAATTGTAAATTTCACTAATAGAAAACTATATTTAAAAATAAATAAATAAACTGAAGGGAAAACAGTAACTAAACTTACTATGAGTAGAAAAGTTTTGCTGTCTTCTGACAACATATAGGCACAAGTTACATTTAAGCATTAAACATAAGCATGTTACATGTTTTCACATTTTCCTCCTTCATTGTTGTACATTTTTTGCTTATCATCAGTTCATACTTGAAAAAAAAAAAAAAAAAAAAAACCTCGCAGTTGGCACCGCTTGTTGGAAGCCTCACATATGTAACTGATTTTACAACAAACTTCAAACAATCATCATTTCGGAACTCCACATCCAGCTGCGATGGTGATAGCTAGACTTTGGATCGATATGCACTTAAAAAAACGGCAAAATATGCATGCAAATATGCGCAAAAAATCACGAAAATATGCAAATATGCACTAAAAATTGAAAATATATACAGCAATCAAAAGCTAAAGTTAAATGAGGAATTGTATCTTTAGAGAAAAAAGATTTATTATTTCAACTACATATATTTGTGTATAACTATGATGCATTCATGCTACAATATACAACTATGTAGTCATCGGTGTTTTCTGGCGAAAACTTGTATTTACCAGTTAAAACATTACTATACATCGAAAGTGTTCCTTCCGTGTCACGGGTCATTAAGGGACAGTATTTCAAAGTAGCAATGTTACTTGCTGTTGAATATTAAGTTCGTGCGTCGTTGTTCCCAGGAACACTTTATTCACATTAGACAAGAATTTTATGCCAGAATTTTTGCGTCTATTGAATGTGCATTTCGAAGAAATGCTTATTTGATTGGTCTTGGGGGCGTCTGCTTCATTATTGAATCAAACAGCTCAAATACACTGCAAAGTCCTAATCATCGCTCTTCTAATCTCGTTATGAACTGAAATTGATAGACGCAAGTTCGCTTTTAATGTTTTCAGCTCCAAAGCGTCCAAGTCTTCTTAAATAAATTTGATTTCTTTGGATTCAAACAGCTCACAGTCAGTATGTGAAATTAAAATAAATCTACTTTATACACACACACACACACATACAGACACACACACACACACACACACACACACACATATATATATATATATATATATATATATATATATATATATATATATATATATATATATATATATATATATATATATATATATATATATACAGGCGGACCCCCCTTGACGCTCAGGTGTAAACTGGATAAAGTGTATTTCAATTCTGCTTTACACTGGATAAAGCTGCAAACTATAGTTTAGCCCCTCCCTTGATCATATCCTGGATCCGTCATTGATTTACAAATAATGCGCCAAGTATCTGTGAATAAAGAATAAATATACTCAGAGAAGTAAATAAAGATTTCTGGCATATGCACATAATAAAACCTGCGTAGCGAAAAATTGAACAGGACTCGCAAATACGTTAAAGGTTTCAAAGTTAACCAAGATAGCTCTATGCTTAGAGAAATAAATAAGGTATATATACATATAATGGACATAGTGAGATAAAATAAAATGTTGCATATAGTCCTAACGTATCAATATATTATTTATTTATGCTACGAATTAATACATATAAAACTTACAGTAAACAAAAAAAAAAAAAGCCTACATACGGTTTCAAAGACTCAGTGGCGGCGTAAGGCAAACTGGGGCCCGGGGCCAGTGAAGTAGGTTGGGGCCCCTTTTCAAACAATCGTGATTTATGCATTTCTATTTTTGACATTCATTTACATAATCATTCTGTCTGTTTTCTCCTCCCCCTTTTCCGTTGGTGTGTATGTTTAGATCATTATAATCTGGGATATATTAAACAAATAGGGCTGACATTCCGCATCCCTGTCTGTTTTTTAAATGCTTAGAACCGCCTTCAGGCTGGTATCTACAAATAAAACTGGACCACGATTAACATTGCATATTTTTTTCTTTTTTGTTCATTTTTAAACAAAGGACACGATAGAAAAAGGATTAGGGATAGAAGTGTAACGGAAACTACAATCCACAACAGAAATAACAATCTTAAGAACAAACAAAACGTAACAATCAAGAATCCAGAATTTATCCTACACCTATACTATCGTAGTATCAACGCGTACTGTAATTAGATGGAATAGTGGAAGTAATGCTCCTAATAATACAGTTAGAGAGAAATTTACGTACAAAACGTAACAATGAGCTGATATTGCAAAAATTGCAAATAATAATATAACCGATGCGATTTTTAAATGTAAGCTCTATATTTTCTAGAATAGTTTTGTTGGGTTCTCGCCTTTGGTGTTTCTCCTGAGCAATTTCTCATATGGTTAAGTTTATTCATAGTTTCTCACCTGTCTGAATTTACGTTAGATGGGTTTTATTTGATTATTTTTTTTCCTACAATTAGCCCAATTCACTTTAACATTCGGTTTCCCTCCAGTGATAATGTACGATCTATTTAGTCCTGCTGCTTTTGCCGAAATATCAATGAATAGTTAAGCACTAGAATATTTCTCTCCTGCTTGTCTTTTTTTTTTACTATTGTTTCTAGAGTTCGCACTTGTTTTGTGATTATATTATTTTGTATTTAATAATTCAGTCATGTTTATATTCTGTCACTTATGACTATTTCCATTACCATTTACTAACATACTTAGTATTAGAATATATTATAAGAAAAAATCCTGAATATATTGAATAATTGGGGATATAGATTAAATATGTTAGCACAGAATTCTACTACGGGTTATACCATCCTACTTTTCATTACCACCTATCACCAGTCAACTGACAAATCTTTATAGTTTTTTATTATTCGTTTGGTACTTTTGGGGGCGCGGTGGCTCAGTAGAGAGTTCACCCCCGGTGCTTGGGGTCCCTGGTTCGATCCCAGCTCACGCCGTGTGGACTTTGTGGTGGACAAACACCGTGCTTGTGGGTTTCCTCGGGGTTCTCCCACTTTCTTCATTCCACCATTTCATTCATTTCTCATCATCACCGTCCCCTTTAGCCTAACCGCCATAACCGTGAGACGTAAAACAAAGATTTCATTTTCTTTTGGTACTTTTGTATTTTTATTGCCTTTACTTGAAACATGAAACTGCTTTCGACAGTAGTTCCACTACCATATTAGACTATGTTCCACCAACATGCAGAATGATACCTTCCTTGCTTTGGTAGCAGCGAAAGTCTCAACTATATTATCAGAATCCAGTGGATGCTATTTCATTTTCGATAGAAAGAATGGCCAGATTCGTGAATCTCTCCTGACTCATTGTGGAACGCAAATTTATGATTTTATCAATTTCATTTTGGTGAAAAACCTTTCACATGATCCGACAGATACGGGCAGTGTTATCAAAATCTGAAGAGCGGTTGCCAAACTTTAGTAAATTTCAAGCCCCATTGAAGATACATATTTCAGGATACTTTGTGGTGAAAAGTCAAGTTGTTCTTTAGTTTTCTGAGCACACCTTAGTGAACGGATTAAATCCTTACAATCCTGAAATAATAATAAGCCATCCAGGTCATTCGGGTAGAACAAAGCCAAATCAGAGCAACATGCTTTTTAGCCTTTCCTCGCTCTCATCATCTAGCTGCTGCACAAAGTTGGCCATAGAACACAGGAATCCAAATCTGTCGTTCAGGTCGTGCATCTGAGTAAAATGATCATACATTTGTTGTCTCATATCTAAAATTGCATTGATAGAGCGCTTCACTTCGGCCTGTGCAGTCTGGTTTCATTCTTTCCTTCTCCAGGCATGCATCTCCTTCTACTGTGTGTACCCACAGTTATGTTCCATGCCCTGCAACTTCTTTCAGCTGTGGATATGATTTCCTTGCCCAGCTCAAGTCTCCAGATATTAATGGTGTTAACCAGGCTCTGTAACTGAATAAGAGTTTGATTGAAACTCATATCCTGAGATTGAAGGCGTTTTTGGATCCGATCAATATATGAGAGATTTGCAGACCAGAAATATAGTAAAGCGATGAAGTTAAATGACTGGATGCTTGCAAGAAGACCAGCATCTCTTCTAGTATCAAGCGTTTCAATCGAAGTGTCACGTAGATCTTCCAACAAATCAATTACTTCATCCAATTGACTAGAAAGTGCCTTTAAAGCTTCTGCTTTTGAAGTCCATCTAGTGTCATTTTCATGTTTCAGACCAATCTTTACGTGATTTTGCAGCACATTCCATCGGTGAGTACATCTAGAGAAGAATACCAACAAACGTTTCATTTCTCCCAACAAAGTCACCGCCAGAACGTTAACGTGCGCAGCATGTAAGCCACAAGGTTCAATGAATTATTGTTACAAGGAACGAAAATGGCCAAAGGACATATTCCGTATCAAAGTTTGAACTCCAGAATATTGCCCGGCAATTGTAGCCTGATTATCACAAGACTGGCCTCTGGAATCTTAATACCAAGCCCATCACATTGAAGTTTCTTCAGTATTTCAGCAGAAATACTCTCAGCACTCTTTCCTTCGACAGAGATGAAATCAATAAATGCTTCCCAAACTTGAACAGAATCACGTTGTATGACAACAAATCGAATGATTTGTGACAAGTGTTCCATATGAGAACAATCAGGGGTTGAATTAAATACTATAATGCTGAAGTATTTTGATTATTTGAACATTTGTTTTCTTATTTAACATTTTCTTCACTCTAAATTTGTGGGCTGAAATGTAAATTGATACGCCAAAAAACAAGAGCAGAAATGGGGAAACCAGCTAAGCAAACGGGTTTCGCTTGCTGAAAATTCGACTTGTAAAGGACAAAAGAATAAAGACAGAAGGAAAACAAGTGAATCAGCAACTATAGCGTCTGCACCAAAGAGCTTTTAATTAGAACAGAATTCTAGTACCCTAATAAAGCATTATATAGTTTGATCCCTTCTTTCTACCCTTCTCTTGAACTGATATATGAATAAATAAATAAATAAACAGTGATAGTTTAGGAAGCAGGCTAGCAGACGGGGCCCCATTACTTGCATCATAAGACCTTAGAATGTAAATAACACAATATACTTTGACTTTCATTATATTTTAATCTACACTCAGCTTTTCCTTTAAATTTCTCTGAGGTTATTGAACAGAGTGAAACTTTTATTTTATTCATAATTTAATCCACATACATTTTTCCTTTAAATTTCTTTGGGACCCCAAGAGAGCAAAACTTTTATTTTTATTTTTCACCTACATTCAACTTTTTTTTTTTTTTTTTTAATTTTCTTGGGGCCCCCAAGAAAGTGAAACGTCTGTTTTATTTTTTCGCCTGCATTCAGCCTTTTCCCTTAAAATTCTTTGGGGGCCCCCAAGAGTATAAAACATTTACTTTATTTTTCACCTATATTCAGAGCTTTTTCCTTTAAATTTCTTTAGGAGCTTCCAAGATAATGAAACCTTTATTTTATTTATTTTGAATCTACATTCAGTTTTATTCTTTAAATTTCTTTCGGGTCCCCAAGAGAGTGAGGCCCGAAGCTTATAGTTTGTTTAGCTTATACGGAAATCCAGTACTGATTAGTTTTATTAGACAGATATTTCTGTTGTTTCATACGTTATGTGGTGTAATATTAATTGACAATTAATTGAGTTTACATTTAGGGAAGGTGTGGATTATAAACCTTGACGGCCCTTGTACTGCTCATGCTAACAAGGTTCCTTAGTAATTATTCTTTACTTACCGTCGGGGGCCCCCACGAAGTGGGGCCCGGGGCGGCGGCACCGCTCGCCCCGCCCTTACGCCGCCACTGCAAAGACTCAAGACAAAAAGTAGATGTTATGCCCTTTTCAGCGCTCCTCCCTCCACTTTTGACTCCCTTTTAATCTATTGTGTATATTATGCTCCTTGTTCCTGTCTCTAGAGCAGCTAGAGAACGCGTTATTGGTATTTGGAGATAACTATGTAAATTGCACTTCGTTCAAAAACTCGCATGGTATCTATTGCCTTACATGGTGGTGGACTAAAGAGTAAATGTGTAGGGTAACAAGTAAACGAAGACCTTTATAGACAACGTAATTTATATACCTAACCTCTCACAGAATGTCTAAAATTTTTTTTTTAAACACTGTATTACTGAACTTGAAAATTTCCGTTAAAAAGTGTATTTTAACATCCGTTGTTCGCAACACAGGCTCCGCCTTATCAAGAGAACTTAACACATTTTATTCATGGGTAAAATAAATTTCCGTTTAATAAGGAGCCTATTGAAGGGAATTTTTTCTGTATTAAAAGCCTATATTAAAAACCCTTATGTTCTTGTTTAAAAGAAAATAAATCCACTTGAAATTACTTTGTGTATCCAATTTTCTTCTATCGTAACATTGTCCGTCTCAAACAGCAATAATTTACAATGTATAATATTGATACTTTAAATGGAATAAAGTGATTTGAGCAAGGAATAAATGGGAAGAAGGTATAGTTATTGAAAACACAACTGAAGAGTTAGTAGGGAATACGTTTCGAGAGACAGAGGTGTGTATTAAAGCAACACAAGCTTATATTTAAATACTCTCATATTTAGAGCTCATTTTTAAAAAGGTTATTCATTTCTTCCCGAAATTCATTTTTCAACGGTTTCTTTGCGATGAACTCTGTCAAGTATGCAAAAAGAAAGCTACATCTAGGCTGTTTTATAATTGCACAAACTTCTTACGAGACTTGACACTGCTATGAAAAAAAAAAAAAAAAAAAGTGTTCCTAAAGTTTGGGCTTTTGCTGTCGAACAAAATAGAGATGTCCTTTTCTGAAAACAAGCTTGCTTACTTTGAAAGTATTACTTGTTTAGCATACACTTTGCAAAATATATTTTCTTGAATTGTTAACGTCTCTCAACTTCAATCCATTGCTTCAGAAGATAACTTCTAAAATTTTGTTCGGGCTCATTTAGTTGTAGTGCGACACCTTTGTCCAATTTTTGTCCACTCAAGAAAAAAAAATATACCATTCAAATCATTAAAGGAGGACCATTTACAAATTTCGACCACTTCGATCACTTGTAGTGCGACATCATCAAATTTGAATTTTAACTAGCTCAGTAATTTTGACCACCAAAGAAAACAATTGTACCATTTAAATTAACAAAGAAAGACCATTTGAAAGTTTCGAATACTTCGATTACCTGTAGTGAGACATCTTCAAAATTTAATTTTATCTAGCTAACAAGGAACGGACATGAACGTGCCATCCGGACATCCGAATCAAACCTAGTCTATTCGATAAACATAAAGATATGTTCATGCACAAAAAATTAGGTGCCAGGGACAACGGAATAAGTTCCTGTGGCCCATTAACCCTGTTGGTATAAAGAAAATCGCAGTGAAATAGATCGCATCAACACTGTTCATTGGAAAACCATGGTTTATAGTTCATTCTCTTCAGCATGAAACAAGCTTTCCAGAGATGCTATGTATTGGGGCTCATAATGCATTTGAACAGGTGAGAGAATGTTGGGAAAATTCCCTCCAGAAATCCCTCCCATCAACTTTGGACCCCTCTGGAGTGGCTCCAGGTAAAAGTAGACAATCTAAATGCATCTCGAAAAAAAATTATAGGGGAAAAGAAATGTGTGTACCAAGTTTTGTATTGATAGACAGAATAGGTATGAGGGAGAGGTGTGTATTGTTATACCTGTATACTTCGATCACATGTAGTGCGACATTTTCAAATTTGAGTTTTAACTAGCTCAGAATTTTGTCCATTTTTGTCCACCCAAGAAAAAAAATGTACCATTCAAATAAACTAGAGAGAGCTATTTAAATTTTCGGCCACTTCGATCATCTGTAGTGCGACATCCTCAAATTTGAATCTTAACTAGCTCAGAATTTTTTCCATGTTTGTCCACACCCAAGAAAAAAAATGTACCATTCAAATAAACGAGGGAGGGCCACTTTAAAACTTTCGCCACTTCAATTACCAGTAGTGCGACGTCTTTAAATTCGAATTCTAACTAGTTTAGAATCTTCCCTATTTTTTGTAGATTTTTGTACCATCAAGATAGCTGAAATTCGAATTTGAAAATCTCTCACTATAGATAATTTCAGTGGCCAAATTTTAAATGACCGTCAATGGTTTATTTCAATGGTACAGAATTTATTCTTAGTGGTACAAAAATGTTTAAAAATTCGACACAATTCTGAGCTAATTAAAATTCGAATTTTAAGATGTCGAACTACAGGTGATTGAAGTGGCTGAAATTTTGAAATGGTCCTCCCACGTTTATTTGAATGGTATATTTTTTTCTTGGGTGGACAAAAAAGGGCAAAAAATTGGACAACATTCTGAGGTAGTTAAAATTCAAGTTTTAATATGTCGCACTTACAGATGATCGAAAAGGACAAGTTTTGAAATGACCCTCCCTCGTTTATTTGAATGGTACAAATTTCTTTCTTGGGTGGACAAAAATTGGACAAAATTCTAAGCTAGTTAAAATTCGAATTTGAAGATGTAGCACTATAACTAAATGGACCCAGATTTTTCTTTTGGCATTCTTATACTGCCACAAGACCACACAATTTCAAATCCACACACACACACACAACAGTAGCAACTTTAACTTCTGAGATGGATGACGTGGAAATTTTGTTGTAGGTGATTTGACACCGTTATTTATATCTTCTTCCAAAAAGATAACAGTCATGCATCATTGTCGGGAGGATGAATCACTCACCCTTTTGTTATTCTCCTTGGAAGATATTCTAAACTGTCAACAATCAACCATTTTAAAATCTTGAGTCTAATTTATATTAGAAACTTGAAATTCCACTTATGAGGAAAGTTGTTGGACGTTAAAAATTATCAATTTGATCGTTCTTTTAGATATGCATTTATATGCAGTAACGACATAAACATGCACTAACCTCCGAAATATGCAAATATATGCACTATAAAACTCTGCTATTTTACATCACATCAGAAAAAAAAAATGCAAATATGCAAAAATCCGAAATCTAGTGATAGCTAACGCGCAACAAGTTTTCTATAGCCGTATACGAATCACCCAAATTGACAGTTCATACCACGTTCTACCGTTCCGTCAACGGAAAACTGGTGTTTTTAAATTAACGAATACGTATTTTTAAAAAAATCGCGTTATCTCGCGTATTGTTAGAAATTTCGCGCAAAACTGCCAATTCCGCGTTTTATCGCGCAACGGAAACCAATGAAAATAAATGTAGAATATCATAAAAGGTCAATAAACTGAAAATTACTTAATTCTGATGCATTTCGTTTTATCGCGCATTGCGAAAAACTCATGCCTCTAATTATTATTATTATTATTAAAATTATTATTATTATTATTATTATTATTATTATTATTATTATTATTATTATTATTATTATTATTATTATTATTATCGCTTCTCGGCATTTGACCCCGTGGCTACTCTATTTTTCGAAAGTATTTCTTTAGTTTTTTGGCCAATTTCCATCTAGAGTAGCTGGTCCCTTCTTCCTAGAGTGCCAAGCGTTTTCTTATTTTTTATATCTCATTCTTATCCTTGGCTGGTGGGGTTGGTTAATGCTGATGGCAGTTAGTCAAGCGGTATTGTGACAGTATGTCGCAGTGACTGTTGTGTTGCTGCAGGGCCTTCAGCGGCTAAGCAGGGACATTTCCATCTGTCCGTTAGCTACTTCTTCACATTTCTGAGTAGGAAGGGTCGTGAGGTCTTCTTGTTGTTTTTACATCCTCTGGCAGTGCTGAGAAGCGATTTTGTGTTTTGTGTCTGTGTTTTGGATGGTCCTTTTCTTTGTCTTGCTCCTTAGGCCAGCAGAGTTCGACCTTTTCTTTTCTTTTTGATGAATATAGTTTTGTCATTTTTTTTTTAATATGCCACCGTCAGCTGAAAATTGTCCATATTGTGATCTTCCAGTTTACGGAAGACAAAAAGCTGTTAAATGTAAGAAATGTACAACTATATCGTGTATTTCAGTGGAAACTGAAAGAAATTATGTATGTGAAAATTGTATGGAACAAAAAGACTATGACAACACTGGAAATAGTAGTGAAATGAATAAACAAAGTAAATTTAATCTAAATGAAAATCCTTTTCTGGCTACTTTTCAGCGGCTAATTGATAATTCTTTAGATAAAATGACTCAAATTTTCTTGAGAGAAATAAGAGCTCTCAAAGCTGAGATAACTTCCTTACGTGATGAAAATTATCAGTTGAGGTCTCTTTTACAACATAATGTAATTATGTCCGATCATGTATCTAATATGAAATCGCAATTAGAAAATTATCGAAGCAGCGAGGTTAAAGAATTAGATCAAGAAAACAGTTTTCCACCGCTTGTAAGTGTTAATCAAGCATCAGGTACGACTAATCGGAAGGATGATTCCGAGGGAAGTTGGGTTGAAGTAATTTCGAGAAATCAAAGAAAAATGCAAAGTAAATTTGTTAATAAAGACAATGTAAACCTAAATAAAAATCCAAATGTAAGTATAGGAGTAAAGAATAATTTACGCAAACTAAATGTTGGTCGTGGTAATACTAAAACAGAATTGGTTTCTAATGCAAGGAAAAAGGCTTTGTTTGTTACAAGATTTAGCCCATCCACTTCCGTTGAGGATATTGAAGAATTATTAAGTGAATATGTAAAATCTGTTAAATGTATTAAACTCAAAACCAAACATGACTCTTATTCCTCATTTCATATTGAGGTTCCTGAGTTTGATTATAATGTTATAAGCTTCCTGAAATTTGGCCTAAAGGTATTTTGGTTGGTCCGTTCTATGGAAAACTAAATAAATTAAATGTTACAAATAATATGGAAGAAATTAATGAAAACATAGAGACTCATCATGGAGAACATTGAGTTATTGTATCAAAATGTACGTGGATTACGAACTAAAAATAAACAGTTTTATAGTTCTGTGGCAGACTGCAAATACGATGTTGTTGCTGTCACTGAGACTTGGTTAAGCAACACTTACATTGATGATGATTATTTTTCCGACACTTACTCTTGCTTTAGATCCGATAGACACTATGAATCTCATGTTTGTGAAAGAGGTGGTGGTGTTCTCTGTGCTGTGAAGAAAAACATTAAAATAGTGAGACGAATTGACTTTGAATTTTTTGAGGAAAGTGTTTGTTTAGAATTTCCAAGGAAAATTGGAAAAATCTTTTATTATTTTGTGTGTATTTCCATCCTAATTTGCAATTGAATGTATTTAGTGAATTTTTTAAGGCCTTTTCTAATAAAATACATATTCTACATTATGACATTTTAATGGTTGGTGATCATAATGTACCTAAAGTGCATTGGGCTAAGAAACAATTTTTAACAGGTATTCATTATTATGCTAAATGTAAAGCTAAAATTTTATTTACATTTCTGAATGATCTCAATCTCAATGTTGATTATAATGTATCTGACTTAGATTTCGTAATATCTAATTTTAATTTATGTGCTTCCAAGAATGTTCAACCGATTGTGGTGCCTGATAGCTTTCATTATCCTATTGAAATTACGTTTCCTTTTTATTTCAATACTCCGTTAGTTGGTAATTCTTCTCATTATGCTTATCATAAGGGCGATTATTTAGCCCTTTATCAACAACTTCTTGAAGCTGACTGGACTAATATTCTGTTGAATCCAGATCTTAATACTGCTGTTATTGCTGTAGAAAATTCAATAAAATCCACTATGAGTAAGAACATACATCTAAATAGACCTAAATCTAGAAAATATCCTTCTTGGTACTCTAGGAATCTGATCTCATTAATTAAAGCGAAAGAAAACGCTCATAAGAGATTTACTGGTTCAAATAAAGATTATAATGTTTTTGCTTACATACAGAAACAATTTAAAGAAAGGTTAAGGTTAGACAAGCTTGCTTATATACATAATATGGAGAATGCATTAAGTAATTCACCTTAAAAGTTTTGGAAGTTTGTTAATAAAAACAAAAACCAAATAAACCAAGCCACTGGACTTATGGTTGATGATATGTATGTGTCTAATCCTAAACCTTTAGCTAATTCATGGGCTCAATTATTTGAGACTATATATCGAAGGCGTCCTCCTTTACATAATATTGGCTTATCGGATTTGGCGGGTAATGATTCTTTTTATCCTATTATTACAACTGAGTAAGTAACTAAGACTATAAACAATCTTAATGCCAAATCATCTTCTGGCTTAGACGGTATGCCTGCTTTTATACTGAAGGGCATTGCGCCTGTCTTAATATCTTTGTTCAACTGGAATTTACTTCTGTTTATCCTGAACATTGGAAGATGGTCGTTGTTGTTCCTATCCCCAAGATAGATGGGTAAAAATTTATCCGACTATAGACCTATTTCTCTGTTGAGTATCATACCCAAGGTTTTTGATAAGTTAATATATAATTATTTGTATAATCATGTTTATCCCAATATTACGATCTATCAACATAGCTTTATGAAAAATAGGTCAACTACAACTAATTTGTTTTATAGCTGATACTCTTCCTATCTTTAAAAGTAATGGTCAAATCGATGTAATTTATTTCGACTTTTCTAAAGCCTTTCATAAGTTACCACGTGACATCTTAATTTACAAATTGAAACATTATGATCTCTCCATTGTATTTATTACTTGGTTAGTATCATACTTGTCCCAAAGAAAGTTTGTGGTTAGGTATAAGGGTAATCTTTCAGACATACATAACATATACTCCGGTGTTCCGCAAGGATCAAATCTCGGACCACTTCTATTCCCTATGTTTATTAATGATATAATTGAAAATTTGGATTGTAAATGTTTGATGTATGCAGATGACCTCAAAATCTACAAAACTATTGTAAATTTGGATGATTGTTTGGTGCTTCAAAATGATATTAATAAAATACTACTTTGGTCTCAAAACAATGTACTACCTTTAAATTGTAACAAACCTTTTCAATGAATATTACGAATAAAACAAATCCAACTTTTTTCATTTATAACATAAATGATACTCCAATTAGAATTGTAGATACTATTAAAGATTTAGGTATTGTTTTTGATAGCGAATTGCTTTTCAAACATCTTGAGAATATAAATTCCAATGCGAGAAGGAATCTTGGAATTCTTAAATGGATGTCCAAAGATTTTAAGTCTGTTAAAACATGCCTTATTCCTTGTTATTCCAATGTTAGAAGTCATCTTGAATATTGTTCAGTCATATGGAATAGAAATATAGATTATATATCAACTACTCTGGAGACAATTCAAAATCTTTTTCTTGCTTGGTTACGCTGGAAGTTTAAGTGTTATGAAGGCATGTCTTTGGATGAAGTTAGAGTATGTTAAGGTTGTCTGAAAGAAGGGTTATTTTGGATCTTAAAATGCTACATTCAATTCTTCACGGTAATTTGAATTTGTTATCAATAATAACTTTGTATACAACTAGTTATCATATAAGAAATCCGAAAATATTTAAACCCATTCAGTTTCTCAATGATGTTCCTTTGTATAAAATTTTATCAGTAGCCAACGATTTTGTCAGTGTTATTGACATTTTTTATCATAATTTTAGTAATATACAAAGATAGTTATATAATCATTTCATTATCAGCTGTGAGTATTATTTTTTTTATATAATAGCATGTTTATTTGTATTTTATAATGTATTATGTTTATTTTTGTTATTTGCATGTTATTTGTATGGAAATTGTAAGTGGGCAATTTTGTTTGTAATTTCCAGTATGCAATAAAAAAATATTATTACAAGTACGTTTTCTAATAGTAAACGATGATGAGTTTTACACACTCTAGTCACTTCCAACGCATGATCTCCAACATGGACCCTATCAAGCACATGTGGGATATCATTGAACGGGAGGAATCCTTAGCCAGGATCCTCCATTTGCAGTAACCACCAAATACTGGATGGCAATCAAGGCTACGTGGCCGCATATCCTTCCAGCGACTTGTCATCTCACTACCACGTCGAGTTGTTGCACTTTGCCATTCTCAAGAACGTCCCACACGTTATTAGATAGATATGTCATGACATTTGTCACAGAAGTGTAGTATGTTAACCAGTAGAATAATAATATGCTAATGAAAAGTGTCAAACTCTATTTATACCGGAGTACCGCTCCTCCGAAATAACGATACTGCGATGAAAATAATCTACTTATAATACAAAATTATCCCAGTCTGTAAGCAATGTTATTATCTAATAGTTACGAGGGGCGTCCAATAAGTTCTCTACCTAGACAGGAAGGGAGGGGCGGAGCATAATGACGCATTACACGCACACCGAGGAACTAGTGATGCCAACCTGAAACATTATGAAATCCCATGTCGAGAGGCAAAAAATCCCATTTTACGTATGAATTTACCACATTATACTAATTAAAAGTTTGCTATAATATTAAAAATTAAATTTCTTTATGTTAGTCACGTTTTACAATATCTAAATGAAAAAGCTGTAAATTTCGATCTTCTCGAAAAATCCCATACATACTGCTTTTTTTTTTTATCCCTTTCCAAGAAAATAAGGTCAGAAACTCCCATAATATGGGATTTTTCCCACAGGTTGGCATCACTGCGAGGAACCACGCTCCGCAATTTGAGGTCAGTCGGAGCAACGCAGTGGCCACGGGCAGAGTGTTTGTGCTACGCCGCAAACAATGGACTTGCAGAAGTTGGAGTACCGCACGATCATCAAATTTCTCACTAGTGACTATTTCTTCCTTCGAGACCTGAAGAAACGCCTGTGTTGAGAACATTTTTCGTCAGACAACGAGATCCAGCAAGCTGTTTCCCAGTGATTTTCAGGCCAAGACAAAGACTATTTTTTCTCTGGTATTTCTTTGCTGCCCAGAATGTGGCGACGGTGCATAGATCTCCATCGGGACTACGTCGAAAAACATAACAAAAAATTGGTGGACGCCCTCCCCCATAACAATCGCCGCTCCGCTACTTTCTCTCTCTGCCAACTTGTTAGGCTTTATTTGAAGATGAATAGTGATGAGGATGCTGAACGTGAACGTGTTTTCTGTTTATTCTTAAGACACTGGCGTATTAAGTGTAAATAAGGTTGTCATTACTTACGTATATAAAATCCGTAAGTATTTATTTCATGTCAAGCACAATACATTTTAGTAACTAAAGAATATGTAGTCAGTAGATAAACTACAGACAGTTGTTAATCTTTACCTTTAGGATAATACTAAGTAACATGAACACAGTATATAAACTACAGACAGTTGTTACCGTTTATCATTAGAACAGTGAAACATTTAACAAATTTTCCCACCAATTCATGAGGAATGCTTCATTTAATAAGGCATATACATACTTACAATAGATTTGAATATGAATATTTGTGTAATCTCAAATAGGTAGGGGAAACTAAAAAGAAACGCGAAGAGTAGACAATTACAATTTCTAATTAATCATGATTTTAATCAGTTATAACGTACAATTCGTCAAAGGATTGGCAGAAACAACAACAAACTACTACTACTACTACTACTACTACTACTACTACTACTATTATTATTATTATTATTATTATTATTATTATTATTATTATTATTATTATTATTATTACTGCTACCACCGCTACTACTACTACTACTACTACTACTACTACTACTACTACTACTAATAATAATAATAATAATAATAATAATAATAATAATAATAATAATAATAATAATAATAATAACCTGCTTACCCTGTTGTTAACATTATAACATTTTTTGCTCTTTCAGATTCGTGATTGATTATTATGGGGAAAAGAAGAAAGATTATGTTAAAAACCTTTCGGTCCTTGAAGAAGCTCATTATTCTTTGTGCTATTAATCTACTTTGCGTTATCGTATACATGATATTATCCATTGTGAATGACCTTGTGAGTAATTTACGACAATTTCCAGATGATGAGAAACGAATTAATATTCAATATATGGAAGGTAACATTTGTACTTCAGGCAATAAAAAAGTGCTACTGAAACTCGTTAGAGCAACTCGTTCGGGAGAACGTCCCTGGTATTTGAGTAACGGTACTCTAAAACCTATTCCCGCCTGTAGAAGTACGAGAACGAATAGACGAATAGCTAAGCTGTGGCCACATGAAGATAACAGCAGTGATCGTATTACAAACCAAGAAAAATGGTCTGAAAACAATTTTCATAGCAACCTCAAGCATTAATTCGCGATCAGGTACAGCAGAATTTGAAGAGTGTCCTGTTAATACTTGCACTATAATAAATGAAACTTCATCGATGAGTATTTTGGATGCAATCGTGGTTTCAACTCCCTCTGGAGAGTGGTTTAAAGGTCAATCTGCGAAAACAGTTTTGATATTTTTTGAATATGAAAGTCCAGCCACCGTTTTTTATATTGGATTAGAAGAAAGATACAACATTAATTGGACTTCGACCTATCGACGAGATAGTGATATCGTTGAATTTAATAGTAAAATGGAAAACTGGAAGAACATAACAATACAAAAAAATACTTTAAAAAGTAAGGAACATCACTAAATATTCTCCACTTGAATATCCAAGGTATTGGGAAGAAAACACCAGATCTTGAAATTCTTCTAACGAATTATCAGATAAAATAAATATTTTGTATGTCAGTAAACACTGCTTTCGAAGTGACGAATTATCAGTACCTAATTTAAACGGTTATGCCTTGATGAATTCACATAGCAAGGGAAGTTTTAAACGTGGAGGTACATGTATATTCGTACAATGGTTTCACAATGATTGCAATTAAATTAAACTTAACTCAGAAAGAAAAATGCTTTGAATTCACAATACTAAAGCATAAGAGCAGTAATGTAATTATAGCAACATTATAGAACGCCTAATAGTGATATAAAGAGATTTTTGTTTTTTTTTTCTTTTAAATATATTTTTTCTTGCTGAAGTTAGTTCCCTGGGGCACAACATTGTAATATGTGGTGACATAAACATTAACCATCTAAAAGCTTTAAAGACGAAAGATGAATCTTGAGCGCGTAAGGTGTTGAAGCAATAGTAAGCTTTTCCACCAGAACAACAGCTACATCGGAGTCGGCCATTGATCAAATAATGACAAATGTAAAGAACCTAATTTAACCTGTAAAAATATTATTGTAGAATTTTCTGATCATGATGCACAAATGTTAAAGGTCAATTGTCTGAAAAGAAACTCCTCATTATTAAACCAAACATGCATTACATAGGTCAAACGAAACGCAATATTAACACTCAAATTAAAGAACATATTAGACAATCAACAAATCACACGGAGAGGGTATGTTGGGATTGACGCTTCACTTAAAACAACATTCACACAATATGTACATGAAGTCTTCATCAGTAACATATGGTTCAGTGATGAAAGCCCTGTGTACCTTGATGTTCATATGCCATAGCTCCAGAGCAATACAGTAGACGTGAGCGCTCATCTTCTCCAGTGAGATGCTGATCCACACCGTATGAGCGGAAATACCTGGTAGTGCTCGTGAATGAACACCATCTTCTCTGTTGTAAGTATCATTATCTTTGTGCCAGTTGCACACTACGCTAGTCCACACACGACTGAGCACACGTGTGGCGCTCACAGCTCATACCACGTTGCCTCTGTGCACCATCCATACGCGAATTTCAGTACTGTTTGTTTTGCCGCACACTGTATTTGTCATACGTAAGTTACTTATAAATTGTCTCATTACAGCATGGGATTTACGTTGTTAAAGATCGATAAATATGAGATTTGCATCTGGCGTTTATTTTACTCACTGATAAAGTTGTTTATTATCATGTTGTTGTGTCACTTTATTCGTCTAATGCATGATCACAGTTATGCAGGGTAAAATGTACTACCTATTGTATAATTTGAACAAAGCGGTATACATTTTTTCAACATGCACGGCAGTGCATTGCAGCCAAGTTCCGCGAAGAAAATGAAAACTGGCCTGCACTGCCGTAAGCATATTATACACGAACAAGAGTTTTGGGTAAAATCGCAATGAGGAATAGAATCTACCTTTAATAGAATCGTTTGTATTTCGAGGCTTTGTAAAAACGATTCTATTAAAGGTAGAAACATGAAATTTAGAATTAAAGGAGATACCCAAGAGATGTACTTATATGCCAAATCTCACATTCCTACCTTATATCATATTCGAGTATTGAACCCCTAAAATATGCAGTTCTCAGGCTCACTGACTCACTCATCAAATTGATTAGGTACTTCCCAATGACATAGAAACGTGAAACCTTTGCATAAAGGTATCCTATAACGATTTGAGTATGGAAAAAGTCCGAAATTTGAGGAATGTGCTATGGGAAATTTTTTATGGGCAAAAAACTGTCCTTATCCAGGAAGAAAATACTTTCACTCACTCATCATATTGATTAGGTACTTCCCAATGAGACAGAGACGTGAAACTCTGCACAAAGGTACCTTATAATGACTTGAGTATGGAAAAAGTCCGAAATTTTAGGAATGTCCTTTGGGAAAGTTTTTATGGGCAAAATACTGTCCTTAGTCAGGAAAAGAAAGTTTCACTCAGTCACTCATCAAACTGATTAGGTACTTCCCAATGAGACAGAGACGTGAACTCTGCACAAAGGTACCTTATAACAATTTGAGTATAGAAAAAGTCCGAAATTTGAGGAACGTCCTTTGAGAAAGTTTTTATAGGCAAAAAACTGCCCTTAGCCAAGCAAGAAATCGATTCACTCACTCACTCACCAAATTGATTAGATACCTCCCAATGAGATAGAAACATGAAACTTTGCATGAAGGTACCCTATAACAATTTGAGTATCGAAAAAGTCCGAAATCTGAGGAATGTGCTATGGGATTTTTTTTATGGGCAATAAATTGTCCTTAGCCAGGAAAAAAATCGTTTCACTCATTCACTCATCAAATTGATTAGGTACTTCCGAATGAGATATAGACGTGAAACTTTGCATAGAATCACCCTATAATGACTCAAGTACAGAAAAAGTCTGAAATGTGATTAATGTGTTATGGTAATTCTTTTTATGGGTGAGAAACTGTTCTTTGTCAAACATAAATAGGTTCGTCCTCTCACTCATCAAATTGATTACTTGTTTCGCAATGAGATAGAAACGTGAAACTCTTCATAAAGGTACCTTATAATGGCTTAAGTGTGAAAAAAGTCCGAAATGTGAGGAATTTATGCTATGACAAATTTTTCATGGGCGAAAAACTGTCCTTAGCAAAGCAGAAAACGGTTCATTCACTCACTCATCACATTGATTTGCTAGTTCCAAATGAGATAATGACTTGAAGCTATGCATAAAGGTACCTTATAATGACTTGAGTGTGAAAAAGGACCGTAATGTGAGGAATGTGCTATGGGAAATTTTCATGGATGTAAACTGTGCTTACCAAAGTAAAAATCGGTTCACTCATTCACTCAT
This sequence comes from Thermobia domestica, assembly GCF_964235325.1. Classification (NCBI taxonomy): domain Eukaryota; kingdom Metazoa; phylum Arthropoda; class Insecta; order Zygentoma; family Lepismatidae; genus Thermobia; species Thermobia domestica. Next base: position 323,706,595 of record NC_137456.1, read on the forward strand.
CAAATTGATTTTCTAGTTTCCAATGATATAGAGACGTGAAACTGTGCATAAAGGTACCTTATAATGGCTTGAGTGTAAAAAAAAGTCTGAAATGTGAGGAATGTGATATGGGATTTTTTTTTATGAGTGAAAAACTGTTTTTAGCCTAGCAGATATCGGTTCATTCATTCACTCGTCACAGTGATTAAGTACTTGTTTATGAAATATTGACGTAAAAGCCTGTATATCGATACCTTATAATGGCTTGAGTATGGAAAAGGTCTGAAATTAAAGCAATGTATTAAATGATTTTTTTTTGGGGGGGGTGAAAACTGTCCTTAGCCAAGCAGAAGTTGGTTCACTCATTGACTGACTCACTCGTAGCATTAATTAGGCAGTTCCCAATGAGATAGTAGGATGAATCTCTGCATAAAGGTACCTTATAATGATTTTAGTATGGAAAATGTCCGAAATTTAAGGAAGCTCTATTGAAAAATTTTATGGGTGAAAACTGTCCTTAGTCAAGCAGAAATCGGTTCACTCACTCGCTCATCACATTGATTTCGTACTTCCAAACGAGATAAGACGTGACACTCTGCATAAAGGTATCTTATAATGACCTGAGTACGGAAAAAGTCCGAAATGTGACGAATGTGCTATGGGAAATGTTTAATAGGCGAAAATTTGTCCGTAGCCATTAGGTACTTCCCAATAAGATGAAGATGTGAATGTCTATACGAAGGTAGCTTATAATGGCTTGAATATGAAAAATATCCAAAATTTAAGGAATGTGCTATGGAATTTTCTATGGGCGAAAAACTGTCCTTACTCAGAGATCGGTTAATTTACTCACTCATCATTGATTAGATGCTTCCAAATGAGATAGAGAATTGAAACTTTGCATAATGGTACCTACCCTATGTAATGACTTGTGTAAGTAAAGGTTGCAAATTTAAGGAATGTACTATTGGAATTTTTATGGGAGAAAAACTATCCATAGCCATTAGGAACTTCTTAATGAGATAAAGATGCGAAATTCTCCATAAAGGTACCCTATAACGGCTTGAAGATGAAATTTGAGGAATTTGCTATGGAAAATTTTTCATTGGCAAAAAAACTGTCCTTACAATCAGAAATCGGGAACGATTCCGTTATTGAACACATCATGTGCATAGTGATAATGTTGTCCTGGGTTCGATTTCCGGTGGAAGAGCCTTTGGAATCTTAACTCTCCTCGATGTTTCTTTGTTCGTGTCCCTGTCGTTCTAGGTTAATAGAAAAACGAGCTAAGATCAATGAGAAAAATCCGTTATCCGGACAGCGGTATAGTGTACAAATATACGGGATCCTTATGTTTACTACAACAATCAATACTTGACATAGTTATCCATATGCTACATACGTACTTCCTTCTTTCCCGCTTAGATGTTACACAATGTCGTTGCAGGATGTCTGATATCTAACAGTCTTCCGTACATTACGTACGTCAGCTATAAGTTACATACGGCCATCTGTATGTGAGATTCTGACCGCCTACATACAGTTTTATCGTTCGTGCGGAAAGTATGTTTATTCGGAACACTTATACGGGAAGTATGTTTAAAATATACTTTTTCAGTTATACGTTTAGTGTACGTTAAGTCCAAAAACTACAGGATTTACACATGTAACCAACGTTTTTACGTACGCCATATTCATTTTTTCACAGTGTGCGAGTGAAATAAGTGAAAGCTAGTAATAAGTAGTTAAGCAAGTTAATGAGGCACGTTCTGTGAATCACTTAACTTTTAAAAACACTGGCTAAGACACGTACATACTTCCGTAAGTTTTGTGGTTGGATACCCAGACAAGAAAAGCCAATATTTTTTTCTTTTTTCGATGAAGATTTTTCCTTTATTGCAGTCATTGGTATTAAATAGATATTAAAATTAATTTGATAAGTAAGATAATGTAAAGTGAGAATATTTAAAATTAATGAAGTTTTCGAAGAAATGAGAAATCCAATTGTTGGAATTTATGTGAGACTAGCAACAAAATGTAACCGATTTCGAAAATATATTGGTACCACGAGTTATATTATAGTTACCACAGTCGTTGGGTAAATATGTTCCTGATGCTTCGTGTCTCTATCTGTGAACAGTGTGCGAATCTCTTACGTATTAGTCTTTTCATCAACGGTGAATTTTGTGCCTTTGCTCTTCATATTTCCTGAATTTGCCCTCCTGTCGGTTCGCCCCCACACCCTCGCCTTTGCTCGGCCTACTTCCTCACACCTCTTAAGATTACAATTCCCGAATTTCAAGTTTCTTTTCCAATTTCAATTATCTAAAAGATAAGATTTTGTATTCCAGGGAAATGCCTATTTAAATAACTTGGTGATTTCTTCATCTCCCTTTAGACTCCTTAAAAATTAAAAATATTCAATTTTAGCAGTTTTCCGGGAGGCTACAATCGTGCCAAATTTCATCATTCTAATCCTGCCGGAAGTGCCTAAACATTTTGGGGTGTAGAAGAGTCCAATATAAATAACATGGAAAATGTTTTCTTGTTCCCCATAAAACCACTCTAAAGTTGGAAATTTTCATTTTTACTGACTTACTTATGTAACACTAACGAAAACGTTGAAGCATACCGAATTTCACGTTTGTATTCCAATTACAAGTACCTAAAATATGAGATTATAAGTCCACAAAAGGCCTATTTAAATAGCATGGGGAATTTCATCATCTCCCCTTTAGACTCCGTAAAAATTAAAAATATTCACTTTTGGCAATTTTTCTGTCGGTTAGTTCCGAAAAACTACAATCATGTCAAATTTAATCATTGTAGCCCTACAGGAAGTGCCCTATAATTTTGGGATGTAAAAGGTGTCCCATATAAATACGTACCATGGGAAAGATTTTTCATTTCCCCATAAAGCCACTCTAAAGTTAGAATTGTTTATTTTTACTGGTTTACTTAGGTAATACTAATGAAAACATACAAGCCTACTGAATTTCAATTTTTTATTCCAATTCCAAGTTCCTAAAACATGAGATTATATGTCCAAAAAAAGAACCCTTTTAAATAACACGGGGAAAATTCTTCATCCCCCTTCATCATTTCAACTTTCCACGTCAACCGGAAGCATCCCTTTAATTTATGTCAGTTCATGTAGTTCTATATACAGTTAGGATATGTTAGTGGCAAATACAATTAAGATTACAAGCTATTTGAAAGGTGTATATCATTGGAAGGAAAACCCAAGGCAGTATAAACTGCCTAACATGCGCGTCATGTAATGAACTCCGTAATTTCGCAATGTGGAAAGGTAGAGAATAACTAAGTATATTGAAACACCAGCCATGTCCAGTGATTTAGCAGCCAGGATTCAGCATCAAGGGTTTTGGGCCCTGATGATACTCTTCGTATTTAGGTAATGAAAAATGAGACGTTAGCGATCGTGATTTTGTAGCTCGGGTAAATGAACTAGAATCTCGTATGGACATTACTCTCTGACAGATATTTAATAGAATAAATCGTCCCCGCTGTTCTAGTGGCTAGCATGTGCGCCTTTCTTGTACAGGATCTTGGGTTCGATTCCCGGTGGGAGAGCCCTTAGGAACTAATGCTGCATGTGACACAATTTGACTCCTTTAAAAACGTACAATTTTAAATTTAAATCCAGCAATATGCATGCCACAATTGAGAATCCCAATATACGATATTGACATGGTGAACTACAAAAAGAAGTGAAATATGAACAAAAACACCAGAGGTGCAAAAGGTGCAGCCAAGTTCGTCAGCCTCAAAAAGTGTTGAGATGAGGATGGATGAACCAAGTTCCTTGGCCACTGTATTTGAAACGAACACTGGAACTTGGTGCGAGGTGTCAAGGAAAATGATGTTAAGGAACCTTAGGGATAGTGGTGGTGGACGTGGTGGGTTTGGGACCACCACCAACCTTAGGAATATCAACTTTGCTAAGGCGCTAAGGCACATATACAATATACTGCAGTAAGATTGATGGTTCGAAACCCAGACAAGGAAACCTTATATTCCCCCACGAAGTGTCAAAATAAATGATGTTAACGAGCCTTAGGGGTGGTGTTTGTGAGCGTGGTGGATTTTAGGGTCACCACTAGCCTTAGGGATGAAATGTCCCGGCCCTGAAACTAGGAACAGACATCTTAATGTATTCGAATATGTTAGACACCTCGCGCCAAGTTCCAGTGTTCGTTTCAAATACAGTGGCCAAGGAACTTGGCTCATCTATCCTCATCTCAACACTTTTTGAGGCTGATGAACTTGGCTGCACTTTTTGCACCTCTGGTGTTTTTGTTCATATTCATATATACTCATAGCGGCAAAGAGTATATTTCTACTCTTTTGAAATTATTAGCACTTCTCTTCACACCTTACGAGAGAGACTGAAACATATGTAATTGTCTTTCGTTAAACATTTCCAACCTGAGGTTTTGTGACATATCTTGCATAAGAACCAGTGGGGGTTGAATAGGTAGCATAAGGAACTCATTAATTCAATTTTCAAATTCCAGAATGACGAAATTTCGGAATTTGGGAGTTTCGCAGTTGTAGAAAGTGAAAACCCCCTAATCAAAAAATATGAAACATGACATTAAAACTTTATAGGGTTGTAGTATAGAAACCGTATAAATCCACACTTTTCAATAATTGAGCAATGGAAGTAAATTCATATACTTGCATTGCTATTTGGTGTTTACGTGTGTTGAAACATTAGCCGTATCGAGACTCCAGGGTTTTGGTATATTCTAACTTTTATACATTTTAATATATATGAATCTCACTGTCATCGAAAAACGGAAATTCAGTCATGTTTTTTCATAATGGGTTTGTAAATGTGTTCATATTGCTCACTAGTAGGGCGCGGGATTCTCAATTACCAGGTCTTGACTTCGAATCCAGCCGAGACAAGGCTGGTTTGGGAGTTGGGATGGGAACACTAATAATGTATCCAAGACCCTTCCACATTTATTACACGTTCCATTCTTCTTGGCATGGAATCCATTAGATGGCTGACAAATCTATTCCCCTACCTCTAGTCATGCCTCGGAAACAAGGCCCCACAAGTCATCCAGAGTCTTTGGCGGATCTATCTCAGGTTAACTGTAGGGGAAGGCGTTGTACCTTTGAAACAATAAACCTTTGAACACCTGTTCTTTTCTCGAATTCAGAGCTATCTAGGTGCAGTGATTAAAATTCGTTTGAAAGAGTAAATGAAAGTAAGCACTACAAACGCGTTTGGCTGTTGTTTACTGAGTGTTGTGCCGAGTAATGTTCCTTTAAAGTTTTTTCACCCCCAAAACGAAGATTTTCTGTAGTTACCTTTTGAGTTTTCTGCTCTTCGGTTTTCGCAACTTATGATTTTTATTTGTCTAAACTTGGGGTAGAATCATTGGTGAATACAGTAGTATTTTTAGTTTTAACTTCTTTCAATATTTAAGCTAGTGGAGAAAGTTTTTTTTTTTTCCCGTAATGATGACCCTGTTGTACCTATGAACATTAATGCATCGTGTATCTTTGAACGATAAATAATAATGATTAAAGGTACACAATGTAAGTAGTTAAAACAATTAATATATTTTATATAGATTAGGTTAGGATATAAAGTTATTAATTATAATTTTAAGTAGTTTCTAAATATTCGCTTATTGTATAACATATAAGGTTATGTTAAGAGTTGTACTGTATATGCTCAACTTTATTTTTCACAAGTTTTTGTTGGAACTTCTCTTCAATATGTAATTTAATTAATAAAATTTCAATTCTGGGGAACATTTTATAGCTAAACCTTTCATTGCAATTTATAACCATTAATATTTGTGGCTTCTTTTTATATTACTGCCTCAGAAACGTTGTAATTATCTCTTTGTTCCAAGGTACAAGAGGATCTGTTCAATGGTACATGACCATACTGTGAACGAAACGGATGTGTTCTTATTGTATTCTATAAAAGCTACTGTAATTTTGTAACACGTTTAAAAATCATCCTATCTGATAGCAAAGAGATGGCACTTCAAATATACGACAAAAATTGGGGAAAAAGTGCTGAATATTAGCACCAAAATTTCGAAAACCCTAAAAGTGTTCACAGGTACAACGCCTTCCCCTACTTTAGTTACGCTTCATCTCTGCTCACATGTTTTCCGTGGGATTTAGGTCTGCTCCACGAGGCGGCTAGTCAATTAAATCAGGATGTCCATTGAACCATCCCTGAACCACACAAAAAGTATCCATTGGGGACTAGTCTTGCTGGAATTGAATGACACTATGAGGCTGAAGTATTCGTACTTATCGCACCATGAGGTGTATGTACTGAAGATTGTCCAAGTGCCCTTCAATTCTATGAAGCTGTTTCTTCTTGTTATCCCGCACACCGAGCGCAGGATTCTCATTTCGCTAACATTCAATATTTTTTTCATGTGTTTTCTTTATTGAGCATGTTTCTGATCCGGATATTATTGATGGCCGAATCTCTATTTTGTAAATATTCCCTTTATTCTTTACCATGATTCTGCGGTCACATAAGACGCCACATATTTTCTTCCGATTTTGTCATCCCTCTTGCATTCTCTGTGTTATTTCCAAGTGCAAGTCATCATTCTTGGCAATAAATGAGTCTAAATATTAAAAAAAAAAAAAAAAAAAGATCACTTCAGTCAATTATTCTTCTAGTAACCTTCTTCCCTATTTTCTTCTCCGTTGAACTCGAGATATTTTCTCAATACTAAATAATGATGCTGAGATATTTTAGAATTATTATGTAATTTCCGAAAGATCAGATGTTAAGGTTACAAGGCCGATATTTCCAGAGTTTCGTCTGTTATGGAAGAATGAGAAGTGTGCGATATATATAATACATGGAGTTGGCAACTGTGTAAAGTTTCAGTCACGCGCCACCTACGGCGCTAGTTGTCGGTAAACAAAAATGGCGACTCGTTTGAAAAACTGGTCTCGCGAAGAAGTCCGCACAGTTATTCGATTTCTTTGAGCGAAACATGAAACCGCGGCTGAAATTCACCGGCAACTGGTAGAAGTTTTACGGAGAAAATGTAATTTTTAGTCAGCATGTCGTATAATGGTGTCGAAAGTTTGCGGCTTGTAGAGAAAATGCGCACCCACATACAGCTCAGATGACCGCCATGCTAATGAAGTAGTTTCGCTTGGACATCACCGACCACTCTCCCTACAGTCAGGACCTCACTCCAAGCGACGACTTTCACTTGTTCTAGCACTTGATGGAACACCTTGGAGGCTATCGCTTCGCTTCAGATCAGGAGGTGAAACACTTCGTGACAACGTGACTGAACACGCAAGGACAGGATATTTTACCAGGAGGGAATCTTCAATCTTATCCCATGATGCGACAAGTGCCTGAACCGATATGAAGACTATGTCAAAAATAATCTAATGTGCGTACTATCTGGTGGCTGTATTGGTTGTATGAAATAATATGTATATATACATGTTTCACTGCAGGCTTTGTAATCTTACATTCTGATCACCTCGTATTTTGAACGATGTGAAAAATAGGAGCTAGACTGATAACAACCTTGATATAATAAAATGGAAACAAAAGGAGATAAGGTTAGGCTATTTTAATAAATAACCTTGATATAATAAAATGGAAACAAAAGGAGATAAGGTTAGGCTATTTTAATAAATAACCTTGATATAATAAAATGGAAATAAAAGAGGATAAGGTTAGGCTATTTTAATAAATAACCTTGATATAATAAAATGGAAATAAAAGAGGATAAGGTTAGGCTATTTTAATAAATAACCTTGATATAATAAAATGGAAACAAAAGGAGATAAGGTTAGGCTATTTTAATAAATAACTTTGATATAATAAAATGGAAACAAAAGGGGATAAGGTTAGACTATTATAATAAATAAAAGACTATTTTAAAAAAACATTTCAACAGTTTCATTTTGTTTCTGTTAGTTTTTAAAAACCTTCTAAACAATCACCTCAAAAATGAATATAAAAAAGCTATACATTTGTACATGGCATCAGAAAACACAGTTTCTGAGCCTGACAAGAATAAATGAATGCGCCTGCTTGATAAGGGATCACAAGCTTACTTTTCTTTAGATTATTTCTATACACAAATCCTTCGCTGTTCGTTTCCACTAAGGAATATACATAAGTACAATAATGGCCTTTTTTCAATACTATACAACAGTTATACAAAGATTTTTTAATAAAAAAATATCAGTCATTGATTTCAGAAAAGGTGTAGTCCATACAGCTCAATATATATATTTGTTAAAGCTATCAGAATCCGATTTTATTTTCAAACTTTAAAAAAAATATATGAAAAGTTGACAAAATACATAAAAAATGAAGTACAAATTTCGATGCATTGTCATTTTTTTTAACGAGAAAATCTACTAAGTATCGGTATTGCACTTTTGTTTTTGACAACGAAGAAGAATAACTAAAATATACATATATTTGGCACATTTATTCCATTTTAAAATCCATATATTTATTTTTTTTAAAGTTCGTATTTCGTTGACTTTCCTGTATGACCCCATTAAGCAAATTCACATTCATAGTCATCATTATTTCCGTTTGGTACATGTATCTTTATTAGGGAGGAAAATGTAAAATATATACGAGGAGAAGTCAAAAAGTAAAGGGACAATTTTTCGCATAGGGTTTGGCAACACTGCTAGTATCCAGCGCTGAATTAGTGTCGTCTGCAACATTTCTATGCAAGGTGTCACTCTTATTTCCGCGTTAGTTGTTGGAATGTAGCAGACCGTTAAACATGGCAGCTTCATTGTCAATCTGCACCGAGGAGGAAATGAGGTCAGTGATTCGCTTTTTGTTTACGGAAGGTGTTGAACTTGCGGAATTTATTCGTCAAATGCAAGCGCAGTAAGGTAACAATTATTTATCGCGAAGCAAAATCTACAAAAAGATAGAGCATTTCAAACAGGGAAGAACTTCTTTATGTGACGAGCAAAGATTAGGCAGGCCATCGACGTCAACGACTGAGGACATCATCACGAACCAGAAAGTAAAGCTGCGAGCATGGTTTGGAAACACCCATCATCAACGGAGAAGTTAAGAAATTTAAACGTCAATCATCAGCTAGTCATTGATACGGTGCAAAATTGGTTACAGGTGCAACCGAAAAACTTTTTTCCGACGGAATAAAAAAAAACTTGTGAAACGTTAGGAAAAGTGAGTTGAAGTGCAGGGAGATTATGTAGAAAAATAATGTTTTAGTTTTTTATCATCAGAATATATGTAAATTTTCCCAGAAGTCCCTTTACTTTTTGACTTCTCCTCGCATATTATTTGCTCTTAAGGCATTAGTACAAATAATTTGCCGTTCTTTTTTTTATTGTTTCCTTAACAAGTTCGAAAAAAACAAAACAGCAAGCCTGCCTAAATTAAATATACATATATATTGAATGTGTATGCATGCATAATGGGGTTTTTCCTAAATATTGCCGAAAAGAAATGTGTTTTGAAAGGTATAATATTTGTGGTCATGTTTATTTGAGTAAAAACAAAGTGCCTATTTTAAAACATTCTATAAATAACAGACTAGATTGAAAGAATAAATAAGTTTAGGCAGGCTTACTGTTTGTAATTTTTCTTTTTTCTTTTTTATTTTAGTATTATGTACATCATTTTAAAATTCAGATTGTATATAAACAATGTTAAAAGCGTAATAAAACTTGACTGTTAAAGTGTTAAACCAAAATGCTTTTGAAAGCAAAAAATAATAATAATTATAATAACGATAATATAATATTGTATGTATTATTTATATTAATTTTTTTTTATAAAAATAATATTCTCAAATATCTTTTCTCTAAGAAAAATCAAAACCGGTATCACCATCTCACACACAATCATGAGTTCTTTTTCTTTTCTTTTTTACAATCTTTTACTAAATAGAAAATGCCCATTTTTTCATATCTTGATTCTCTTGTTATGTCTTCAAAAGCACTAAAACAACTGAATAACATACAAGAATATTGCATTTCAACAGATTATTTGCTACTTCGGTTTACACATAAATAAATGACTGGTACTCAATCCTCTGTTTATTGTTATAAGTTACGTCTTTCTTCCAGAGACGTTCTATCAGAGATATTTAGCAGAGAAGTTTAACGAATTGTGATTCGATAATACGTATCAAAATAAATAAAACTGCAGTGATTAATGCGAATCATATTTCGGGAAGTCTTTACTTTGGCCATTTCATTCATTTTTGTCGATTCTTCGATTCAGTGATTTGTTCTTTCGGTTCCGATGCTCCAGCTGTAGATCGATAAGTAGGACCACTTTAATAGGGTATGGTGTAGTAGAGTAGGGTAGACTAGAGCAAAATAGGGATAAGTAGGGTAGAGGTAGGAACAGGCTAGCTTAAGGTTCGGGAAGTGTTGACCCATTTCTATAAAACTGTGCGGAACCGAAAGAACAAATCACTGAATCGAAAAATCGAAAAAAATCATTGAAATGGCTAAGGTAAAGACTTGCCCATAATTATTTTCCATGGTTATGTTATCACAGTTATACGCGAAGAAACTATAAGCTACAATATAAACAATTGCTTATATATGAATTTTACTTTGTAATAATTGATGAAAAATTAATACTATCTGTTACTTTTTCTGAGAAGTATTGTCTAAGAAAGTTTCCATCACAAACTTGTCTAATTCGCTACGTTAATATACTCGTTCACTTCAATAAAGTATTACCATAGATTAAGGAATTATCGAATATAACCTCCCTATCGGAAATAACTCACTTCGCGATTTTAGAGTTGTCTTCAAATAGTTTGTCCGCTGAACTAAAGATGGTGCTAAGATAAATGAAACAGTGGTGCCACCTTCAGGTAAGCGGACAAACTGTTTGAAGACAGCACTAAAACCATGAAGACAGTTATACAATAAGGAGACTATATCTTATCATTTGTTAATCTATGATATTACGTAACATAGAGTAATGATATAATGCTCTTCCCGTTGAAACTAAGTTACGTGAGTGGATACTGTGGCGCCGCCACTCAAGGGAGTTGGGTACCACGAACTACTAAAAGCAAGAACGAATCAAATCATTCAGAGAGCGTGAGTCTGATAGAATTAGCCAATGATAAAATCAGCTATTACCAGTAGCAGAAGATGCAGTTAGTTACGACTCTAGCCGGTAATATCACTGATAGCCCATCAGGGTGGTGCATCAGGGTTATCAGCGTTACATAAAGTGAAAATTAGAAAGTCTCAAATAGAAAGAAAAGCAAAAATATTAATTCAAATTAAAAATATATATACGCTGCCTGACTTCAATCTTCACTCTGGGCGGATAAGGATATTGTCTATCTATTCTATGCACGTATGTTCTAAGAATGAGTTAGTAAGCCTAAGAGATAGGTATAACTAGAAGTCTGTGTTAAGTAAGACATATTGTATATGGCACATAAGTAACTTACGCTTATTTCGGTTTCACGTAAATTATTTTTTAAAGAAAAATTCGGGGAAGACGGGGTAATTTTACTACTTGTCTCTACACTAACATTACTTATGACTTCTTGCACCTAACTCTAAATTCATACAACAATAAACAGAGGATAACGTAACTTCAAGTGAGCTGTTCAAAAGCAAATCGTCGACAACCAATATACTCCACTTATCTATTGCACTTAATACATTGAATATCATTGCAAAGCTCTTCCCTATTCAGAAGAAATGTAGATCTATTTTCACGAAGGCAATCCTAAATTCACAAACTCTTGAAAGTCGTAAATCTTGAGTTTGAACAGATCCAATTCTTCAGTCATGCCATATTAGATGAGGACTTCATATAAGGTTAATTATTTTTGGAAGAGATGGAAATGGCACAGGGTTGAACACTTGTATTGCTATAAAGTTTAAAAACAACGTCTGTTCCTGTAAAACAATAGGAGAGTGTAAAATGATTAGGACTTGATCCTGTTTTTGTCTTTATCACAGATTTAGAGCCAAGAATTGTTAGGAAAAATATCCTTGCATTAATTTTGTATTTAAACATGTAACAGATGCAATGTCAATGCCTCGTATATACCATAGTTATTTCTTGTCTAGAATGCCCTTGTAAGATTGAGCTCTCAATCAGCTGATTAAAAATGTCTAAGATTGTGTAATAATAATAGCCTAGGCTTACTCTTCTACTCTATCCCGAATTTAAATTGCGATATTCTTATTTTTACTTTCAAATACTTAACTTAGCTTTTTGAGATGGGAAATTAGGACCATAAAAATTAAATAGAGATGTCTGCTTATCGAGGCAGTTACAGAGACGTAGACTCTTAAGTTGTATATCGGAAGTCGGAATGATCGCAAATAATTGCCATTTTGGGCAGAAGCTGATCATAATCACACTTCGAATCTCCCATTTCTCAGAGATATATATATATATATTTTCATATTTGAAGCAGCTCCATTGTTTGAGAAGAATATTATAAATGATTTACTTGACTCGTTCCGGATGTAATACAATAGATTTTGCGCTAACTTTTACTTTTCCGGTATCTAAATCCTTAGCAGCGCTTGCTCTTGTCGGTCGCATAAAGCTGAAATTTTGCGTAGAAACGTATCTCGGTTTCTCGTCAGATTTTGGGGTTATAGATTTCGTGAGTGGCGAAGACGCAGTTGTTTCTCCTTTATTTTGACTTTTCAATGAACTACTACGGGAAACTGAACTTGAGTTCTGTCGTGAAAGATTCTCTTTCGAACTGGTACTAGCTGGTTGCGATTTTCTTGACTCACGTGTTGAATTTCCTTGTGACTTTGAACTGACCCGTCTTGCAGTGTGCGAATCAAAAGGACTAGGTATTGAGGATGATTTTAATTGTACTTGACTTAAAGGTTTCTTCGTTGTATTACCTTTAGTGGAAGATTTTATAGAATCATCTGATGACCTTTTCGATAAGGATCGCTGACTACCCGAAAACGAATGTGAAGATTCTGAAAACGGAAGACTTGCAGATGACCGAGTGCTTTGGGATGGTTGGTAGGTTTCGTCATCTAACGGAATGTTATAGTCACTATCTTTTGTTTTCTTTAAATTTCTGGTCAACGATTTAATGGCCGTAGTGTAACCAGATAATTTACCTTTCGTGGTAGGCGAATGTTCCCTCGCGTAGTTAGATTTTACGCTCTTGATGCTGTTTTGACTGGACGATTTCGATAGTGGTTGTCTTGTGTTATTTCTTACAGTATTTACAGAAGTTGAGCTGTTTAGAGAGCTTCGGGAACTACGGAGACTCGTTCTGGAGTTTGATCTCTCAACTCTTCGTGAACCGGATTTTAAACTCGATTGTGAATCGGATTTTCTAACTAAACTACTGTTGACTTTATTGTTTTTAGATGAATCTGTTGTTTGTCTACTACGAAGTGATGACGGGGTTACTTTAGGCTTTGGTTCCGATTGCGCTTTGAGTTTCTGTACGATGCTATCTATTTTAAGAGAACTTGATCTTGCTTTTCTTGTTTGTGGTACATCTAATCCTCTGGTCGTCTCTTTTGATATTGTTCTAGATTGATTTTTGTTGTTCATTGGCGCAGTCAAATCGCTTTTCTTCTTTCCATTTGTGAAAGTATAGTCTTTTCCTTTCGACCCAACAGGGGAATCGACTAAGTCTGTTTCATAATTGCAGCCTGACGAGGCTTCTTGACTTGGTGTCTCAGACACTAGGCTCTGTGTTTCTTCAAAACCTTCGTCATTTTCGTGCTCGCTACGACCAGACTTACCGCTTGGCGTGGAAGCATGCACTCGGATTTCCGGAATAAATTCATTTTTATGTAACGAATTTGTGGGGCTACTTTCATTACTACGTTTAGATACAATCCTCTGATTTTCTTCACCAACAGGTCTCGATATAGTTTTTGAAGTAGTGCCTGTGTTGTTGCCGGAGAACAAAGATCCTTTGGAACCCCTTCTTTCTCTGTTATCCTTCACGCTAAGGGATGATTTTTCTTTTTCTTTTTTCAATGCAGCTTCAACTTGTCGTGGTTCAATCATACTGCGCACTCTTTCCCTTCGTTCTTTGCGTAATGTTGCAGGATCGACGGAGAGTCTAGATCTTCTTTGCTTTGATTCTTCCAGAGAATCGTCTTGGTTTGACGAAGATACCACTGGGATTGATGTCACACTCTTTTGTACAAGGCCAAGTCTCGAAGAACTGTTTTCCTTGACTGGATTTTGCTCTTGTTGATGTTGGCGATCATATTCTTTTACAGCTTGTAATACGTCGCCTCTATCGATGTTAGACTTTAACCTAGAATTATGTCTAGAATGCCACGATGACGGCAGAGTACTACTTCCAGACAATTTATCAAGATTTTGTAACATTTCGCCTGATTTAGCAATATTTTCCATGGCTTCTCTGACTTCAGTAGGTTCTATGTTGCTCTTCGATCTTTCGTTATTCAGAATCACGCCTTGCAGTAGATCATCTTTCGATTTTCGAACTTTTAGTCTCTCTTTCCATTTATTTAGCCTACTTTCTTTATCTTCACTGGGTTTAGGAGAGACTTCATACGAATCTACTTTCTGAGGCAACATCTTGCTTACTTCTATTTTGCCTTCTACTTTCGTACTTAACATCTGTTCTGGTACATTTCTTGTTATATCGATTTTGCTAACAGCCCCTTCAGAGGTAACTTTTGTCTCCAATTCTTGGTCCTTTTCCGTGTTATCTTGATTTTTCTTGTATCTTCGTGTTCGTCTCGCTGAAGAAAATCTGTCGAATTGTCCATCTCCCATTTCGTCGTCGATACTTTTACCTAATTTATCAGTCGACTTTGACAATTCTTTTTCTTTTGTATCTTTCACAGAATCTGTAGATGGATCAGGTGTTCTTCTGTGTTTAGAAGACTTTCTAACTCCACGTTCATCCATATCAGCATTAAGTCCTTCATTATCTGAACTATCTGCGTTTACCTCTGAAGTATTTTGCGTTGTGGGCTTAGTAGCCATTTTCTCCGCTAGGCTACTCTCTTGCTTGGCTCTTTGCACTTGTGAACCGAAGTTATGATGTTGGTCTTCAGCGGCAAGACTTCTAAACCGACGATTCTTTCTTCGATTCATAAAATCATCCCCAGCATCCATAGCTAGACCAGAACTCTTATCCATTGCCCGAAAACTATTGTAACCGAACACTTTTCTGCTAACGGGAGGTGTTTCAATATTTTCGGAATCGATTTCAATCTTGTCACTACAAGATTCACTCGTTTCGTCTGATCCAGCGCGTGAGGTCTTTCGCAGACGTCGTGGGACAGATGGTGGTAGATGTCCCTGCTGACTTTCAAATGATTCGTTTACGGAATCATCTTGTTGCTTAATACTCTCTAATGTTCCGGCTATATCTGTCATATCCAAGTTATTAACTAGTTTTTCATGGAGTCTAGATCTAACAGTGTTCGGGGCAACATTATCGCTTAATAACCTCCTACTAACAAGTGGACTACTAATTGCAGTTGGAGATTTACAAGTAGGTGATACCGGTTTATCATTTCCGACGATAGATTTTAGAAAATCACCAGGAACGTCCATGGAATGTCTATATTTTTGAATTAATTTTGATCTTGACGAGGCATCGCTCTTCAAATCTAAGCTTCTTCGCCAACTTTTGTTAGAGTCTAAAGATTCCTTGGGTTCTGAAATACCATCTTTCCTCCTGGGAATTTCCCTCTCTTTAGTCACTGGTGTAGGCGGAGTCGTTGGAACGGAGGAGCTCGCACTTGGGTTTCGAGCACTTTCAGGTTCAGGAGTTTGCTCTTTGCTACCAGGGTCATCACTTCCTCTTCGGATGTACAAGGTTAGTTTATCATCAAGGCTCTTTTGGCCAAGGCTACCGATGATTCCTTTGCGCTTATCTTCTTCTCTAATACACTGAAAAAGAACAATAGTATAATTTATAAACAGGTAAACAACATGTACTTACGAAAAAAATACAAAACAATAAAAGTAAACTTAATTATCCTAAATTATTATAATTATCTTTAATTATCCTATTAAGAACCTGACTTACTAAAAAATAATACTAAATTTACGATTTATCTTTTGATTGTTTTTCATAAGTGAAAGGAGATAATGAAATGCAACTTACCACAATCATAGAATGTTATTCTACAACAAAAAATACAAACCTGAGGAATTTTCAGTGTTGTTATCCATGGAAATTACAGTGTCACCTGAATAACATTTCTTCCAAAATCTAATTTAAGGTAGCGAGTAGAGGAACGAATTCAAGTGCATTTGATTACGTATCATATTGTTTTGGAATCTTGTGAAGTAATTTTTAAATAACATTATTATACAATTTTAACAACCATATGTTAAAACTATTTTGCTTATTACAAACTAAATTCAACTATTATTTAAAATGTAGTTCACAGGGTTCCAAGACAACATGATAGTAATCAAATGCAGTTAAGTTCGTTCCTCTAGTCACTGCCTTAACTTAGATTTTGGAAAAAAAAATATTCTGGCAACATTGTAATTTCTACGAATGGCAACATTGAAAATTCTTCAGATTCATATTTTCTGTTGTAGAATAAGATTATCTATGATTGTGGTAAGCTGCATTTCATTATCTCCTTTCATTTATGAAAAACAAGCAAAAGAAAAATGGTAAATTTTGTATTATTTTTAGTAAGTTAGGCTCTTAAGTTAATTATCCCAATAGCATGAATATTGGTTTTTCATTCGTTTGTTACCAAAGTAGAAGTAGAGCAATTCGTTCTCATCTTAAAAGTTATCGATCGAGAAGGGCGAGATAGCTTTTACTCGATACGGAAGGAAATCGTTTTTCTTTGGGAGTCAAGTGAATGGATATTTTCAATTCTTATAATGTGCTCTGCACACAAAATACGATATGCGAAACTTGAAAGTATTACAAAATCGGAATCAGAGATGACGTGCCAAAATGTATGTTTTTTTCTAGAATATTGTACTTAAAGATAGTGGTGCCGTTAGTAATTGAGTTTTAGAGTGACAATGAGTGAACAAGAACGCCCCAGTAGTAAAGTCTAGAATATAAAAAGAGACGAAGAATCCGATCTTTATTCTGAAATTCATATTAATTTAAGTTGACTTCTTGCTACAGTTACTTGTAATTAAATTATATACAAATTATCTCTCTTAGGCATTCTAGTACCATGTTGTTAATTTTCGGTGGTCCAGACTGCCACATTCTTCCAAACTATCTAACTGAGTGGGGAAGTTCTTTGTGGATAAGTTTAAGTAAAAAATATAAAGGAATAGCTTTGTAAAATATAAATATCACAAGGAACTTTCAGAAATTTATCCACGCTCTTCTCAGCTATTTGTTGTTGTTTTTCTCTTTTCTAATTTCTAAATTTTCTGCTGAAAAGTAGTAGTTGAAATGTTGTACCATCAGGCTCGTAGCGAGCTCGATTTCTTAGGGGGCAGAGGGAAAGAAATGAATGCTGAAGGGTTAAGGACGCAGACATCAAAAACATCACAAAACTTCTTATTTGTTTATTACGTATCTATGAAATTTGTAACAGAGCTGTATGTCCTTGTACAAAAGGTATTATATTGACAAATATTATGGTACGCAAATCCACGACTACGAAGATTCGCCAATATTTAACAAATAAACGTTTTGCACTACATTCACAGTAAACAAAATATTCGTGACTTTTTTTCGATCACTTTTGTCTGATTCTACATAGGTTTCATTTTATTATCGGCCAGAAATGATAATAAGAAACAAAAGTCCTGAGCGCAAAGTATTTGTATTTATTAATAGGAAAAAGCTTACAAGAAAATAATAATATTACTGTGTATGTATCGAAACCATAACGGTTTTGTTTCATATTTATAATTAATACAAGTTACTTTCCGAGCTACAGTAGACTTTTGATTATCCGGTCTAATGTGGCAGAAGAGCAGGCTGGGTAACAAAAAATGCCGGGTAGGGCGGAATTCTATACTTCTTACTCCCTTTCTCATTCATACCATTAAAAACACATTATTTATACAAAATCCGCTTTTATTCATATTTTCTGACCTCCTAGATCACTGTTTCATAAATGTTTCTTGTGTAATGTATTGTACGTTTCAAAACTTATTACAGATAAAGGAAGATCAAAAATAAATAAATATATAAATAAAACCCGTTTTTATTCATACTCAGACATATTGTCAACTTTGTTTCAGTTTACCTGCAGAGAATTGGAAGGAGTATTTCCATCCAACAAAGTCCTTGATCTCATCCGTCGCAGCCTTCTTGCGTCCGTTTCTGTCTCTTCCGTGCTGTTAGAAACGTTGAGATTAGATTTCCTCCAAGGAGATTTGTCCTTTACAGGGGTCTGTGGTTGGGCTTCTATCAATATAAAAATAATAACGTGTGTAAGAGTACTACCATACAGGCATACAATTCTATTCTAAGATTTATGTCAGCTCATGTAGTTTTATATATAGTTAGGATTTGTTTCTAAATGTAATTTTGTTGCATGCATATAACTGACACTTACAAACGAAAGTAATGGAAAAGTAAGACAAAAAATATTGAAATCACTGGGTATAAATCTTCAGTGAACGAGAGAAATATGATATAGAAAAAGGAATACACATCACCAAATAAATAAAACGTGAGAGGTGGATACAAAAATCATGAGCAGAGCACAGTAAGAGAAAGAAAGAGTTCAGCTGAAGGAAGCGCGATGTCTGTGTAACGTCAATATTGCCAGATCCAAAATATACATCCAGGGGCGGATCCAAGGGGAAGGAGATCGCCTCCAGGAAGAGGAAACTTTCTTATTGTATATATAAATAAAACTCATCCCAGAGTTTAGAGCTCTTAAAAGTAGCTCTAAGTAACAGTGTTACAACCCCCCCCCCCAGAAGTCCGTTCTGGATCCGCCCCTGTATATATCAAAGGTAGTTTGTTGTTCCGATACGTTTGAAAAATATTTAGTATTCCCAGGGGAGGATTTATTGTCTTACAAATTTTTTGTTAGCATGATTTCTTGTTGACACATCTGACAAATATTACTTAACAGCATCACGTTACATGGAGAGAATTTCTCAATGATTTTGTTGAAAAATAATAAATTTCTGCATAAAATGTGTCAAATATTGAACATAAGCAAGAACTGAAGTGAATTTGAGCCGTTATTCATGTCTGTAGTATGATCTGATGAAAATGAAACATTTCGTGCATGTACAGAGAGCATATTTTATATGCGAATCCAAGGTTTTAGTGTCTGTTTTACGTTCTAAGACTACACGCTGTCCTCAATTCCTAAAATTCCGCTTACCAATATAATGAAACTATAGAAAATATCTTACCTTCGATAGCTTCCATAGCCCCTACGACATCTGTTTTCTCAATGGTTGGTTTCCAGTCCGGATAGACTCTTCTGTATTGAGTTCCATCGCCTAGTTTGCCTTCTTCAGGCAACGGATGAAGGACACTCCCAGGCCTTCCTTCCCCTTCTGAAATACAAACAATTACGACGGTATATTTTTCTTGTGTTTTTATGCACGTGACAAACTTTATACTCTAGGTGAAAGATTAGGTGGGGTAGTGAATGCCAAAACCGATTTCAAATTTCGTGTACATGCTTTGTACAGTCCGCAGCAAAAAACCTGCAACATGAACACGTAAGTTTATTGTAAAACTACGCCTAACAGCGCAGGGAATCAACATAACGTCTAAGTGGCAGGAACCACGCCGGGAGAAACCTCGGTGTCTTCCCCTGCACACTTATTTTGGAGCAAAGAACTTCATCGTTTCACAATAAACTTACATGCTCATGTTGCAGGTTTTTTGCTGCGGATTGTACATCTGCATTCTAAGTATCTCTGATAATGATTTTTCTTATACTAGGTGATTTGAAATATAAGTATAATTTCATTCTTGTTAAATTCTGTAAAATGTAACATCAAGTTTAAGCTTTGAAACCTTAAGGAATTTCCTCAGAAATCAGAAAAAAAAAATCCGAATAAACTTCACTAAATGTAGTATACTTGCTGTTAATAACATTATTATACGAGTTGTGGTCAAAAAGTATCGAACTTTTAGTTGGCAAAAATACATTTATTGTTTTGGAAATCCGAAACACTAATCCCCTTCAAAGTAGTCTCCTTGGTAATGTACACACTTCTCCCAGCGCTTCAGCCATTGTTGGAAACATTTGTGGAACGCAGTTTTTGGAATGGTGATCAACCGTGCCGTCGCATTACGCATGATATCTTCTCTTGACTCAAATCTCGGGTCGTACCCATAAACCCATGTTTCATCGCCTGGGATCACGGCGTTTAAAAAGTTGGGGGTCACTGTTTGCATTGTCCAGCATGTCCTGTGCGACGTCCAAGTGCCATTGCTTCTGCTCTATTGTTAGCACCTTCGGTACAAATTTCGCAGACACTTTCCTCATGCCCAAAATCTCGTTCAAAATTGAATGTACCGATCAAATGCTTATCCCGATATCGTTCACAATTTCTTGGACTGTGATACGACGGTCCTGCAAGACCACGGTCCATTCTTGCTCAATGACATTGTCATTTCGGCTTGTTGAGGACCTATCTTAACGTGCTTCGTTGTCCACTGATGTGCGGCCATCTTTGAAGCGGTTGTACCACTGCTTTTTGTGTGAGGTACTAATGGCATCGTGCCCAAAAGCCTGTTGAATCTTGCGAATGGTTTCCGCTTGAGTATTGCCAAGCTTTTGGCAAAATTTGATGCAATATCGCTGCTCAAGTTTTTCTGTCTAGAACTGAAATCCGACAACCGCTCATTGCAAGTCTTCACTCGTTGGCCGATTGCTAGCGACTGACACTTTCTGTGGGCAAGAGAAAATTCGCGACTGAGCATGAGTGTCACCTCTACATCTACACAGAAGAAAGTCTTCCGCGCTTCATTGGTTTACGCGGGCAAAAATAAGGTTCCATACTTTATGAATACACCTCGTATTTACTGTTAGTAATATTATCATGTACAATTTCGTATTTTCCATTTTATTGGAAATTAAGAAAAACAACTTTGGCACTTCTGTAAACATACGATTTTAGCAATGTTTCTATCTTTCGAATTTTGGTCTTTAAAAAGAGTTCAGTTTAAGCTTGTTCAAAATGCAGATTGGGAATAATATTGCCATTTCTTGCAACAGATATAACACCCCTATTTAGACTAAACAGAATTCCAATAAAAATTGGGTCTTATGTTATTAACCCAACTCCCCCTCTCCAATCATTCAATTAATAACGAAATTAAGAGTGAAAGCAATTTTCTTATGCATTAAATCTTTCTAAATGGTTTACTATTGAGTAAAATAAATATATCTACGCATTTCATACCTAGTTCCTTCCACTAAGAAGTATCCATCACATTTGTTTACTTTTGAATGTACAAAGAAATATATTTACCTGAATCCAATTCTAACGATCGGCGGTTAGCAGCTTGCGCTCTACGTCTTCTTCTTAGATCTTCTGTTTGACGCTCTTCCTTCTCGTTCTCTTGAAGCCAAGCCTCGATCTTTTGTCTCCATGCTCTGAAAAAAAAAACACAGAAAAAGAATCAACTATCAATGTTGCCAAAATCTAGAAATCTGGATGTAGAAAATTTCTCTTCATCAAAGAAAACTGGTACCAATTTTAGACCTTCGTCATTATCATGATATTAACTTATCTGCAATTGTAATAGTTTGGTTTCATTTGGTGTTTACACACAGGACCAGCCCTAGGCAATTTGTCGCCCCGTGCAATAGCATCATTTGCAGCCCCCTCCTTTCTCCAGAAAGAACAAATCTTAAAAGCCATGATTTTAAGTATGCTACCCCATTATGAACAACGAAGGAGAAGGAAAAGGCACTCGTACTCAGAAAGACCTAAACACTACAAATACAATCTCGTTTTCTCTGGTTTTCTTTAAATAATAGTCCATTGTGTTAGTAAAAGATAAAGCAAACACACCTGCAGAGGAAAGATTGTAATCCTTTTCATAGAATTCAATATCGAGCTTCAATCTCAATATATCAGTTTGCAATTCTAATACAAATAGCTCTTTTATCTTTATTTCTTGACTTTCCTTCTGCATCTGTTAAAAAATTAAATTAAAAAAAAAAAAAACTTTTTCCCACCTTCAATGATAAGGAACTTGTTTGTGACAAAGACAGGACTAATTTTCACATCAAAACTGTGATAACTAACTTATTTTAAATCTATAGTTATGACAGATTTTGCCGGCCCATGCAAGTACACGTGCTGCACATATGGTAGAGTTGACTCTGTTTGCACAAACTTATCTTTCTCAGCATATCAATATGAATATATTCTTTTCTGAAACTCGAATGAATTAAGTAGTAACTACTATTATCCTCCGAAGTTTCAAATAATTATATGCTTACATAACTAATAATTATATGTTTGATACTTTAGTTTAATTATATACTTATGTTTGAAAGCTATTACAATTTCTTAACAGAGTAAAATAAGTAACTCATTGTAATATATATATATATATATATATACTGTATATTATTTTGCTATGATTGAAAGAGTTTTCTGATTTACTGTACAAGAAGATAAATATTACTGTAAGAACAATGCTAATTAATTACAACTTACGGCACTAAACTGACGAATGATTATAAGTACTAACTTAGATTAACCTTGGTATATGTCTTTTAGCGAAATTTTCAATGGGAACTCGTATCTTGTTCAGCGCCATTTTCTTAAAAATGCAAGTTGATCACATCAATCGTTGTGATAGAGAAATATCGACCAGAAACATTTCTTTCAGTAAATATTTAAGAGTGCAATTTTGTTATTGATAATATCGAAGTATTTATATATTTTTATTGTTAGTAGAAGAAATCTTTTGTTTCATACTTCTATACCATAACGATTCATACAATGTGATGTGATGAGCTTTTAGATTTAAGAAAATGGCGCTGAGGAAGATTGGAGTTTCCATTGAAAATTTCGACAGTTACTAAATTATATATGTATACTAAATAAATAATGCTAATTAATAACACATCTAGATAAGATTAAATATTTGTGCCAAAACATTCAATGATCGTGAGTGGCTTACTTTAATCCACTGAACGTTAAAGTAATAAAGATATTTAAATAACTCATAAAGCACATAACACACACTGAAATTTTTCTGTTATACGGCGTTTATGAAGACAATTTTTCTTTTTCCTTCTGCGATAAGCTTAAAATCTAAATTTTCTTAAAAATGAAATTTCTTTTCAATTGGCAACACTGTCATGTCGCATGAAAGTAAATAATGCCATTATTTACGCATCAAAGTAAATCATGATTATGCCTAGTGTGGTATTTACAAAATCTTACGAGGAGTGAAACTCCAATTTTTTTTTCTCTTACTGCAGGGATACCCTCCATGAAGATCGATAGCACGCTCCTACACTTTGCTGACATATTCTTTACGAACCTACAACTAAATATTCTCAATAGTTTTGATCATTAACTTCTCTCCTCTTCGCCCTTCAGAAATAACCCTTGATTACATATGTTGTTTTTGTATAAATTATACAAAATGTGAGTTGCTACCTAGTTTTAATCTAAATTTTTCTGTCTCCCCTCCCTAAATATTCAATGACATACTTAAGGTTGTACTCCCACGTGGGCACCCCTGCATATTGTAACTCTCTGGGAACAAATTTTGCATTATGTAAGGAATTTGAAACATCTAGTGAAAAGGAATTCTCCTTATTCGCCCTGCAAATACAATACGTTCAATTCAATCAATTTCTTTTACTCAGCAAAGTCAAATTACTACTTTTATAACAAACATACGTTATCTGCATTTCGAATCATATTACAACTGAATTAATAAATTCACTCCTATGAATGTTTCAAAAAAGAATTACTGGATAGGCAATTATTTTCAAAATTACGTAAATACAGGTTGTCCAGACAGCAACTGTACAGTGGAAATAGTAGATAAGTGAAATTTGAAATATGAAGTGGTATTTACGACGACAGTGCAGTTTTCTCTACACGAGATGTTGGAAATATCCTTCTGCAGCCTGAAAACATGTCTGTACATGACACTGCATACTTGTAAACACTTTTCGGAAAAAGAGTTACTAAGAAACTGCCATTCTATTTCAACAGTTACTTTTCGGATACTCTGTACTTGTTCACTCAACATTATGCCATTCTATTTTAACAGTTACTTTACGGACACCCTGTACTTGTTCACGCAACATTATGCCATCCTATTTTAACAGTTACTTTACGGACACTCTGTACTTGTTCACGCAACATTATGCCATTCTATTTTAACAGTTACTTTACGGACACTCTGTACTTGTTCACGCAACATTATCTTCATATTATCTCCAATTATATTCATACAAATATTTCCAAACTTTCTTTTTGAAATTGTAGTAAATTGATTTTCCTTTCATAAAGTTAGAGAACTATTTAATCAACTTTAAAATCGTAAAAATTCATTATTTCGTATAGAACTATATATATATTTTTAAATAAAATACCTTGGTTTCCCTTCTCCATCACTAGGTGGAAGCTCTGGTCTGTTCTCTGCAAGTGGTGACGGTGAACTGGGCCTTTCTCGCTCTCCGGAGAAGTCCGCGCTCAAGAGATCCGGTCGTTTTCTTCCTCCTCTCGCTCGCCGAGCCCAGGAACGATCTAACGAGCCATAGCCATCTAGATCAAATAAACGAACCAAGGGGGACATTTTCACTCCATGCAACTCATGCAACACCATGCACATGCATGTAAAACATACACATAACAAGTCCACATACAGGCAATAATACCTAATTTGTTTTTGTACACATATTTATACAATAACATTACTGAGATCTTACTTTTTTCCCTTTATATGAAATCATGCTTCAAGATTATTGTATAGGACAAAACAGTTCAAAATAGTGGAACAATGAAAGATATCCGTTAAAACTAAGTCTCGTTAGACAAGTGCCCTATTGTAGTTTGTTAAGGATCATTTTATCTTAAACAAAGAAGACCGGGGTGAAATTAACAAAAAGTAGTCATTAGTTATTTATCTTCCAGTAAATGTTAAGAAAGTACTTGAATTTCTTTCTGGATGTACTTGTTTCAAATACTTGTAATACCCTTCTCAAATAAAGTACGTTATATAATTACAAGGTGATCAAAAAGTACGGTGAATTAGTTGCACAGTACCATCTATCGATGTTGTATTTATTTCAACTAGTAAGCCTAAACCTTTGGTACAGTCAGTATCGAGTTTGAACGAGTTGTGACATGTTAGTTGGCTTCCAGAGACAGAAGAGTGAGAACGTGTTAAGAGTGTCTGTCGCACGCCAATATCAAGTCTTGTTCTAAGCTGCAAAGAAGTGCCAGAGAAGCTTACGAAATGTCAAAAACAGTGTACGGCGATGAAGCGGTGGTATTGAAGGCTGTTTACAATTGGTATAAGCGATTCAAAAGCGGCAAGGAGTCGGTTGAAAACATCCAACGATCGAGGTGTCCTTCAACGTCAAAAACAGATGAAAACGTGCCAAAAGTGGCACAAATGATTTGTTCAAATAGGCGAATGACTATTCGAGAGCTTTTCGAAAAACTAAAAATCTCGTATGAGTCTGTGAAAAGCATTTTAACGCCGATTAAATGGGCAAATGGCTTTCTTCTTTACCACGAAAACGCACCGTGCCACATCTTGCTTTTGATTTGCGAGTTTTTGGCCGAAAAAATATTCCTGTCTGTCCATACTTGCTGTGCTCTCCAGATGTAGCACCATGCGACTTCTGGCTATTCCCAAAAAATAAAAACCGTGCTTGAAGCAAAACGTTTTGATACCATTTCTGACATTGAGAGAACCACGACAGAGCAGCTGAACATCTTTCCGAAAGAAGCCTCCCAGAAATGCTTCTCCGTCATGAATTCAACGTTGAAATAAGTGCATTACTATCCAAGGACAGTAATTTGAAGGAAGTTCAATTAAATTCCATGTAAGCTTATTACTTTATTTCTAATAAAATTATACACCGTATTTTTTTGATCACACCTCGTAACTATCTATATTTACAGAGCTTTAAACGCGAAAGATAATTGAAAGCAAGAAAACCCATACTGCCAAAAAACACACACACACACTGGTGAACACAAATAGTGCTTACAAACAGGGCCGCGCCCGGGGCTAGAGTATACGACGGCACCTCCATACATATGTTCCAAGCAATTTTTCCTATCTTTTTTCCTTTTTTCTCCCGAATTTTTCGCCCCCTTACTCCGTCGCCCCGATCGCCCCTCCCCCACGGCACGGCCCTGCTTACAAATCAGTAAAATACAGATAATTATTTCGTCTCAAACTTGATATGATTTGTTATATTTAAAGTTACCAGCTGTTGATAACCACAAGAAATTATGAATATCGTGTCGTGTATGTGCATTTCAACAGGGGTTCTCAAATTGTGCTAGGAAATATCATATTTTGCTTTATAAAATAATTTGTAAACTGGAATAATCCCTTATAACATATAGTTAACGAATATAAAGAGGTCTTGTGTGCATAAATTCTACGGTTGTGATTTCTGAGTTTTGATGAACCGTAAAGTTAGTACATTAAAAACAGCTTCCGTTAATTATGAGACTGAGGAATTTTAAGTTCCAAAATGACACGTTTCCAAGTTTAGATTATATGACTAAAATAAATAAATAAATAAAAGTTTCGACAACCGGAACTGTAAACAGAATGGTATACAATGTAAGTGGAAGTAATCGGGTAAGAAAACGGGTAGCAGTGGCGGATCCAGGGCAAGGGGGGGGGGCAATCGAGGCCCCCCAGACGAGGAAACTTTCTTATTTTATATATAAATAAAACAGAGTTTGGAGTTCTCAAAAGTAGCTGTAAGTACCAGTATTACAACCCATCGCCCCCCCCCCTTCCCCTAGAAGTCCGTCCTGGATCCGCTCCTGACGGGTAGAGAGTAAAATTTGCAAATATAATGAATCTCTTTCCACATGAAGTGATGAGGCTTTCACAGACTAGCTTTTGCTGAACTGGAGATATGTGCCCTCGCCCTCAGAAAGATTAACAATTCTTCTGCTGTGAAATAGGGTTGCCAACTTAAAAAAAAACGACACTTTCTCAAAATTCCCTATGATATACGTCTAAGTGTGAAGTATCTCTGTTCGGACCCATCCATGGGAAGAAAATGTACTATCGTGAACAAAAGTACATTAGCATCTGTATTCTGCATATCCTTAGTACATTCACTAATAAGCTTAATAGATATATTGTGCTATAAATGAGAAACTAAAATGGGTATTGATCATTTTATTGTATATGCCAGTAACTGGCACTTATTTCAAATTATCGAAACAGATGAACAAAAGTATATTAATCTTTACGTGACAATTTTGGATTTGGAAAATAAAATTTATTTTTTAAACTTATAATTCAACTACAGGAAATTGCTTTAAGAAGTCCTTTTTCACTCTAAATAAATGTATAAAATTCCTTACATGTAGATTTTAAATTTTCTCTGATACAATCCCTGTCATCTCTTTAAAATTATCTAAACAATTGAACAAAATATATTAATTGTTGATACATTGTGAAAGGTGACAGTTTCGGATTTATAGAATGAAAGTTACTTTTTAAATCTATACTTCGAACTAGATGAAATTGCTTCGAACTAGATACAAATTAAAAAAAAAAGTCATAAAGGATCTGATAAGCCAGCCTTGTGGAAAACTGGCCAGTTGGCAACCCTACTGCGAAATTATATTTCGAATGACGGCTCTTTAGGGAGGTCTCATAACTAAGGGAAGAAAGCTTCAAACGGCTTCAAAAAGGTGTATACAAGTATTAGTACATTACTTAAGCTTTCTTCCGGGAGTTTCTAGCGAGAAAAGTTAAATTTTTATCAATGTGACGTCCCTCAAGTGCAGCCACTGCTTATTTCACATTCATAAGTTACTCAGCAGTTTCCTAACCCTTAGACTTAGAAACAATAAATTCTCAAAGGACTCATTGCAATAAATTACCAAAAAACTTTCTAAAAACATGTCCACACCACTGAATTTATATCTTCAAACTGAATGCCTCAATGTATTTCCTTTAACTATAGTACGATTCTGAAATGCTACATTGAAAAATTGCTCCTGTTTGCTTCAGTCTTTGAAATTAAATAGGAAGTGACAATATGATAAAAATATCCACACACACTCGCTATCTTTAATCATTTTGATCAAGAAATCCATGTAACTCCTTTGATATGATACAATACATCATACTTTTCTGGTAATAATAATAATAATAATAATAATAATAATAATAATAATAATAATAATAATAATAATAACTATCAGCATCACCTTCCAAACTTTACTTTGATTCTTTGATCGTAACGTGATTCAATGTTATGTTGGAAAGTGGGCATGGACATATTTACAATCTTTCATGCCACACTTTTCATTAAAGACGAATGTATGCAGTGTAAGATTCAGTTAGCAAACTAAAATGAAGTCTTTAGTTTAAAGTCCCACGATTATTCCGTTTAGACTAAAGAATACAATTATAAATGTTAAATGAAAATGACTGTACAAAAATTGATGAAATGAGAAACAGAGGAAGCGAATAACAATACCGAGAAAACTCTACAACACAATGTTGTCCATCATAACTAGGATCGAACCATCAGAGTTGAGTGCAGGGGCGGGTCCAGGACCGACTTCTGGGGGGGGGGGCGGTGGGTTGTCATACTGCTACTTTTAAGGGCTCCAAACTTTGAGATGGATTTTATTTATATATATAAAATAAGAAAGTTTCCTCTTCTGGGGGTGGCGATCGCCCCGATCGCCACCCCCTGGATCCGCCCCAGGTTGAGTGCTCTACCACTGAGTCTCGTTTCCTCTTTAGATTGAGTTAGCGTCGAATACGTGAATGATTCGACGTCGTGTATGTCACATTGACATTAAAAAAACAAAACTGACAATTAAAATCATACGAGAGATTAGCAATATCAATGAAAGTACGGCTAAAACTTAATCATCTCAATTTACCACAAGTCTTATATTTGGCTATACTGGTTTCTGGTTTTTTCTTCTGGAATTTTTACTGGTTTCTTCTTCAGGTTTACTTAAGTGTCCCTTATATTATCAAAGTGTATTTGCATTATACATAAGTTTAATATTACTCAAATTAAATTCCATTTATGAAATTAAAATTGTACCTCACAGACTTCAATTTTCTCAAACAAAGTGACATTTAAATATCTTTCTTCGAACAGACTTTAATTTTCACAAAACAATTGATATTTAAATAGATTTTTTGGAACAGACTTAAATTTTCAGAAAGAAAGTGATATTTAAATAGATTTTTTGGAACAAATTTTAATTTTCACAAAGCAAGTGATATTTAAATAGATTTTTGGAACAGGTTTTAATTTTCACATAGCAAGTGACATTTAAATAGATTTCTTTCGAACAGGTTTTAATTTTCACAAAGCAAGTGATATTTAAATATGTTTTTGGAACAGACTTTAATTTTCACAAAGCAAGTGATATTTAAATAGATTTTTCGAACAGACTGTAATTTTCACATAGCAAGAGATATTTAAATATATTTTTGGAACAAATTTTATTTTTCATAAAGTAAGTTATATTTAAACAGACCTTTTTGGAACAGACTTAAATTTTCACAAAGAAATTGATATTTAAAAGATTTTTGAAAGAAGCCGGTAAAATCGAAACATTAAAATCACAGCGTAGTTTATTTCACAAAAAAGATAAGATTTCTCCATGTCCCTGGTCGAGCTCGGCCACCAACTATGGCAAGCTTTATTCCTTAGATCAGTGGTCGCCAAACGTACGAACCTTCTGAGCTTCCGACCAGTTTTAAATTCTACTGAGAGCTACCAACCAAAAAACTAGCATTTTTTTTTTTTAAAAAAAAAGGATAAATTTACATTTCTATAAATATGAAATCAAACAATCCGAGTTAGCAATTGTTTAATATATACACGAAAAACAACGTGCAAAGCCCCACACGTATACAAGCAACTGTGAGATGAGGCTGACAATGGCAGTTGCGCGGAAAAAACAAGCAGTTGTTGTTATCAGCGCTCCCTGTCGTTAGCGTCAGCTCAGTGGAGGAATCAAGGTTAGCCAACTGGAGCGTTAACGCGATCTACCATAAATGTCCCCGCGAACTACTAGTAGCTAGACATCGACGGTTTGGCGATCACTGCCTTAGATAAATGGCACCGCGTAAACGTAGCCGTTGACGCTCTCGCCATTGGTACGAGCGGTCTCAGATTCGATTCTCGGGTGGGGACACTCGGTCGAGAAAGTGTAAAATCCTTTACAGGCCAGCCATTCTTGAGTGAGGTTTATCTCATTCCCACCCATTTCTCAGATGGCGGGATGGTACCTCACATAACGGACTTTCTTTTTCCCCCATTCCTCCCAGGCAGTGTGATCGCCAAGGGACGCCATCCCTTACTCATGACGGGTTAACATGGCGATAGCTGCCGAAACTCCAGAAATCTAATTTCTAATCCTAATCGTTTATTCTTTAGACGATGGGCTACTTGCCAATCAAATTTGCCTCAGATTGGCCACTGATTACCGAGAAATAAAGTAACTTATGTAAATGTATACAAAATGACAAGAGTAGTGACATCTGACGATGTGTTACAAAAGATCTCGCCTAGAGATGCTTAAACATGGAGTACAATATTAATGGACCTTAACATTTCAAAACTTCGCATGCTTCAAGTCAAAATGCTTTTATCATGAACAGTTGCAGTCTTCCATGCAATGTAATCACAAATGCCAAGAATAGTAATGCTAAGATGGACAATAAAAGTTGATAATCGTACCTAAGCTCCCCCATGACTTTCGTTCCCTCGTACCGTCATGTCCGGATGCTCTTAAGAAGTCCATTAGATTAGATTCGTCCTCTTCAGAAGGCACTCTGCTTCGACGACGTCTTAATGTTCCATTTGGTGTCACGTCTACAAAGTCAAAAAACGAAATGCATAAGTAATACAAAGAAGTACATTATATTTTGTAAATATCAAAATGAATAACTGAGTAATATAGTATTATTACTAAATTCTTTTATGCGTGGTAGGTCTAAAGCTTATAGAGAAATATTAAGAGATATGCCAAAATGAATATCCGAGTATTACCCAGTTCTTGTAATTGTGGTAAACCCAAAGCTTATATAAGAATATTAATTGACATGTTCAAAATATAATATCAGTAATATACCAATATTACACAGTTCTTGAATGCGGAGTATACCCATGAATATTAATAAACATGTCAAAATGAATATTTGAGTAATATGCCATTATTACTCAGTTCTTGTGCACGTGAAATACTTATTTCTTCACTCCAGTTTCCCAGCTCCTCTTAGACCACACTGAAAGGAAACTCGCAACCTTAGTTAGTCAAGGTATTGTCTAGTTTTTCTAATCGAATTGGCTGGAACTTGCTTTGGGAAGAATACTCACATACATAGTATCTATCGACCTCTTACATGAGTTTCCAAGGTCAAAAACAAAAAGAAAAGTTCAAAATGTAAGTACCAGGAGAGCAGGTATCATCTTTGCTGCCTGGTTCTCCACAAGGACCAGAAAATGATCCCAATCTTCGTCGTGTAATTAGAGGTGACCCAGTAACAGAAACGTCTTCTTCCGATGTAATACCGCCATTTTGGACTCCCTCTATGCTTCGCTTTAGTTTCCTTCCCTATGAAGAAAGAAAGAAAGAAAGAAGACAACGTAAATGAAACTGATTTTTCCATAGAATTCCAAAGTATAAACTGCAGTATTTTGGTACTACTAGCTAGTTTCGGACTTTGAAAATTACCTTCCTAACTGTACACAAACAATTCTAGCTTATTTCATATAGTGAGAGTATTTTTCAAATATAGCAACGTAATTTTATGAAATAACTGCGACTTCTTTGATATTCTTATAGCGATACTTTTTCAATTTGAGCTGTAAAGAAAACATAATTCATTTGGAGAAATAAATAAATAAATAAATAAATAAAAAGAAAAAGAACATTTCTGAGACAATGGGTTTCTAAGAACTATTAACTGCGATTTGGGATAAAGAATCATCGTCATTACCGATTCTTCAAGTAGATAAAGCCATTCAAACTAGTTTCCATGGTGGGTGTATTCTGTTTCTTTGTTACAGGTTACATTGAGATTTCAAAAGCTGTTCGCAGATAAGAGAAGGAGCTGTGATTAGTAAAAGAGTTCAGCAAGGAGGATGACAGAAATCGTGATGGTGTTGTCAGTTCTTTCCACAGACCTCACTAATGGTTGAGTTTACTTCATTTAAAAAAGAATAAACAAAATTGTATAACGATCTCTAAAAGTAACACATTGTTAAGTAATTTGAAAGTCTCGTCAGAAAACTATCGTTTCACCTATGCCTTCACTATCACTCACTGATCTTGCTCAGTGGCCTATTTAGCTTAATGGATCTTCAAATTTTATAGACACGCGTAAAATTAAAAGTTTGTTTTCTGTGACCCGAAATCTTTTACTTTTTGAACTGTTGATTTTGTCCTGTATGTTTCAGTTGTTAACTATAAGTTTCTACCCACACTGCTTTAATATCCAAATAAAAATAATGTGAATAATTTGTTATTTAAAATTTTTTAAAGCGTCTGCATATCAATTAATGGCTAACAGATGGGTTTTTTCCGTAGTAGTTTTATGTTTGAAAAAAATGAAAATGAAATCTTTAAGTTTCAAGTCCCACGAATATGCCAGCTAGACTAAAGGAAATGGTGATGATGAGAAATGAATGAAATGGTGAAATGAAGGAAATTGGAGGAAACGGGAGAGCCCCGAGAAAACCCATGTACACGATGTTCTTCCACCATAAAGTTCACTTGATGCAAGCTGGGATCGAACGAAGGACTCTATGCAACAGAAGTGAACACTCTACCACCGAGCCACCGCGGCCCTCAGTTTTGTTTTTGAGAATTTGATAATTCAGGAATAAGTAAAAGAAGAAAAAACTCATAAAATTACATATAAAGAAATACAAAAATCTAATTACACCGAATTTTAATAAATAAATAAATAAATAAGGATTTTCTAATTACTGAACATATTAACTATTACGTATATAAATATTGATTTTTTTGTGGGAAGCCCTGTGTATCATATGTATATGCATTTAGTTATCCTGTTCCGAAAACTGCGCATAGTTTTCACGCACATACATACTCGATTTCAATGCCTTATTCCGTAGTTCTTGGCTAGAGGAAATGGAAGATAGTAATGGCTTATTTTATTTTTTTAAATTTGACACTAGATTTGAGTTTACGTTTGGAGCCAAGACTATCTTTCATCAAATTTTTGTCCCATGCCAAGAACATGTTCATGATATATATATATATATAATTAGGAATTACTTAAAATATAGTTAAGTATCTTTTACATATATTCCGCCAATTTATCCACACATTAATTGTTGTGTATATGACTGATACATATGACCTCGTAAGATTCAGAAATTCTGCCTTTAGTGGAATAGGTCACATGCATGGGGGAGGGGACATTTCCCCCCAAGTTTTTGACAAAAATAATTTAATCACATTAACTCCATACTTGTCTAGGAAGTATTCCACAAGTCCGAGACCAACCAAATGGTCTGCCCCACCAAACAATTCCTAACTCCACCCATGGTCACATGCATGAGCTATACATAGCAGGATTACAATTTTATTGACTTTCCACAAGTAATACTGTTTTATATAGCAAAGTTTCAGATAAACAAAGGCTAAATACATGCTTATGTGTAACTTAATACACGTGGTTTATACCACTAAAAGCTGGTTTTCTGTACTATACATAATAACAAAATATTTAAACAATACTAAAAGTCTAACTCTCACCTGAGATATCCGAAACAGCTGATATTCTTCCAAACATTATTATTATTATTATTATTATTATTATTATTATTATTATTATTATTATTATTATTATTATTATTATTATTATTATTATTATTATTATTATTTTCTACATAACCATCAGCCAGAAGATTCCTGTTGTCAATGTTTTACAAGTTGCAGTAACAGTTACATATACGCCACCATATAGAGAACTAAATTTGTGTGAGTGGGCCGCGATGGCTTAGTGGTAGAGCGTTCATCTCTGGTGCATGGGGTCCTTGATTTGGTCCCAGCTCGCGCCAAGTGAGATTTGTTGTGGACAAACACAGTGTGCGTGGGTTTTCTTGGGGTTCTCCCGTTTCCTCCTACTTTCTTCATTCCGCCATTTTACTCGTTTCTCATCATCACCGTCTCCTTTAGCCTAACCGGCATAACCGTGGGACGTAAAACTTAAAGATTTATTTTTAAAGTGATATGAAATGATTTAGCGCTTTTAGTGCACAAAAATAATAATTTCAACGTTTCTTTGTTTTAAGTCTGGATACTAGTAACATGAAGACAACTCTGGTTATAACGCGAAGACACCCAAGAAAAGTTCTTTATCAATCCACGAATATTATTTCTAGTAGAAAAAACATTTTGCAAAAACGTAGCCATTCACGCATGTAGATTTTTAGAAAAGGGCTCAGTGAAAATGAAGAATTATCGCTGAAACTGTTTACTATCAGTTCTACTCGGATGGTACAAGTTAATATTAGGATTTTAGTATTATTAATTTGTATCCTATTATTCCATTAAGTAAAATGTGTAAACATTATGTAAGAAAACATGAAAAAATAATTTACCGTATTTCCAGTATTAACCAATCATATGCCTATCAAAACATTCTTGCGTGGATCAAAAAAATTAATAAAAATAGTCTTGGCAGGTAAATTGATACAAAAACTTTTTTCTTTCAATTTTTGATTATTTTTTTATATTATCAGTGCAAACAAATACGGAAAAACGATTTATACAAAGATATATGTAATGAAAAAAATGTACTGAAGAGAATTTTTTTTTGAAAACAATTTTAATTCGAAATACTTAAAATAAACTTAAGCCACAATTAAATATAGCAAATGAGGTGAAAAAAGCATATAAAGCACAATTTCGATTATCGCTTTCTAACTTAATTCGTTTGTTCGAAATCAAGTTACGAATTCTTACCTTAATTTCTTTGTCCAATCCTTTCTTCTGTGGAAATCCAGAACGAATATCGTAGAGTAACGAATCCATTAAATTACACTCAGATTCTGAGCCATTTGGTCCCAGCTGTCCACTCACTGAAACAGGAAGTAAATATTATACAGAGTTGTCTAGAGGATAAGAATAAATAATAGTAAAAACTTACAAATTTGTCATTCAAGTAAAATATTACATGATTTTCCAAAATAACTAAATTTATAATAAGAATCTAGTTGCATATACAGCTTTCTTGGGTGTAAGAAATATAAGAGCAATATAAATTAATACACAAATAAGAGAAACGAGAAACATACATAAAGAAATAAGAAAAAGAAAAGAAAAAATCTTGCAAGTTCTTTAAATTTTTGTCTTATTAAATTATATATATATATCAGTGTTCAAAAAATGGCGCCTACGGATCACAGAGCATTATTCTACAAATCAAAATAATGCAAAATATATATATATATAATTATATATCTTTCGGGTCCTCGTCTGGAGACGCGGATTGCACTATGTGGCAACGTCGCAGATAAAGAACCACAGAGATCTATGAAATAGTTACATGGATTCTCTCCAGATGGCAGTTAAACTCGATAGACATTGACACTACTACCATTTATTAGCGTAACAATCGCTGTAACTGCTTGGTAGAGTCCAGGAGAAGTTGCTAATGGTTCCAAGTTAATCTCTGACGTTGCCACACAATGAAATTTTGATTCTCCATAGCGGCTGAAGGAGGTGCTGGAGAGTATATCATTATATAGCTTTTCGCTTTATTTTGACCTGAATAATAGCGCTCTGTTGCCCGTGGGCACCATTTTTAGAACACTCAATATATATATATATAATTCATTACCTGAGGTACTCCCATGCACAAAAAAAAAATGCACGTACACTGTAACTCACGGTTTTTACGCATTTATTCCTTTTTCCTTACGTTTATGGGTAAAATTGAGTTATCAGTATGTGGAGATAATAGAGAGCAATCCATCTAAGGAGATATTTCCAAAAAATATAATAAAATAATAAAAATATAAGCAAAAAACAAAATTATGCTCGGTTTTGTGTATACTGGCAACGATGATTTCTAGGGATTTTTTCAGCAGCACAGCACGATTGCGGAGGGAATTCAGTAGGGGAGTCGAGGAGTTGGATCAAAGAACTGGATAGTGGAGTAAAATGTTGCATTTATTGGTTAAAACCTAGTGTGTAGATTGCCTGCCAAATATGAATTAGCTTCTGTAACTAAGATAGCGTACGAAAATATAGAATTAAACAGAAAAACATTTATGTTAAGGTTCGAAGCGATACGCACCATGGTTATGAAGATTATTGCTTAAGAAAAAAGAACAAACACAACGTAGCCTCCGTAGATAGGTGGATAGAGTGGCGGACTCGTAGTTATTTTATTATTTTGACACCACATCGAATCACATCCCATACTTTTTTTTTTTTTTTTTTTTTTTTTAACAAAACATTATAATTTTCATGTTAACAAGAACCGAAGCAATATAATAAGGACAACTTATTGATATCCAGGATTACAGTACTATTGGTAATAGCTATTGTTTTCAGTTCATATTGTTGTGTAGCTTCTCTCATCCTGTTTTCTTGGGAAAATAACAATTTTGTCTCCAACAAAGTGTGAAGGATATATACGGACAGAAAATGACATCTTAGCACCAAACGTGATTTATCGTGGTGAAATGGACTAGTTTGCCATTATTTAAAAAGAAAATAAATATAATAAAGTAAATTACTGAAGTTGGCTTCCCTTTAGATTTTAGCTAAAATTTTTTTTTTCTTTATAAGACTATACTTTGTGAGGCAAGGTGTGTGATCATACCCACAAATTTAGCTAGGGAGTGAAAGATAATTGTTTATACAAACATTTTACAAGTTTAGGTTCGTGAAACACCAATACACCATGGTCTCGCTTATCCGACCATCCTTTGTTTCACATACCGTATGATCCGATATATCATTGCAGAAAGCACCAACCGGCAAGAAGAACTGTAAGTTGTGGTCTTAATCTATTTTTCATGCTCTGGAGTCTATCGCCTAGCGCGCCCGTCTACACGTTGACTCATACATCTATCATTCAGTGCAGACACGTATCCAGGTTTTCTATTCGGAGGGGGCCCAACACGAATCCTCGTAAGCACGTAATTCGAATATTTTAAAAATATCAATAATAATAATAATAATAATAATAATAATAATAATAATAATAATAATAATAATAATAATAATAATAATAATAATAATAATAATAATAATGCAACAGTTCTGTATTTCTCTTAAACTTTTTTCTACTTTTCATTTATAAACCGGTTTACTTTGGAAACTGCATTATAGCACAAACAAAATGAAACATATTTTCGAGAGAAATGTAACTAAAGAAAACTGTTTGCGACGTATATCACATAACAAAAATAGTAAGAAGACATTGAGTGTATCGTTCCAATATATTAAAGTTAAAAACAGAACGGAAACAAAATGTTAATCCTATTTAAAACTGTTCTTTAATTCCAAATGGTATAATGGCATTATGGCATGTTCTTAGAATTATAACAAGACAACAGCACATTGCCCAAAGTTTGAACACTGACTACTAGTAAACTGATATAAAAGAATCTCAAAAGGGTAAAAGCATATTTATTAAAAAATGCTTGAGTTTCGGAGGGGAACAGCCCTCAGGCCCTCACGCTGGATACGTCCCTGATTCAGTGAAGTGCAGTTATTTGTTATAAAACATTATTATTAGATGCGTAATATGTAAAATTATATCATAAGTTTTACTTTTAATAGGTCTTTTCTTAACACATCCATATTATCCAGCGTTCTGCCTGCCTGTTTATGTCGGATAAGCGAAATTCTACTGTATTTCCAAAGCTAGCATATACATGAACTAGAATTGTATTGTCCTAGAACAGACAATAGTGTGAAATGCTTATATTAAAAGGCTGGAATAAACAAAAAAAAAAAAAAAAAAAACATAAGTACTGTTTTGGTAGTGTGAGAACAAATTAAAAACAATTCAATATATTTCCTAGGTATCAGATTATCATCTTATTGTGTCGATATGTATTCCTTTTTAAACATAGTTTTAAGTCATACCATTCGCAATATTCCTAAGGAAATCGAAAGAAAAACTCCTATGTGCCTCTTGTGGCAAAGCGGCTTAAGTGCGTTGTCTGAAACAGATTCCCACGTTAAGGTATAGATAGAGTTCCCGTACTTCAAAAATGCAAATCCGGGACGCTACTAAGTTACGAGAATCTTTGAAATGCTTAAAATTGAAAGAAGTGTTGAATACTAATTTACTTTCCTCCATTAGATAGAGTTGTTCAAGTGTTACGTTATCACATTTTTATTCATTTCACTAGACCTTTTTCCAAGAGCGCCGATTTCTCTGTAAATTTTTTTAGGGGGCATTCAAATGCAGAAGATATATATGCGGATTTTAAGGCAAGTTGCACTCAAATTATGCCAAATATTGTATATTCATAAATACAAATGGGGCCTACATGAGCTTTGGGGGTCCCGGCCCCCCAGGATCGGCGCCTTTGCCTTCTTCCTAGTTAAGCAAACGTAAGCAGATGATTTACTCCCTCCCCCTGGTAAGCAAAATTGTTTTATTTTTTTTTCCCTCAAGATCTGTTGTGTTTCGTGAAATAACAGCAGGAATTTCCTGATTACTTAACCATCTAAATGAATGTTTTCACTTAGAGCCATCCCGTCGATTCGCTTTGCCTAGGACTAAAATAAATTAAGGGTCAATAATGAAAGAGACATGTGGTTCGGAGATCTTTCTTTGTTCGAATTTCGATTTTTTTCAAATCCATGATGGGAAATTATATTATGTGTACAATTTTCGAAATTAATAGTATACAATCGTAAAAATATCTTACAAAACGATGGTTTATTGCAAAATACTTTGACTCAAAGAATAAGCTACAAGTAATAAACTAGTTACTTTTCCTGAAGAGTCTAAGTCTTGAATGAGACGGAGACTCTTTAGCGTAGTGCTTGGAACGATTGCCTCACTTGTTCTACCTTCCCGTGACGCAGCCTTGATTTGACTTGATCCTAAACGGATTATTCAGAAGTCGAAGTCGGAAGATCTTTCTCATTTTTCCAAAACACTCTTGGTCGATTACAATCTGCCTCACTTGTGAGGGGACAACCCCATGCCGTAAGCGTCGGTGGACTACCGATAGGCAACTAGCGACATGTTTCCAAAAATTGGTGGTCCCGCAACCAAAAATTGGTCCCACTTCTGTTTTGAAAATTATACCACCACCGGCAGAGAAGCGACGGAACGCCAGCGAACCACAAAATTATTCCCCTAAAATACGTTAAATCGCCTTTGCATTAAGGTGAGTCTACAAACATTTTTAAAAAAGTAAAAATAAAGTGCCCTGAGCTGGGCGTGAACCACCAACCTTAGGGTTACTAGTTGCGTGTTCTTCCGAATTCGCCACGGAGGCGATTATGAAGACACAGCTTGTATTGTGATAAATCGTTGAAGTCTTTTTAATATTTCTAATCAGAGTGCTCCTTTAACCGTGTATATTTGACGATAACTGTTTGGAATCAGATCAAATGCACTCGTCATGTAATTTTATAACAAAAGGGCAAGCGTCTATTTACTTTTTTCATAGTTCTCCCATATTCACTTGCTAGTGATCGGCGACAGTTGCCAACTAAATTCATACAATTATACGCACCCATTTCAAGATTTTTCACTTCATGATGTAAAGGCAGGAGTTACTCTTGATCCCCGGAGCTCAAGTATTGTCCTTATAATAACAATTCGTCAGGGAAAAATAATATATAATAATAACCGCATGCACATGACTGACGATAGTTCGTGTTGGTCCCTTTGCGATTCTTCGTGACAAATCAAAGGAGCGTGGATCAAAATGAAGTCCTCGCTGTTACGTGGTGATAACTTCAATACCCCCGATTCTAGATACCTGCTTCGACTCGACGAATCCCTGCCACTAGTGGCACATTAGCGGCAATCCTTCGACGCGTCACTATATCGACGATAGCCATTTACCAGGTAGTGGGCCACTAGATGTTGGTGACGTTTATGGCATGGGGAAGCTAATAAACAAACAAACCAATAAATAAATCTAAAGCCTTATAAAAAAAGTTTTCCCAAAATTTATATCTAGCAAAATCATTTGTTGGTATTCCAGAACTGTAAATTCACCTTTATTCATAATTTACTTCTATCGTAGTTTTGATATGAGAATGATATGTCTGAAACTGTAACACAGGTCATTAAGACTTTTTTTTTTTTTTTTTTTTTTTTTTTGGCTTTAGTCAGATTTAGCAGTTTTACTTAGCAGTTAGTCAATTTGTATCTGTGATTTCAGAGTTTTAGAGATTTCCTTAAATTTTTCATTTCTACAACAGTTTGCAACTAACACCATTAACGTATCTCTTTCGATATTTCCATAGGTAATGGCTTGGTCACTCACAGTATATTTCAAACAATAAACTACGGTGTCTTACTCCATTAATCCGAACTACATTTAATATCCAACAACTCTGTACATTTTCTCTTAAATCTGCAAAGTTTCTACTAGGTTAAAACTGAGTATTTTCTATTTTCTTCTTTTCTTGCTAAAACGAAAGTGTTCTTTAGACAACCTGAAATGATGACTCTATATTACATTATGTTGCATAGGGCATTTTATGTAGCATATCATTTGACAGTTGGACACTTTCTTCGTATATTGAAAGCAACAGGGATTAATCCTTCTACACTTACATGAGAAGTAAACAAATTCTTTTTAATTCGTGGAATTGTGCCAATGCACTAGGTCCAGAGAGTTTTTAATTTAAGATTATTATTATTATTATTATTATTATTATTATTATTATTATTATTATTATTATTATTATTATTATTATTATTATTATTATTATTATTATTATTTTATTGAATTAGGTTTTCCTGAATATTAAGCAATATTTCACAAAAAGCTGGTATTTTTAAACAAATGTGTTCGATATCAACTTTTCATAAAGTAGTCACTCTCTCCTATAAATAATTTCAGAGGGGCCGCGGTGGTTCAGTGATAAAGCGTTCACCTTTGGTGCATGGGATCCTTGGTTCGACCCCAGCTCGTACCAAGTAAATTTTGTGGTGGACAAACACCATGTGTATGGGTTTTCTCGGGGTTCTCCCGTTTTCTCCCACTTTCTTCATTCCACCATTTCATTCATTTCTCATCATCACCGTGTCCTTTAGCCTAGTCGGTATAACCGTGGGTCGTAAAACTTAAAAATTTGATCTCAAATAATTCCAACCCAAACAGTTGCAGGAAGTATGTCATTTCGAATAAAACAAACTACTCTATAAAATTCTGAGTATTATTATTTTTTAAATATACAATTCTAGCGGACCTTATTTCTAAATCGAAGGGTAAGAAGACTAAATTCACTGTCTTATTATTATAGATTCATTTCAATTGAAGTAGTTAAAATAGTTGGGAAAAATTAGAAAGCCGTACCCTATATTCCAGTGTGCCACAACCGGATAACAGGCACACTGGCGTGCCCAGCAAATTACAAGAATATTTGTCGAGTTTATTTTATTTATTATTATGAACGATTCTTCCATGGATCAGCTGTCTGTATACAGTTAAACAAACAAGTATCACATTGAGGGAATGAGTGTAATTATTTACTTTAATAGTAATAGAAAGGTATATTTTCTTGTATTTTCTACCGGGAATAACTGCATCCGGTCTAGAAAGCTGGGGCTAACAACGAAGGAACCCGATGTGCTAAACACACACCACCCTATAGTCGTGAGTGCAACAAGTCCTTTTCTACGTCTTTGTACCCTAAGGATTGCTGCCTTCAAAGAGAGAGAGAAAGAGAGAAATAACTTAAGTCCATTGCACTTACATGCTTAAATAAATACATTATGTAAATAACTGTTTCGTTTTCTGTTTTTATTATTATTATTATTATTATTATTATTATTATTATTATTATTATTATTATTATTATTATTATTATTATTATTATTATTATTATTATTATTATTATAAATTTCTTAGGAAGTTGACTGCCCTATGTATGCACACTGCTCTCCAGTGCAGCGCCTCGTGTATGATTTTCCATAGACAAACTATATATTCCAAGTTTGTTGTGTTCGTTCTATATATACCTAGATGCATATGGCGTAGAAGTCAAAATTTAATGTCCACGCTACGTATATGCAAAACCATAGACAAAGAAATTTATGAACAAAGACATTTATGGCGCTAAAACAAAGGGCAAAAATAAAGAATTACTGGCAGATTGTTGCCCGTAGTGCACAGGTGATTACGGTTAACAGTGTTAAATTTAAACAAATAGTTTTATTTAATTAAGCACGAATTTAACTTATAGAGTACAGTGCGGAAAGGCTCAGGAGTTTGCTAGGATCGTTACAATATCGAACCCCGTAAAATGCACTGCAAACCTGTCCTCAAGCCCAGTGGCGGCGGTTGGACGTCAAAAGTGGGGGGGCAAGACATGATCTCAATATTTGTATATCAATGTTAGTTTTTTGGTTGCTTCTAACATTTTGTTTGACGAAAGGTTGTATAACTATTAGGATACTGTATTTTCAAGTTAAAATACCAAATATCGTGTTTCATATTTTACTAAGTAAATTGTCAAGAGCAACGCAAGTAGATACTAGCCCTTTGTACTCTTAAACAACGAAGGTGTAAGAAGAGATTTGATTCCTTGCTCATGAACATCTTAAAATTCTGTCTGGAAAATTGTGTGATCAGATTAGGGGCTTATTTGATAAATTCGCAAAACAAACAGAAAGAATAATATTAATCGAACAGTAATGAAAAATGAGGCTTGTTTCACAAAAGTTATAATGAAACTGGGAATTAATGAACAACTTATATTTTTAATTCCATGCATGTTATTACATGTTATTACTCTTAGAAAAACAGTAAATACTACAAACATATATTGCGACATTTAAAGAAATATTTTTGCAGCTTCCCGAAAAATTTTCGTTGTCATTAGGTATAGTTTTCACTTTCTTGGAATACATCAAAACTCAACAATACTTAGAATCACTCCACACTCCAGTTATGCAAAGTAATCCT
The DNA here is from genome assembly GCF_964235325.1 of Thermobia domestica. Lineage (NCBI taxonomy): Eukaryota > Metazoa > Arthropoda > Insecta > Zygentoma > Lepismatidae > Thermobia > Thermobia domestica. Next base: position 323,749,876 of record NC_137456.1, read on the forward strand.
AAAACTAGGGATGCCCACGAGACAAGATTTGAGGCTGTTTCGTCTCGAAAATGTGCTGTGAAAGTGATGTCTAGACTCGAAAAATGTATTCTTCTCTATTGGAAGAGCTGTGTCTCGACTTGAATTTTGTCAGGAAAATTCTCGACTCTTCTCGTGCGCACCCCTACCTAAAACCTAGAATTATGTTGAATTCATTAAATTTAATTGCATATAAAAAATTGTATACAGTATGTATACCCCTAAATTCATATATTACACTGCAAAACAATGGGTTCGATTCCTGGCGGGAGCTCATGTGGTTTGTATTCCACGTTAATCAGTAGGTCCACGTCTCATATAGCCTCACTGCTGAACGGGATGTTAAACTCAAAAAAATCAAATCAAAATATTCCTTACCATTAGAAAGAAGAAAAGACATTTTAGGAACTGTCGATTTTTGTGCAATTAAAGAATAATTTGTGAACAGTGTTTCTTCCAGACATACTTTTTGGGATGTACTGCCCCCCGAAGTTCTGAGAGTATCCCACCCCCCGAAGGAGACCAAAATAATACGTCTATAATATAATAATAAATAGAATAATACCAGCAGTGCTCCCCCCGGAATACTAAGTGTGCGCCCCGGAACATTGTTTCTAAAAGAAACATTGCTTGTGAAGAACTTCTTTTTTTGCGAAATGTTATTTCATTTAGTTCTAAAGCAACTGACTAACATATCGAGCCCTTGTAAGAAGAAATAAAAGTACACTCGAATTGTGGCACTCCAATAGGTTAATTTTTGGGCCGTTTTTCGTGGCAATTAAAACGAAATTCATGTAGCTTTCTTCACTGTACGGGAAGATACGTACTCACGAAACGGCAAATATTTTATGGCACCATTTTTATTCTATGAACCATTAATACATACAAAAACTTTATATTTCCAAATGAAATTATATACATTGATGGGTCATTTCAAAAAAGTGGGGGGGGCAACTGCCCCCCTTTGCCCCCCCTAATCGCCGCCCATGCTCAAGCCCCCCGTAATGTTCAACAGATATTGTGTATTAATGCTTATTTCAATGCAAACCTATATAGACCTACGCACTTCAATACTCAACGAAGGTGCAGACTATTCATGAGTTGCAGTATTAAATTCTCTCACCCACTGTATTCTCCTAACATGTCTCCCAGCGATTACAACATTTTTTGGTATCTCAATCACTTTCTAGTAGAATAGCTTTAACTAGAGACCACTGATTAACCTGGTATTGGATGTTTCACTTTCTTACCTTTGGAGTTGACAGTCATCGGTTGGACATTTTACACGCAAATATCTAATATTAACAACGTTTCTTCTATAATTTCGTAATATTGTATTATTTCTTTGTATTATTCATTAGCTTGGTTAGGCTTGTTTAAACACTTTTCTCTTTGCACCTATTCCTTAACGTTGGATAAAAATACACTAGCTCTCACCGGAAATCAAATCCAGAACAAATGGACTTGAACCATTTGGCAACAACAATTCACATTTAAATAGAAGTTTCGATTTTGTTAGGAAAATTGTGATTGGGTGTAACATTTAAAAGTATATTTAAGAATGGGTACGGATGAAACGCACTGAATTTTCTCGCTCGAATTTCTTAAAGTGACTCGTGTTAGGCTGCAGCTATTACTGAGACATTTATTTGGGTCCAAAACTTAGTCCAAAAGTAAAGTACCCATTCGTCATATTTCTGTTAGAAGTAACTTATGCCATACATTAGAATTATTAAGGAGATAACTGTGTGTGAACTATGAGCAAAAGCGTCTGAGTACTTTCTGAGAAAATCTTTAAAAAAGCCATCCCCAAGAATAAAATATCCCTTGTATATCTTTTCAGGACAAACGAGTTATGCTATTTATGAAATACGAACAAAATTGCCTTAGTCGTTCTCGACAAAATCGTAGGGTGAAACTTGCTCCGAAAAGTAATATACCACTTCTGGCTTTTTAGGATGATGGAATTATGCAATATCGTTAGGTTATTTATGTAACATTTATTTATGAAATATTAACAAAATTGGGTCAGGCGTTAATGGGAAATCGTCGGAGAAGAGTAGGCTAAACTACTCCTTCTGATTGTTTACAGGACGAACGAGTTGTGTTATATTGTTAGGTTATTAATGATACATTTATTTATAAAATGTGATTGAGAAAATTGTTCGAAAAAACGCATCCCATACAGTAAATTACACCTTACATATTTTTTTCAGAGCAATGATTCATACTATATTTGTAAAAATATAAGCAAAATCTTTACAGCCGTTTTTGAGACAATTTAATGATTTTAAATTTTCATCCTTCAGTAAACTACCCTTATTTTTAGGTGTCGGAGGATATAGAATTCGAAACGAAAGTGTTATAAAAACTTCATGTCTAGAATTCGGTCCAGATACGTCGAACAGAATGGCCTCTATTTGAATACATGAAAAAGCGTGACGAACCGACAGACGAACAGATGGACCGACATCAAAATTACTTTTTCGATATATGGGGACATGAAACTTGAATTCGATTTTTATCACTATTGGTACAATTCTTTCGTCGCTCGAACGTGAAAACGAATAGGAATACAACGACACGTAAGGTGATAATTTGTAATTCCCAAAATTTAATGAGTTACGTTTAATGTGTTGCCGTGCTAGAAAAAAAAGCTTATGCTTGTTTGTTATATCATTTTAATATCAGTTTTTCACGCTACTATATAATGTAGAAATATGGTATGATTATCGTTCATATTCATGCTATCTTTTGGAAATATTCGTGTTCCGCATACATAAATCTGTATAATTTAGTTTCGTTCAAAGAAAACATTTCTTACACAGACTTATGATTTCATTTTGAAATCGTGTTTTTGTCGTCGTTAGAATTTAGTAAATATAAGCATAACACTCAAATTATTTTTTGACTTTTACAGAAAACCAAATTTCTGTAAAAAAAAAAAAAAAAAAAAAAAAAAAAAAAAAAAAACCAAAAGAAAAAACTGCGGCTGACTTAATCCCCACCCTCCTTGTGCAGTGCATATTAAAACGCAAGTGTTATATAAATTATCCCCTACTCTCATTCGTTGCCGCTAGCGCAAATTATAAATAAATTTTTTAAAAATTCATTCCTATAAATCAAAAAAGCCATCTAATCAAAGTAAATAATTTTAAAAAATAAAAATTAAAAATAAAGTAATTGTTTTTAAGCACTCAGGTTGGTAAATATATAATTTGCTTGTAGTTTACTTATTGTATATTATTTGTTTAATCATAATACATAATACTCGCAATTTTAATCTCACGTTTAATTCTTAGCCGTAATCGCTCGTAGCTTTACAGTGTATTATAAAAATTTATAAATTATTAGTTTTAATTTGTTTTATTCATTAATCTTTACAGCAAACACTCTTCTCTTCCCCAATACCTTTTCAGCGGCAGGTAAAAACGGGAACTGCTTATATAGTTTATAATGACCTTTTGTGGGTGCTAAAAGCCACAAAGCCAAAGTTTAAAGGAAATGGATTTTAAAAAAATGTCGTCTGTTAGCAATCCAAAATAAATCGTCCTATTCCCGATAAACCCACAAAGGTCGGTCATATTTTCTTGCACTTGTGGATATGAAAAAAAAGAGAGAGGGAGAAAGTCAATACTCTAAAAAGTAAAAAACACAAGCACACACACATACACACACAAAGATAATTTGACATCAGCTTTTTCCTTTCTTCACGACAACAAGCATCATTCGATGTAACGTCATGTCGATATAACAAGGGGTAAGACTGGAAAAACTGTCAAGGTCGCGTATGTTCTTTTTCCTGTTCCAGACACACGAATTCGAAGTGAGTTGTCTGCTGTTCAAGAACGGGCAGGTAACATACAAGACCATAAACTGAAAACAATAACTGTTTCCAATAGTACACGTATTCTAATACTGAATAAATACGTCGATTAAAGGATACTATCAATAAGTTATTTCCTTATTATACTGTTTCGGTTGTTAATAACATCAAAATTATACACTTCCAATAATGTTTTGTAAAAAAAAAAAAAAAAAAAAAAAAAAGGATGGGATGAGATTCGATGTGGTGTCAAAATAATAAAATAACTACGAGTCCACCACTCTATCCATCTACCCACAGAGGCTACGCAGTGTTTGTCCTTTTTTCTTAAGAAATAATCTTCATAACCATGGTGCGTATCGTTTCGAACCTTAACATAAATGTTTTTCTGTTTAATTCTATATATTCGTACGACATCTTAGTTACAGAAGCTAATTCATATTTGGCAGGCAATCTACACACTAGGTTTTAACCAATAAATGCAACATTTTACTCCACTATCCAGTTCTTTGATCCAACTCCTCGACTCCCCTACTGAATTCCCTCCGCAATCGTGCTGTGCTACTGAAAAAATCCCTAGAAATCATCGTTGCCAGTATACACAAAACCGAGCATAATTTTGTTTTTTGTTTATATTTTTATTATGTTATTATATTTTTTGGAAATATCTCCTTAGATGGATTGCTCTCTATTATCTCCACATACTAATAACTCAATTTTACCCATAAACGTAAGGAAAAAGGAATAAATGCGAAAAATCGTGAGTTACAGTGTACGCGCAATTTTTTTTTTTTTGCGCATGGGAGTACCTATCGTAGTAGATAAGTGAAACGTAGTATCGACATTTCGACAAGTGTTGTTGGTATTATCAAAATGATAAAAAAAATAAGTTCCTTACTTTGTAGCATACATTTCAAAGCTGGATCAAAGATTTCCACATTTTATTTTGTAAAAATTAACTTTCGGGTCAAGAAAGATCATTGCGGCTGCATTTAGAAGTTTCAAAATACCACTATTATATTTGATACATGTGATTTCACTTTTTCTTCTTTTTCAAAATTCATGTGCTAACAAGCCAAGTTAAAGGCCCAGTACGAATTAACGATCTCACATTCTATATATAGGTTACGAGTAACTCTATCCATCACAAATCTGGAACTCACTAAAAGAATAATTAATACTTCTAACCAGAGTACATACACTTATTTATTAAACTAAAATACAATGTAACAGTTTCGATAACTTAACGTTATCTTCATCCGACACTAACTCTAATGAGGATCTGATGAAGATAAAACTGTTACACTCTATTTTAACTGTTTAATACATAACTGTATACACTCTGATCAGAAGTGTTAATTATTCATATAAGTTACGAATCTCTGAAACAAAAATTCTGGCTAAGTTATAAAAGGATTACTAATTTATAATTCTAACTTTATGACTTGATTTTCTGTGGCTATTGAATTTAAAATCGATCCCCAAACTATAAAATTATGGGTAACCGTTCTCGTAGTCCCTCTCTCCCCAAAGAAAAGCAATCAAATTTGATTTTCAATTATTTTGTTATTGTTTGGTTATCGGACTAACACAATGAAAATTATTAAACACCAATAGAACATAAAAAAAATAAAATGAAAATTTGGATGGTAAGTGTTGATAACTCTTGTCTCGTGTATATGATTCAGAAAAGCAATTTCAAATTTCTATATATATGATTTTTTCCACACAAGTCTTTATTTGTAATCTAACTAACTAACTGTGTGGCCTATGGAACCCGAAGCCTCAATGCCGCATTCACAAAATCTCTCCATTGACTTCTGTTCTTAGCCCGCTGTATCCAGTTTCTACTTTGTATTCCTATTTCTACGAAGTCCATTTTCATATTGTCCTCCCATTTGCGCCTAGGTCTTCCTAATGGTAGTTTTCCGATTGGATTTTTAGTTAAAACTTTGAAAGCGTTACTACTTTCTTCCATTCTGGCTACATGACCTGCCCACCTGAGCCTTCTAAACTTGATGATCGTAACAATGTTTGGTAAACAGTATAAAGTATGCATTGCTCGTTATGAAGTTTCCGCCATTCCTCATTCCCGTTCCTCTTGGGTCCGAATTCGTCTCAGAATTCTATTCTCAAATACTTCCAATCTCCGTTCTTCCCTTAAAGTAAGTGACCATCTTTCGCAACCATACAGCACGACAGGGATGATTATCGTTCTCTATATTTTAAGGTTCAAATTTCTTGACAGAATTCGCGACGACAAAACATTTTGGACTGAATAATAACACAAATTCCCTGCTTTATAGTCACAACGTAAAATAAACATTGTAATCGCTGCTGCTAATAGTGCATGTAAATTGTACTGAAGTATGATACCTCGTAATAATTAAGACACCGCTTTGTTAAATTATAGGCTGATTAATTTAATAACTTAAACACTTGTGTTGTCATCAAAATGAATATATATCTAAAAGAAAAAAAAATATTGTATCATATTGTTAATTAAAAGAAAATGTTGAAGATACGAACTATATACGTTTATCATTATAAAGTCACCGCATTAGTGTATAAGGAACAGTCTTGAGCCAATCAAAACATAGACTAGTGTCACGTGAAATAAGTACCGAACTACAACACAGCACATGACTAATAGCTCACACCCACATTTACTTACATCATCTAAAGAAATTATTTTTTCAGACGAAACTGAAGTGGGAAATTACTGTATAATTCCCTTTTCATAATAATAAAAGAAAATGCGTCGTCATACTGCTAAATGAAAATAAAACGAAATGAACGTCTCCTTTCTTGATTTATGTTTATAAGTATTGATATACAGGGTGTATACGAAATAATTGTCAAGTTTAATAACCAACTCAAATCTCATGCTAAATTCAAATGAAGTCTACTATTTTATTTGATGTAATATCTTGACATAAAATGGGATAGTTTCTTTATTTCTTACATTCCATTCACATTTATAATTACTTAAAGAACGTACGAAACACTTATACAGGATGGTTCAAAACAACACCGACAATGTTTGGAAGGTGATTCCTGACACCAAGATAAAATAAAAAGTATAGACCAACCTGGATGCACAAATGCTTCTTTTCGGAGTTGTAGGCTGCAAAACTCTGGGACCTATCGTAGTCGGGTCAAGACTTCATTTAGAAGCTAGTATGTGTCCTATCCAAATATCCATGTTTCAGAATCTTGCGGTACTTCCGCAACAATTTTTATAGAGGCAGTTGGTGAGTATTTCAAATTATATGCCTGTAGACAAACTCTCTATAAAAAAATTGTTGCGTGAGTACCTACGGATTCTGAAATATGGATTTTTGGAAAGAGCACATATTACTTCCAAAGTGAAGTCTTGACCTGGCTACGGCAGGTTCCATAGTTTTGGAGCTATCGATCTTTGAACTTCATTTTTTCATGTTTTGGCAGCCTACAACTACGAAAAAAAAAAAAAAAAAAAAAAAAAAAAAAAAAAAAAACCACTTGTACATCCAGGTTGGTCTATACTTTTTGTCTTATCCTGGTGTCAGGAATCACCTCCAAACGTTGGTTTTGTTTTGAAACACCCTGTATAAATTAAACTTACTCATTGCCATCTTTCTAATAGTTTGAATTTCAGTTTGTGCATATTTAGGAATATTTTCTTTATTCAACAGAATAAAGCTTGAACTTTATCTTGCAGTGGTAATATTTACATCTTTAGAGATGCACATAACACCTTGTGAAAAAAGTGTACCCAGAAAAAATTTGTTAAATGGAAGATTCTTTGATCATTAAATCATTTTTTAAAAGAAATAATTACTTAGTAATGTAACTAGTTTAGTTTATACCTGTATTATCAAACTTTATCTATTATAGGTTCTTTGATCATTAAATCATTTTTTAAAAGAAATAATTACTTAGTAATGTAACTAGTTTAGTTTATACCTGTATTATCAAACTTTATCTATTATAGGTTCACCTATTTATTTCTTCATACTGACAAATAATTATGTTTTTAAGTGTTCTTGAAAGTGTTTGTATTTCAATAAAATGAAATGCAGTTGTTCGAACAGTTTAAGATATAAAATAAGGTTACATGCATGACTTAAAACGTAATTGTTCGTGATTATATAAAAATAAATAGGTACACCTATTTTTTTTTTAAATGTCTTGATAATATAAACAAGCTAGTTACATTTCTATGTGATTAATTCGTTTTTAAAAAAAGCTAATAAGTTTAGTGTTTCATTTAACAAATTCTTTCTGACTATATTTATTCCACAAGATATATGCATCTATTAAAAATGTAAAATATTATCAATATAAGATAAAGTTCAAACCTTGATCTTCTTTCTTTCAAATCTTTCAGTTTACGCCTCGCGGTTATGTCCTTAAGACAAATGAATGATGATGGACGAATTGGGGGAATGAGAAAGTGGGAGTACCTGAGAAAACCCACGGACACAATGTCCACCACAAACTTACTTGGATGGAGATCGAACCAGGAACCTCATGCACCAGAGGTAAACGCTCTATCACTGATCCACCGTGCCGCCCCAAAAATATTGTTCTGTTTAATAAGGGAAACCTTTTCCGAAATATTCAGTTACTGAAATTCAAACCAGTAGACTATCAGCAACATAGAGATGAGCCACTTACATTGTTTCTTCTTAGCTAGTTGCTCCTCTCGTTGTCTTCTTCTCATCTCTGCTTGCTCCTCTTGCTGTTTCCTTCGTTCGTTCTCAAAGATGGCCTGTTTGAACTTTATACAAAAGCCATGGAACACACGGAAACACTCCTCGAGTTTAAATGTTGCAGGATCTTCGCAGAAGAAATCAGCCAATTCTTTCCTTACATTCTCCAGGACTTCCATATCTTCTTGAAGGGCTGTTACTTCCTGCTCTGCGATCTAGAATTATATGCAATACAATTGAAGCAGTGTTTATTTACTTATTAATTAGTTTAAAAGGCGATAAGCTTGCAATTATTGTATTGGAACTACGATTTAGAAGAAAAAATTAAAAATAAGTGTGAAGTTATGCGTGAACCTAGACACAATATGTAAACGGGTCGAATTGAGATTTTTTTTAAGTCTGTTAAATACAATTTCTTACCCAATGGTATTCTAACTAGTTCTTTTCGTTTTTATAAAGCTATCTAAAACTATCGCTGCTTTCTATCCTGCTACTTCTAACTTTCCTTCATTGGTTCTTTCTTCCATTCACGTACATTTCTTCATTCTCCTACCTGTTAGATGGTTATTACAAAGTTGAGATATCATAGTTATTTTGAAATATTGATAGAAAGCATTTTGAGGTGGGTGAACAAGTCATATTGTAAGGGAGATACACTGATATTAATTATGAGATGGGTGAACAAGTCTTATATTTTAAAGGAGATAGAGTGATATTAACTATGAGATGGGTGAACAAGTATTATATTTTAAGGAAGATACACTGTTGTTAACTATGAGGTGGGTGAACGAGTCTTATCCTGTAAGAAAAATTCACTGTTTTTAACTAAAAGATGGGTGAACAAGTCTTATATTTTAAGGAAGATACACTGTTGTTAACTATGAGGAGGGTGAATAAGTCTTATATTGTAAGGAAGATACACTGTTGTTAACTATGAGATGGGTGAACAAGTCTTATACTGTAAGGAAAATGCACTGTTGTTAACTGAGTCTTACATTGTGGGTGAATAAGTCTTACATTATGGCTGAATAAGTCTTACATTGTGAGAAAGAAACACCCTTTAACTGGAAGATACATTGTTGTTAACTATGAGATGGGTGAACAAGTCTTATATTGTAAGGAAAATGCACTGTTGTTAACTATGAGGTGGATGAACAAGTCTTACATTGTAAGGAAGATACACTGTTGTTAACTGTGAGGTGGGTGAACAAGTCTTATATTGTAAGGAAGATACAATGTTGTTAACTATGAGGTGGGTGAACAAGTCTTATATCTTAAAGAAGATACACTGTTGTTAACTATGTAATAATGTATAATGTGTCCTGGGAATCCTAAAAGTATTTTTATATTCCTAGTATAAATTCGGTTAATCCTATTGCCCTCGATATCTAGACAGTAATGAAGAGCTTCGCCTTCACAAATATCTTCTACATTTTATTTATTTATTTATTTTTACGCAAAATCATAAATAACTTTCTGAAACGTTAGTGATCATTATATTGTAATATCTCCCATGATTGTGTTTACAAACAACAGACACGTGCTTTAGATAACAAACATTAATCACGTGCGTCTTACTAAGGATTACTATAACTGTCAACAACAGAGGCAACAGTAACACCACTGGTCATGTGATAACAAGGAACAACAGCGTCACCGGCTCACCTGGACCACCTATATAACCGAGAGGATTTTGGCAACAAGCACCAGTCTGCGACTGGTCATCTCCTTCCTTTAGCTTGCTTCGGAGCTCTAGGAGATATCTAACTCAAAGCCTCTAGTTTGCTCGAAACTCTAGGTTTTCTCTCTGACCACTCAGCTTGCTCAGAGCTTTGTTAAAACTCCTAACCTCATCCACCTAGCTTGCTTCGGAGTTCTATAACTCTTACCCCCTCCCCCTGTTGGGGAGCTTCTTTGGAACTCCGTAAAAATCCTGCTCTAAGCCGCTCGAACTTTGAGTCTCCTGTCTTTACCTAGTATTAAAAAATTTACATTAAAGTAATATTTGTAATGTACTGTTTATAAAAAGTTTTGCAATAAAAGTTAATAGTAAACAAAATTCAAACTGTAATTTATTGTACCTATCCTCTAGCCAAACCTGCGCAAGCAAAGTTTTACAATTTACACTAACTCAACGTACCGGTACCAATACGATGGTATTCTTTACACGTATTTCATTCAATTAAAAATTATTCATCCACAGTACATTTTAAGTGAGAGTTAGTTATTTTAACAAAATATGCCAGATCTACGTGTTAAAATATATTGTTGTTCTTTAGTTATTGATCATTGATTTGTTGATGATTTTAAATATAAATGATCAATGTAGATGAGAATGAGATAATAATTTATACATAACATAATTATCTGAAGTTACTGGTAGAGAATAGGACGGACATATTTTTTTAAAAAGTACCTATCAAAAAAGTTTTTTTTTAAAAAAAAAAAAAGAAAGCGAAATATGGAAAAAGAGTTTTCGAAAAATGGAAAATGAAAAAAAAACATCGAAAAAGTAAAACTGATTTTTTAAAAAAAAAATTCGAGAAAACGCAAAAGAAAAATAGGAAAATGAGATTTCTGAAAGAAAAAAGAAAAGGATTTTTCGTAAAAGGTCATCCCTATTTGCGAAATGTAATCAATCTACATTGTGAGAGAGTTGTGACTTAATATGGAGAACGTAGTTTCAATTAGTAGTAAATATGTGGGAGTCTAATTCAGTTGGATTGTGTCTTAAGCTTAATGTTAGGTGTTAAGCATATTTGTTACGTGAAACAATTAAGGACAGTAAGTCTGGCCACGTTTACTAATGAGCATCGGAGTTTTAATTAGTATCTGACAATCAAAAATTAAGGACCCTAACACACACACACACGGTTTACGTTGCTTTTGCAAAATGTTCATAGCACAAAACAAAAGAAAGATAAATGTTTAGTAATTTGTGCAGTAGAAAAATTTTAATTTTCAAGTTATTCTAATCTTAATGTTAATTCTATTTTTTTTCCATTTAACAAAACTATCCATAACTCTTTAATAATGTCAAAGAAACAGACGGTGCTTTACCTGTAAAAATTCTCTCATCTGCAATTTAATTTCTTGTTCTGTGGACGGCATTTCGATTTGTTTGGTAACTTTTTTGATGCGGGTATCCAGCGTGTTTATCTCGTTTTGTAATTGTTCGATTGTAGTCCTGCAAAAAAGAAAATACTCATCATTTTGAATAATATATTATTCTTAGTAGTAATAATTAACCAAAACATTATTACAATTCAAATCTAGAGCATCCTTCTAATTTACTAACTGGTTTTCACTAGTTTTGCTATCTTAAATGACTTAAACTAAAAATACAAATTGCTTAGCAAAAGCAACGTTTATTTAAAAAAAAAAAAAAATAATAAATGTGTAACAGTTTCGCCAACTAACTGAACATATTGGCTTCATCAGACACTGTAACCTATAAGTGTGATGAAGCCAATATGTGCAGTTAGTTGCCGAAACTGTTACAAATTTATTATTTTAAATAAACGTTGCTTTGTTCAATGAATTGTATTTTTGTTTAAGTTATTTAAGATAGCAAAGCTAGTATGAAACTGTTACACATTTATTATTTTAAATAAACGTTGCTTTGTTCAGTAAATTGTATTTCTAGTTTAAGTTATTTAAGATAGCAAAGCTAGTATGAAACTGTTACACATTTATTATTTTAAATAAACGTTGCTTTGTTCAGCGAATTGTATTTCTAGTTTATGTTATTTAAGATAGCAAAGCTAGTATGAAACTGTTACACTTTTATTATTTTAAATAAACGTTACTTTGTTCAGTGAATTGTATTTCTAGTTTAAGTTATTTAAAATAGCAAAGCTAGTATGAAACTGTTACACTTCTATTATTTTAAATAAACGTTGCTTTGTTCAGTAAATTGTATTTCTAGTTTAAGTTATTTAAGATATCAAAGCTAGTACGAAACTGTTACAAATTTATTATTTTAAATAAACGTTGCTTTGTTCAGTGAATTGTATTTCTAGTTTAAGTTATTTAAGATAGCAAAGCTAGTATGAAACTGTTCCCGCATAAGTCAAACTAGAAATACAATTCACTGAACAAAGCAACGTTTATTTAAAATAATAAATGTGTAACAGTTTCACCACCTAACTGAACATATTGGCTTCATCAGACACTGTAACCTATAAGTGTGATGAAGCCAATATGTTCAGTTAGTTGGCGAAACTGTTGCACATTTATTATTTTTTAAATAAATGTTGCTTTACTTAACGATTTTTCTAATTTACGTATTAGATCTGATTTCTGCCTGCTAATACAGTATTAGTAATTTATTTCCTTCTTAACAATACATTTTACTGGAATAGGAATTATCCTAGAGTAAGTTAGTTAATATTAGAATGTAATAAGTTATAATACGATAGTGTCTAATGAGCTAATTAATTACAATTAAGACTAGAAATTTAATCAATTATGATTTATAGAAGAACATAGGTTGGAAAGAATTTCATTTACATTAGACTGAAAGTTTATTCAACTTTTATCTTTTCCCAAACAATACTTTCGACAAATACAAGAAATTTGTTAAAATAAAGTTTTACAATATTGTATTTATAAATATAACATTTATTTTATATAACTCTATATTTACGAGCACAATTTATTCTTTGACATCAGTTTGTATATTTTTCTGAACGGTTTTCCTTTTAGCCAGTAACGAACTAAACGGCTCTGAAGTTATGTTCTTTGGGAACTTAATTTCTAAAAAGTTAAACTGTGATAAATATGTTTTGTGAGATTTGAAACAGGTATACTAACATTTTTTCTCATTATTATGTGAATCTGTTATTATGTGGTTTGTTTGCAACGCCATTTTCAATATCAGCCTTTCGTTGAAATATCAAAAACACATAGAAATTTGAACCGCTGTATATGTTTTTTCTTTATTTTTATTTCTCAACAAAAATGATCGCAGGTTTCTCGACTCTATTACATTGAGTCGAGATTAAACCTATTATTTAAAAAAAAATATGTAAATATTTAAGATTTTTAGGTTTATATTTCGTACATGTATATATGTTGAATAGTATCAGGATAAAGACATACCGAAGATATCTCGCGACCGAGGTCGAGGTTTAAGCCTCGATAATGACACAAACACATGGGTTCAAATGGATAAGCCCATGCCGGAGATGTACGCTACATCGCGACCTGGATGGTGAATGACTGGTCTCGATGATAAACAACCAAGTTTGTTTTTACATCGATGTTCAGGGGAATCGCTGTAACTCGTGTTCTCATTGGTTCTCCCCGAATCGCTGCACGGAAGAAAATCTTCATTTGTACAGAATTTCGTCTGCAGAGGATAGTATCTATGCTTAAGAAATTTTGCTGCACTTTAAATTTGATTATGAAAGACATATTAGTAGAACTAATAAGGTATGTTCCAGCAATATGGGATAAGAGGCACAAACAACACAATACGTACATTTTAAATTACATTTTAAATAGGGAATGGAAGAAAATAGCAACTCAAATAGGAATGTCAGATAAGTTATTCATATTTATTTGAGAATTACACTGTAGCTTATTATTATATAAGGCAGTGGTGGTTACAGGGAGAACGCTTTCGGGCTGAAGTCCCCAAATTCCGGAATTCTGAAGGATAAAGAAGCTAGTGTTAATCATATCTATGCTTAAAAACTTCACGCTCCCTCCCCATTCCGAGATTAATAAAAAAAAATCTAAATTCGTTACTGATATAAGGTAAAGAAATACCTGTAAAGACAGGCACGTATCCATGGTTCATTTTTACGTATCTCAAATGTCCTTTAATTCAAATATTCCAGTAGAAATATTTTTGTCTTCCTATATAAACTCACACACCCACAAGAAACCAGATATAACCTACACTTTGTAAATTGTCTGTAATACAACTTTTACAGTATGTATGAAGTTTCTCAATATTCATCCCTGTTTTATCGTTGAATTTAAATTGTCCTTTTCAATCTCCCATCGACACTTTTAAGTAGATATATCGAATAACCTTTTCTTTCTCCGATTTGCAGAAGAATAATTGATTTCTACTTTCCTCATTTCTTTTCAAAGAACATCGGAATGAATGCGGAATTTCATTTTCCAGATGTTGGTTGTCATTTGTGGACAGTACGCTGATTTGTACTGTATATATATATACAGAAATCTAATAGTAATATTGAAAAGATAGTAAAGGATACATTTCTTTTATTGTACACCGTGTTTCAAAACAAATGACCTGATTTTGGACAGTAATAATTACGGAACATGAAACATGCCAGCAAGAAAATGAGTGTTATTTGAATGCGCGTGGCCTAGAGTTTCAGAAACCTGCCGTTAGATGTCAGTCAATGCGTCTTCTCAGTTTGCAATAAGTCAGAAATAAGATGGCATCCGCTCAGCAGGAGGCGTTTTGTGTGCTGCAGATTGCAAAGACTGAGTCAGTGTTTTCGGTCCAGCGTGTTTTTCGTCGGCGTTTGGCATTGATCCGCCTGCACCCAAAAATATTTGTCGTTGGTATCGCCAATTTGAAGAGACAGTATGCTTGTGCAAAGATGAGAGTCCAGGTCGGCTTCGCACTTCCAATGAAATGGTAGAAACGGTGGAAATGGTACACCATTTATAATAGCATAGCTAAAACTTGAAAATTTTCTGAGTATTTTGCAATTTATCCCATTTTTGTAGTATGTTTTTATCAATTTATATGAACTTTTAGAATCAGGTCATTCTTTTTGAAATACCCTGTATGTAAATAAGAAATAAGTGTTTGTGTTGATATTTGGATAGGAAACAATCGGACAAGAACTAGCCTATTAGAGATGCTTTCATAAATTATAAGAGATATATCAACGCTTTAGATGTTGGTAACTCCAAGCAACATTGCAAAATGCCTTTTATTTATCTCAAAGCTATCGGATGCACCCTGTGTAACTATTATATTACGTTTTAAGATGTATTTACACTTACGATTTCTTTTTACTTAACTACAAGTTTTTACTTGCAGTTATCCCTACTCATCTATGTACTTTTCTTAATATACCAAAGATCAGTTCCTCCAGAACTTTAAACGCAGTATTAAAGACTCTGCACAAACAGGTAACACGTGCTACTGTTTCTTATAAGGATAATATAAATTATGCTATACATAATAGTATTATGTTATTTATATGACTCGTTACAATAATATAAATAATTTATGTCATTGAAATATAATACGTATTAACAGAAAACCTATTCAGAACCGGAAATAATACATGGTAACGTGGGATAAGTACAAATTTTGCTATATTTGGCTAAAAATAATAAATAAAGTTTTAAAAAGCATAATAATTTCACTAACATTTCTACTTTAAAGAATAAATTACAAAATTAATATTCTAGTAACTTACTTTGTGGCATCTTCTAAAACCGTCATTTCTTCGGGGAACTTCAGAAGCTCTCTGTTCTTCTTTTCAGCTTGCTGTGAAAAAAGTAATTTAAATAATAAATAAATAAATAAATAAGTTAAATTAGAAAAAGTTGGACTGTCGTTGTCTTATGCTGCAATGGTGTCTCATAAATTCAGTTTGGGCTTCAACTCTTTCTTTTAGAGGTCTTAAGAGTCAGCAATTCTTTGGGAAGAACTATAGCAGAAAAGAAGAAATGCTTAATATCGGATTCAACTATCTGTATTGACAAAAATAAAACAAATAATATTTTTGAAACACTTTTTTCAGTGTTAAATTACGGACATTTGCATTCAATGTATCTTAATAGTTGACAATATAGTTAATTTATTCAACAAATTGTTTTCTTCTAACGTAGGAACCCCTTTGAATAAATTCTTACGGGAGTTTTAACAAAATTTCCTTCAAAACTAATAGAAAATAATGTGTCTCATGGTGATTGATTAGTTACGCGTTCAAGTGACATGCAGTGTCACCAGATTGGGCTACAAGTAGCGGATTGGGCAACTTTTTACGAGCCCACGCTACCAAAATATCAAATTGGACGACATGCTACTTTTTGGGATAATTTTAATTATCTTCGGGCTATAACTCTTAAGAATATTTTTATTTTCATGTATGAAATCACAAAAAAATATTAGTTTTATATAATATAATAAAAGTTTTGTTTCAATAGCAAGACTATCCATGGCTTTGGATTGATTATTTTAACAAAAGAAACACTGACCAAAACTTCAAACCCACTATATTTTAAACTATAATATGTAACGCTTTCGGATATCTAACATATCCTTCCTCAGACACTATATAACATAAATGAAAATACCTCATTTTTATTTATGTTATATTTTGTTTCATTTATGTTATGTTTCATTATGTAAATGTTATGTTTCATTTATGTTATACAGTACCTGAGGAAGGATATGTTAGATATCCGAAAGCGTTACATATTATAGTTTAAAATATGGTGGGTTTGAAGCTTTGGTCCGTGTTTCTTGTGTTAAAGTTTTGTTTGTTAAATATTCTATTCTCAATGATTAATGGTTTTACATGTTCGTTAGTGGTTGAATCTTTGTTTTGTTTTATTGCCTTTTAATCTTCAAATCTGGCAATACTAGACTTCTGTTGAATTTGCGCTGTTGCAATATTGGTGATCGTGTTACTGTATCAGTTAATGCATAGGCCTAATTGTTAATCGAAGCTGTGTGAACGTGAACATGTAAATGTAATGTGACTAAATGGAATAAACATAATAAAAAATTTCCAAAATTTGTCGTTCGGAGATAAAGAATTTAGCAAATAAATTGAAGAAGTGAGGAACAAAAGTGAAAAAGTGTGCTGTAGACTTTGTAAAGTGTATCTTAGAGCAGGGCCGTGCCGTGGAAAATCAGCACCCGGGGCGAGAGTATACGACGGCGCCCCATACATGTATTCCAAACAATTTTCGTATCTTTTTTCCTTTTTTCTCCCGAATTTTTCGCCCCCTCTTACTTCGGCGCCCGGGGCCGTCGCCCCGCTCGTTCACCCACGGCACGGCCCTGTCTCAGAACCCATTAAACTGACTTAAGCAAAGATGTACTTTCTGGAAACTGAGAAAGGTCACTCCTTTTACACTATCGCCGTCTGTTCAGTTCACTACACATTGTCGTTCAACTGTAGTGCATGTAGTACGGAGTTTGCCCTAACATACCACTACTAACAATTCCGGTTGCTGCCTGGCAAAAGTTGACAATCCAGGCATCTGACATATTTCTAACTCCATGTGTTTCCATTAAACGGATAAGGAAAATAAATAAAAGTGTAAAGTTGTAAAAATAATTCATTTTTATATTTGGGCTACAAATAGTTTAAATCCGCTACTTTTAATGTTCAAATCTGACAACGCTGGTGGCATGCATGTTGAATATATTTTTCTAATTTAAAACTGGATTTCTTTCCGTTATAGAACAACGTGCTAAAAACTAACGTACGTTCTGTATATGCATGTAGGAAAGAAACGAAAGCAATAATTACAACCTTTAACATGTATATATTGAATATGGCTCTACAAGCCTGCTGATAGATGCTATATGATACATAATTCAAATAAGAAATCTTACAATATATCTCGAATTTTAGTGATTTATTCATACGTTTACACTTTTCTTTGACACTTTCTTCAGTGACGTCTAGAGCTTGTTAAACTGGGTGCATTCACTAGTTGGTATTTAAAATAGGTGTCATACTTTTCCTAACTAGCCCGTTTCCTTATGTATTGGAAAGGGATCAACAGCTGTCTGGAATTTCGTTAGTATTTTACTTACTGGAAGGATAAAGACCTAAGACTAGTGACAACATTATTAATTGTCCAAAACAGTTTTTTCAATAAATAAACAAATATGAAAATTAGTACTATAGTTTTTAAAGAGTTAACACTATTTTCTCAGGAGAGTTCCACAGAAAGAGAGAGTATGCGTCCAGCTTAGCGATTAATAAATATCACCGAAGAAAGTGTCAGAGAACACTGAAACCGTATGAGTGCATCACAAAGAATCGAAATACAAAATAAAATTGTTCTTATACATTTATTAGGTTAGCTTACAATTTTTCTGATAACACGAACTGAAGTAAATTGAACTGTTTGTCTATTTTCACTCTATACACACTTACTACATATGCAGTATCTTTCTACAGAGAACTGGCATTTGTTTTATAACGGCAGAGAGTTTTATAACGGCACTTTCTAGAAATTACTATTTCTTTATTGTTATCAGTAGAAAATGATTGAAACAAATCTTAAAAATTTACTGTTATCAGTGGAAAATAGTTGAATAACATGTTAAAAATTTACTTTTTGTTTTATTGTCATCAATGGAAAATGGTTGACTCTCATGTTTTAAAAAAAATGCTGTTTGTTTTATTACTATTATCAGTGGAAAATGATTGAATCTCATGTTGTAAAAATTTACTGTTTGTTTTATTGTCATCAATGGAAAATGGTTGAATCCCATATTTAAAAAGAATACTGTTTGTTTTATTATTATAACGGCATGGTTGAATCCCATGTTAAAAATTTACTATCTTTTGTTACAACTTTCCTAAAGGTACTGCTAATTCTTAAGGCTTCTTTAAACAACCATAGAGAGTACACTACAATGTTACCAAGCAATGTACAATTATTTTAGAATCGTCAATAGAATAGCATCTCTGATTATTGGGGACCTTCGTCTACTAGCAAAAGGTAAAGAGGACAATCACAACGTTCATGAAAGGTATGTTAATTTTAACAATTGTGAACACAAAGAATCAACTAGTTAAAGAATTAATGCGTTCTTTTCTTTAATTCTTTAACTTGTTTATTCTTGAATTTATGTTCGTTACTATTAAATTGAACACCATCTTAAGTAAGAGAAAGTTTCAATGAACAAAGTCAGTTAGTGTTAACTAGTATATGCCAGAACTTTTTATCTTAAAGAGTTTTTAAAGTTACTGGACTTTTAGTTAAACAATTATTAAGTGACGTATATTAGTAACACAGACAATAAATTTTTCAACTTGAATAGTCTCTAATTATTTTTCCGCTGTTCTTCTGTGTCCTTCTTACCAATAAATTCCCTCTTTTACTATTTTATTTTTGACATCTTCATCTACATTAGTTTCGAAAGTATCAATTAATCCATTAACACTCCAATTCTAGCTTTAGTACATACTCTAAGTTACACAGGGGGGGGGACACGGTGGCTTAGTGGTACAGCGTTCACCTTTGGTGCGTGGGGTTCCTGGTTCGATTCCATCTCGCGCCAAGTGGGTTTTGTGGTGGACAAACATTGTGTTCGTGGGTTTTCTCAGGGTTTTCCCCTTTCCACCCACTTTATTCATTCCACCATTGATTTATTTCTCACCATCACCATCTCCTTTAGCCTAGCCGGGATAGCCGTGGGACGTAAAACTGACAAATTACATTTCATTTCTAAGTTACACATATAATTATCACTTTTAATACTGTTACAATTCTGTGTAAGGCTCCTCTATCATATTTTTTCTCATCACAAATTCTATTTTTTTTTTCTTCTCATCACAAATTCTTTTATTTTGCATCATAAATGCCATATTACTGATCAAGCGCATCAAACAGTTATCACAGTTATATAATAACAATATCCATGGCTTTGGATTGGATATTGTTTATATAATATCAATATAGTGTCTGATGAAGGATATGGTAGATATCCGAAACTGTTAAGAAGTATGTGGTTTGAGCCCATAATTTCGATTAGATGGGATGCGTTCTTGTACGGTTAGCAAATCTATTCCTACGTCATTATATTTGGCTTCCTTGACTAACATTATGCAAATGTTAATTTAAGAAGTTTCCCAATTAGGGTTAAGTTTAGAGTTGCCCCTTCGTTTTATTTATTTATTTTTAAATAAAAGTTAGGAAAATTTACAGGAGAAATGAGGTGAAAAATAATGATTTGTAGTTCTTATGTAAGCTTTAGGTGTATAAGTTTGGCATTAAAGTCATGTTTAATAAGAGAAAAGATATGTAGAAACGGGTCAATTTGCAAAACGCGGAAGGTTTCGATGATTCAGCAGCATGGTAGTTTATAGGATGGCGAATCGGTACGTTGAATGTGATATCTCCGCATTGAGTTCTACAGAATTTTATAAGAATAATGAAGAGAATCGATTAAATTTTTATGAGAACCACAGATTACTGAATTTAAGTGATAACTGAAGCTTCTATGAGAACCGGTTCCAGTCACTGTTCTAGTCTAACTAAAGTCTTACCGGGTAACCTAACGTAACCTAGCTTAACAATTTTTAATGTTTTAAATGCCTTTTTATAGGTTTGAAACTGAAGGGGTACCTCTAAACTTAAGACCCCATTTACCTCAAGATCCTGAGCCAACATCAAAAATTCTACGTCCCTGGCCAGAAATTGAGACTAAAACAACCCATTCAGTTAAGATTGAGAAAATTACATTAAGATTGAAACTATGCATACAATAAAGAATGTAATAAAATCTTACATGATAATGTGCTTTCTGATACAAAAAATAAAGTATACTCAAATAAAGTAACGGATTAACAAATCCAAACATTTTTACTTTAGTATGCCAACTTACCTTTTACCTCCTCTAGGTACAAGTAAGACAAAAATGAATCAAATTAGTGATATTAGAATTAGAATTCTAATTCTAAAAACAACAATAATAAGCGTAAACTGAAAATCAGTAACACCTGTCTATAGTACACTTTAGGGAAATATTTTATTTTTATTTAGACTTTTTAATTTACCACATCATCTAGTATTATTATACATATTATACTACATTGTTAAAATTAAAGGGAGGAGATATTTCTCAATTATACATGTAATGAAGGAAAAAATACACGGTTACTGCTTACCGAGTATATACTTTTAACCAGTGGGAATTGTAGAGGTAGTGACACGGTGATACAAGGACTATTAACAGAAAATAAGTCTATCTTTTAACATGGAGTTGAATTGCAACTCGCAATACTTGCAAATGGTTTCAGAGTATTGTTCACTTCTTCCTCAGTGCGAATGACGAAAATTTCGCTCCTCAACAAATGACATGGTGAAAAAAAAAAAAAAAAAAATCCCGAACGTCTAACCTGACAACCACTAGAAGGAAAACCAATCTTCAAAATTGTTTTTATGTTTTCACTCCTTGAATTTCGTGATAAAAGTCGATAGATATATCCTTCTATGCATTTAAATACAAAAGACATTCACTCACGGTTCCAAATGCATGGCAAGAAAAATTAATCATATTAAACTAATACGTAGAAAATTGTATTTTCTATATGGTTCTTATTTGTAATCAGTTGTATATCGAAAAATACAATTGTAATTGTTAAATAGTTGTGAAAACTTGAAACTAGATTAATTTTTGTTGCCAGCTTGCCACGCACCTGCACCTTCGTATAAGTGTCGTTTGTATTGTTGCACACAGTAGGATGTACCTATTGGCTATTATCAAAAAATATGAGGAAAGAGGATAACGTAGAAACAATTTTGGATATTGCTTGTTCCTTCTAATAGTTGTCAGAAGTGGAAGATTTTGTCATTTGTTTAATAGTGAAACTTTTACCACTGATTATGCAATACTCTGAACCATCTGCAAGTATTGAGAACTGCTGGATGATTTACGTTGCAACTATAAGAGACTGACATACTAAAAATAATACAAAATTTACCATTTTTCTTTTGCTTGTTTTTCATAAGTGAAACGAGGTAATGAAATGCAACTTACCATAATTATAGACAATGTTATTCTACAGCAGAATTTTCAGTGTTGTTGTCCATAGAAATTTCAGTGTCGCCAGAATAATATTTCTCCCAAAATCTAAATTCCGGCAGCGACTAGAGGAAAGAACTCAACTGCGTTTGATTACCTGCATTCTGCATCACAATTGCTAAGTTTAAATTTACATTTAAACACATAAGTTTCCCCAGCATTCAATTTTTTCATCATCTTACAAGCAAAGTGTCCAAGTTTATTTCCTTATGCAAAGGAAAATAGATTTTTTCGATTTTCGATTTTTTTTTAAAAGGTAAGATTATATTAGGTTAGTTTAATTTAGTTCACTACTCGCACTTGTTTGTCTGAAGCATGAAATCTTAATGTACACTTACCATGGCAACGTAGTGTATGAGATTCATCCCGGGTTTGTTCGCCCTGATATCAGTTAGTTTTTGTAATGAGCTAAGTTTGACTCCAGCTGCATTTCCTGCATAACCTCCCTGTTTAAAGAAATTAGATACAGTTGTTCATTAATACAATGCAATATTTTCTATTTCCACATGTAGTTGTGTATGTTCCACAAGCAAACGAAGTTCCGTCAAGAAATACACACATACGTTGTTTTACAGATTTTATCAAAAGTAATGTTTAAAAAGCACTATTACTATCTCTTTATTCAAAATTTTGTTCAGAACTCACAATTATACCGATACATAAACAAAACTAGATACAATTAATTTGTTTAGCCTGAAAAGCTGTTGCCACATTTTCATAAATCTATAGAGAATAGCAAGCATGATGCCATACACATGACAACTTAGCCTATTTAATAAGCTGAAGAAATCTTAAACTTCATTTTGGCAATTAATAATAATTTATTAAATTTATATTTCTACCTCTCACATTGCTTAGAAAATTTGGAAAATGATTTATATGTGCCTATCTAATCGACAGTTAAAAGAAATTACTGCAACACCTATCATTTTTACTGTTAAAAAAAAAAAAAAAACTTATTTGTTATTAGAAGTGATGGTTCGCTTATTTGATGCGCATGGATAAGTTGTAGCCTTCAATTGTACTGTAAAAGTATGTCTAATCTATACAGTGATATATTACCAAAACTGTAAGACAGATTAATAATAATAAATGTTTGTTTCGGTCAGATTTTATTTTTATTTAAGATATTCATGTATACAAATTATCTTGTCATTAATCTAGCTATCTTCTAAATTATAAAATTGAAAGTACTATGTTTGTTACTCTTTATCTCTTGAACCACCCGAGCGATCTCGCTCAAATTTTCAACATTGATGAGGTTCGACCCTAGGATTGTTTTTATATCACTTTGATAGTGCAACTCAGAAAAGAGGGAGGGAGGGATATATTTAAAAATGATCGAAAATGACCCATAGTTTTCTGGGTGGCTGAGATGAACAATGACACTTCCGATGCCGTTTAAATCCAAATTCAGCTTCCATTAGTACTCCTAAGCGGGGGATGGTGACGTGTAAAAATAATTGAAAATGATCGATATTGGTGTCGAATTCATAGTTTTTCGGGTTCGTAAGTTGATTGCTGACAGTTTTGGTGTCCTTTATGTCCAAAATAAAATTATTCTTCCCGTGCGAAGAACGGTCATTCTGCTAGTAATATGTAATTTCTTTTGATACCACAACCATCATGTATGAAGAAATAAAAAGGGTAACAAAATTACTTGATTATATAACATAATCTTAATTAACAAAATCTATCTTCTTCTTTTCACAGAGAACAGCGGTGGCTCAGTGGCAGAGTGGTCACTTCTGGCACGTAGGGTCTCTGGTTCGATCCCATCTACCGCCAAGTAAGCTTTGTGTTTGATAAACACAATGTATGTGGGTTTTCCCGAGATTCTCTCAGTTTCGTCATTCCATTATTATCATGATCTCAACACCACAGTCTCCTTTTGCTCCGGTGAATAATCATGAGTCATGAAACTTAAAAACAAAATCGTTTTCTCTTCGATTGCTGAACAATTTATAAAAGACTTATTGCCAAAATTGTTTTGATTTAACTGAATAATTTATAAAGCATTTACTGCCAAAATTGTTTTCATTTAACTGAATAATTTATAAAGCACTTACTGCCAAAAATTTTTGATTTAACTGAATAATTTATGAAGCATTTACTGCCAAAATTGTTTTGATTTAACTGAATAATTTATAAAGCATTTACTGCCAAAATTGTTTTCATTTAACTGAATAATTTATAAAGCACTTACTGCCAAAATTTTTTGATTTAACTGAATAATTTATAAAGCATTTACTGCCAAAATTGTTTTGATTTAACTGAATAATTTATAAAGCACTTACTGCCAAAATTGTTTTGATTTAACTGAATAATTTATAAAGCATTTACTGCCAAAATTGTTTTGATTTAACTGAATAATTTATAAAGCACTTACTGCCAAAATTGTTTTGATTTAACTGAACACATTATAAAGCGCTTACTGTTTTTATTATTATTATTATTTAACTGAACAATTTATAAAGCGCTTGTCAAGATTATTTTGATTTAAGTAAATTTCATGTTGGATACAAAGGACGAAACGTTATCAATGCAGTAGTTACATCTGTTTCAAATGAAAATTTGAATGCAGTTCATCAACCTTTCCTTTTTCTCCTTTATATCATTATTCTTGAGCGCAAAGGGTGGATTTCAAATGAATAACAGAATGTAATGTAAAATGAGATAGTTTTACAAGCGTTAGTAGTCCTGCTTACTCCATTAAGAGGTGCGAAACAAGCCAAAATGTATCTGGTAGAGTGTCTCCATGACACTGGAAAGTAAAATAGGAGACAGTAGAGAGGGATACTACGAGAATGACCCTAAAACCCTAATTCTAAACAACTCCAGTATTTCATTTGCTTGCTGCTCTAGTAATACATACAAAGTTTCGAGTATTGCTACTTACCGAATTCAGGAAGTTCCCTGCTACCAAAACCATGTACAGAACTTCTTGCAGTCTCCTGTTCTTTTTCAATTCTGAAAAATTAGAAGTAAAGTACACATGAATACAGCATATAATAATAATAATAATAATAATAATAATAATAATAATAATAATAATAATAATAATAATAATAATAATAATAATAATAATAGAACTAGTACGTCGGTAGTTTCCGTAGGGAGATCCCTATTAAAAGCCCTGTGATTCCTAACATAAGTACGATTTCGGCTTTGAAACAAAATGCTTAAGTATAAACCTCATAACTAAGACGGAATGAATCAAACGAATATTCAGGGATACAATAAAGTTGTATTGGATGATACAAGGTTTTAGAAAATTGAAATATATTACTTTCTTCTGAATGTCTTATAGGTTCTTCCTCATGATCTTATCACAATAACTAAGTTAGCGTATTAGTGAATGTAGTTGCCATGTTGGCGGATTAAGTTTGTTGTCTTTCATATGTTGTGGCAGCTATTGTATTGTATTGTATTTACTTCTCTTGTATGAACTTACAAGTATGAGGAATGTCCTCAAGTAAGTGTAACATGCGTCATATGTACAAAAAATAGACATGAGTAAAATAAAGTAATATTACCTTGTCATGATATTTACGTACTCCTCAACCGTATAACAAGAATTTTTGTAATAGAAATAATTTTAACTTTTGTCTGAACCTTTTCATATTTTCTTCATACTTTATATCAATAGGAAACATGTACAATTTAACACCACCGTAACTTACACTTTTTTGATACATTGCTGAGCGGTGATTACACAAATGAAAATCATTCTTATTTCTCGTATTATGATTATGTACATCCTTATTTGTTACCAATGCCGATGAGTGTTCTTTCAAATACAAAAAGAGACGATACAAATATAAACTATCAAGTGGAAATATGTTGATCTCCTTAAACAAATGTCTACAAGAAAAATTCGGCTTCTTATCACAAAATATTCTTATGGCTTTCTTCTGAATTTTGAAAACATTAAATCTCTGATTTGAATTTCTCCAGAACATGATACCATATTGCAAGATAGAGTTAAAACATAGATGATACAAGGTTTTGTATTGTATATTTGGTCCTTATAAATATTGGAGATTTACCTTTACTAATCCTTAGGACGCAAACGCATCCCCTCAAGTCAATTGCAGTATCGGCCGCAAGTTGTTTATTATTACTATTATTACTTTATATTGTGAATAAAGAATTCATTCATATCCTAGGTACAAACATGTTTCTCTTTCTACGACCGTTCAGTGGTTTGAAGACGGGATGGATGTAGTAAGTACCACACTGGGCTATTAAGGGCATCGAGAATGAGGCAATTATAAACATCGAGGAGGTGGTTATATGTGGAGAGTTATTGCAGAAAGAGGCAACATTACAATGTTGTTGCCTTGAAACACATTTTCAGAAGTGTTTGTCACTGAGGCGGAAGAAGCACAGTGAACGTCTCATAATGTTGCAACAGGGCAACATGTGGTCCCCCAAATTTCAATTCGTTACTCCGAGTAGTATAATGCTAACAATTTTTTATTTGCAAATAACTAAGCAAACAACATGAATAGCGAGAAAAGTAAAGAGCTGTGATCGAATCCTTCTAACTATAAAGTTGGCAAGCCTCAGAGATTCCAAGCAGGGTGTAGATGACATCTGGAGACCTACATTATTATTATTATTATATAAGTTAAACGTCCTATGAATATGTACAAGGCTAAGGAATACGGTAATAATGAGATGGATGGTAAATAGTGGAAATAAGAAAGTGGGAGGAAATGGGAGAACAACGAGAAAACCCACGCATACGGTGATTGTCAACCACAAAGCCCACTTTGCGGAAACTGAGATCGAAGCAGGGACTCACGCACTAAAGTGAGCATTCTACCACTTAGCTCTCGCGGTTCCCATGTTAGAACATAGATGAGGAAGTACCGGGAAAGGAAAACTTCGTTTAGGAATAAACTTGTAACAAAAGTGACGAATAGAAACCGAGAAAAAAATAGGTGTGTTGACTAGAGAGAACTGTTCTGATCATACAGGAGTTGTGGTGATTAGTTATGGACACAATGCTATGGGAATATTAATTCATGATTGAAAGAAACTATTCGATGGAAAACAAAGTATATTCTACTGGACAGTGTTGTTTCTCGCCACGATAATGCCCGTCTCTACACGACGGAACATTACAGACCATTGATAAATTGAGGTGATCAGTAATATTTCAACCTCCTTAGAGTTTTAATTTAGCCCTATTTGACTTACATTTGTTTGTCTCTTTCATGAACAACTTTCTTGAACACAATTTCCAGGACGTGGAAGACATTAAAATTGTTGTGAATGAAAAGGTTAAAAAAAAAAAAAAAAAAAAAAAGTCCGAAACTTTTCCAAAGTTCATTTCAGTCTTGAGCCAGAAATGTATCAAAAGCAAAGGACAATACCTTGAATAGCCTTAATAGTTAACAAATATGTACCTTCTTTCACACCAAAGTTTCGAAAAAAATAATAGAATTTCGTTTATTTCTATTATTATTAGTTTAGTTTCATTAGGTTAGATTTGGTTAGGTTATGTTAGGTCTAAGTACTTGCATCATCCGTTTCTCCTGTAAATTTTGCATTTTTTTACGTACTTCTGAACCCCTTCTTCTAAACATTCACCGCACTACTTTTAGGATTTTTTTTTTTTTCGGAGAAAACGGCAAGAAAATTAAGTCAACTTACAAAAATTTAATTTTAGGAGACAACCAGTGTTTTACTTAAAAATATTTGCCAGTCAATGTCTACTACTTAGTTATTTTACGAGTTATCCATATTTACTTGAAAATATTTCCCAAATCAAAAATTACCAACTCACTACACCTGACTATTTGTACATTCCCAGAGAATATCTTAAAAATCAACAGCTACACAGTTAATTAAAAAGACTAAGCATGTTTTACCTGAAAATATATCTCTAATAGAAATGTAACATTCTAAGATAGATATTAAGACAATAATACATAAGTTACCTTCTCCAGCCATTATCATCGCATTGATGCTAGGTTCCAGGTAGTTCATATTGGCAGCGAACTCCTCTTTTAGAAGCATACTTTCTATTCTTAGCTTATAGCTGAAAAAAAAAAAAAAAAAAAAAAAATAATTAATTTCAATGTATAGAAATCAGCAGTTATATTTCTATATTACTCGTTAACAGTGTTTGCACTCTACTCGAAATAATATGGAGGGCACAGTGTTTAAATAGTTAAGTTCTTAATTCTGATGCATATAGCTCTGGTTTGTTCTCAGGCTTCATGAATTTGTGGTCGATGAAAATGTCAATAGTCTTTCTCAAGTTTCTCCGGCTTCATCTCACCAGTGGCGTATACTGCTTTGATGGCTTAGGGTACCACTAACTTTCATAACGCCTGTACATTTCCATTATTATTATTATTATTATTATTATTATTATTATTATTATTATTATTATTATTATTATTATTATTATTGGTGATTATTTCCACGTTATTATACATTCTTCAAAATAAGAAAAAAAACTTACGACACACTTTCCTTTTATCAAATAGATAAATATGATTTTCTCTTCACTAGCAAGACTTATATTATCTCCTTAGTATTGCAGAAAAACGATCGTACATTTCAACCTTCATTTGTTGCGTGAAGTATCCCTACATTTTGCTTTGGATAGGTGGTAACCCTATTCACCAGAGCAGATATTTTTTTCTAGTGATCTACGAAAGTTTATGCAAAAGTTTGAACGCATAAGTGGTACAGAGAACATATGAAATGAAAACACGTCACATACATAAATTGCCAAACATATAAAACAATAGTCGTTGAACTTTTATACGTAACTTACATCAAAGAAACAGAAATTTTGAAGACGATGTTCATAATTTATTTTATGTTAATTACACACTATGAGTACACACCTCACGATGAACTATCGCTTTTTTTCAAACCCGTCTTTTTCCTTCACTAACTATGTCTTCGCGGGCATAGACAAATGAGTGTCGCAATGCGAATCAACATACACTCGACCGGGCCGTGGAACATGAGATATGTGCTATTCACGTTCCTCACATTCTAGTAAAGCATGTAAAATACCTTTCAAGTGTCAGAAATTCCTCGAAGAGTATTTAGTGACACATGCTGGGAACTGCGAAAACGTTGGTAGGGAAGTTAAATGGCACGTGTCTAGCACGTACCTCGTTGGGCAGGATTTAATACAATATATTTATGATGGTGTATTTTATAAAACAAAGCAATGTCTTTGAAAGTAGCAACCGAATAAATTGTAATTGCCTAATGAATACACAATTAACTAACAAAACAATCATTGTCGTCTGGACACAATTTTCTTTTGTTATTAGGTCCTGTTTCTTCAACTCTCATCTAGAAATTCGTGACTCTACATATGATAATTTAAAATTTATTGTTGTGTATTTCTCTGTGACACTTGAAAATCAAATTAAAGCTATTAATAATCTCATTATTAATTTAATTCCTCCAATTAGAACTATTCATTTACTTAATAAGTTTCTTTTGTAAACGTTTCAAAGTACTCTCTCAATCGAAAGAGGCCACTGTATTTCTCATGTGATGCTAGAATTCTCAATCGAAAGACATCCTCTTATTTCATTTGACTATTCATGTCCATTGAAAACATTTATATATAAAATCTAAACGACAATTTCACTAGGAGCTGTCTTATGGTAATGGCGAGAATTAAACTGGCAACACTGATTTTTCAATAGAAAAGCAGAAAGAAGCCATTGTAATGGTATCCTAACTGCAGAATCGCCAAACCTACGAAGTTAAGTTACGAATCACATTCTTAACATTTTTATGATAACCATTGCTAAACCTTGCACTTCCTGTTCTGCAACAACGTCTGAAATGAATCACTTATCATATCCTTGGAAAGGTCAAGTCGTTGTTCGGTTCTAAAGTAGTGCAAGAATCAGTCAGTGGTGCCAGTAGTTAAGATTTTAAGACGGGATGGTTGATTTTATGTAATCAGTCTGGCAAAAGAATGGCTGAATATCAATATAAAAAATGTCATATCTTTTAAAATCCACAATATTTCACAACTTAAAAAAACATATATAAACAACTTTATTGTTTTCAGAAATTGCGTGATTTGTCGAATCAATTGCATCAATATGAAACTGCCACTGGAAAATATATTTTCTCAATCAAAATCTACCTACGCACTTTATGAGACTATCCCCATTTGCTTAATATTCTCCAGACGAATGATGCTGACTATTCATGCATTACCTGACAATATTTTGACAATCAAAAGCTTCCTAATTAATATACAGGACTATCCATGTTACACTTGAAAATATTTTCCTAATAGGAGTATAAAATATTTCAAAGACTCCAAGGAAATTCATATATACTTATAAACATAGTCTTTCATGTTCCCTGAAGACAGATTTATAACTAATCATCTGAAATATTTCAAATACTAATAGAACTTCTACAGGGATCAAATGGTTGTGAATTTTACATATTTTGTTCTTTTCCTTTGCAAGCCGGATGCTTCAGAGCTACATTTTATTCTTCCATTTTTCCTGTCGCTTACTCTCCCATCTGATAAAGCATTCAACGAAAGTGCTTGTAGTGTACTTTTTTAGTGTATCTGATTATATCTTGACTATTTTCTGGTAAGTAGCTCATTTTCTACTCCTGCTTCCGAATTCCTGTGTTCTTACTACGAATGTGCAAAGATTTGAAACAAAGAAATCCCGAAGTGGAAATAGAAAACGAACTACTTACCAGAAAACTCTCCTATCTCATAAAGCATTTAAGGAGAGTGCCTATAGTGTACTTTTTTCGTGTATGTGATTATATCTTGACTATCTTCTGGTAAGTAGTTCATTTTTTACTCCTGCTTCGGGATTCCTGTGTTCCAGCTACGAATGTGCATATATTGGAAACAAAGAAATCCCGAAGCAGAAATTTTGGTCGATGCATAAGTTCATACGGTTTTCTTTTGGGTTGGCAACAATGCGGCGTGAAGCGATTGTTTATCGTTATTCCGTTGTTTTACCGTAGTTTCGAGTTTGTGTGTTGTGAAACACAGGTTTTCTTGATTGTGAACGTATTATTATATATATTTCAGACAAAGCAATATGGAATGTAAAGTTGAGAAAAATGATCATTTCCGTCACATTTTACTCTTCCGAGTTTAGCCGAGGATCCAGTGCAACAGAAGCTGCGAGAACAGTTTGTGCAGTGTACGGGAATGAAGCAATTGCTAAGAAAACAGCACGGAAATGCTTCTGTTGACCAATGGCTAACAGATTTCTTCCAGTCAAAACCAAAACGGTTCTACAGGCGAGGCATTGAACTGCTACCTGAACGTTGGCAGAAGGTCATAGATAGTGGAGGTGAATACATCACTGAGTGATTGTGAGTTAATGAGAGTGACAGTAAAATGCATGCAATGTATCGTTAGAATATGTTAATGTTATGCCTATGTTGTATTTCTATTTGAATTGACAGAACAGCAGAATAAGAACCTTACAAACTTATGCATCAACTCAATAGAAAACGAGTTAATTACCAGAAAACTCTCATACCTAATAAATCATTTAACGAGAGTGCTTGTAGTGTACTTTTTTAAAAGTCTATCTGATTATATCTTGATTATTTCCTAGTAAGTAGCTCAATTTCTACTTCTGCTCCGGAATGCCTGTGTTCCAACTACGAATGTGCATATATTTGAAACAAAGAAATCCCAAAGCGGAAATAGAAACCGAACTACTTACCAGAAAAGAGTCAAGACGCAAACAAAGACACTAAAAGTATACTATAAACACTCTCGCTAAATGCTCATTGAATACATATTGATAGAACTTACTTAGGTACTTCGATGAGCTGCATAAGGAACTTCTCTGCATTTCCAAGTTTACTCCTATCGCCGTTGAATGCCTTCAGCATTTCCAGTTCATCGACTTCAGGTAATATCTTGAGTAGCCCGCGTAATTTCTCAGCTCCGATGTCGTCATGTTCACCGTCACGAATGAGTTGGATAATATCTTCATTTGAACTAGAAAATAAATACAATATAATCAATAAAGTAACGAGACATTTCTACATAAATCTACTTAAAATTGCAATTTATTTTATATCAGTGTGAGAGAAAACAATGAATAGTTCATTGGATAATAGATCCATTCAGTGGCGGCGATTGGACGTTAAAAGTGGGGGGGGGGGGGCAAGACATGATCTGAATATTTGTGTATCAATCTTAGTTTCCCTGGTCTATTTCCAACACTTTATTTGCCAAAAGGTTGTATAACTAATAGGATACTATCTTTTTCATTTAAAATACCGTATTTCATATTTTATTAAGTAAATTGACAAGAGCAACACAAGTAGGTATTAGCACTTTGTACACTTCAACAACAAGTGTAAGAAGAAATTTGATTCCTTGCTCATGAACATCTTAAAATTCTGTCTGGAAAATTGTGAGATCAGATTATTTAATAACAAATTTGCAAAACAAATACTATAAATAGAAAGGATAATATTAATCATAATAATGAATAATGAGGCTTGTTTTGTAGAAGTTACATATAAACTCGGGAAAGGACCTAAAAACTGAAAAAAGAAAGATGTAAAAATAAGACCCAATTTAATTAGAATTACATATTTGATGAATATAATGCTCAAGAAATACAAGCTTCTGGTATGTTAACGGTCTGTCCTTCTTAAACAAACTGAAGTACAAACTAAAATAAGAAACTCCCCACTCTCACACCCCCTTGCTGGAGGAGATTGTTATGCTTCATTATCTGACTTGTGTTTGTTGCAGATCTGGTCTTTTCAGTCCAGTCGTTGAAGAATGTCTTATCTTTTGAATTTTCTTTACTAAAGGAAAGATGTTTAAGAGGTGGTGGTGATTCGAGTTAATGGCCAATAAATTTATTATCGAAAAATGTGCAAAAAAAAAAAAAAAAAAGGACGTTAAGACCTATGAAAAACTTAAAATGACCAATAAATGAAACAGAAAGAAAACGCCGAAAAAAGAAAAAAAGGACCAATAAAATCCACCATGTTCTGGCCTACAATGACCCAAAATGAACATATACAATGTTAAGCCTCGTTCTCGGGCACTCGTACAAAAGAGAATTTTTCCTCAACTTCTGGGTTCTAGTTACTGTTAGAAAATGAAAGACAGTAAATAATACAAACATATGCTACATTTAAAGAAATATTTACTTTTGAGCTTCCCGAAACATGTTCGTTACCTTTAGGTGCAGTGTTCACTTTTTTGAACCACATCAAAACAGAGTACTTAGAATCACTTCACACTCCAGTTATAGAAAATGATTCTAAAACCTAGAATTATGTTGAATTCACTAAATATTATTTATATACCTAGGTACACTTGTACACCCCTAAACTCGTACAAACCTCACTCGCATATTACACTGGCAAAACAATGGAAAAGATAGAAGTTGTTTCATATTACTCTCTTTTTAAAAATATTCCTTATTATTAGAAAGAAGAAAAGACATTTTAGAAACTGTCAATTTTTGTGCAATTAAAGAATAACTTGTAAAAACGTTTTTTTTTCTTCTTTGCGAATTGTTCTCTGAATTAGTTTCAAAGCGGCTGACTAACATATGGAGCCCTTGTAAGAAGAAGTAAAAGTATACTGGAATTGTTGTGCTCCAATAGGTTAATTTTTGGGTTATTTTCACTGGCAATTAAAACCCAATTCCTGAATCTTTCTTAATTCCACCGAAAGACAACCAATACGTACTCACGCAACGGCAAATATTGTACAGCACCATTTATTCTATAAACCAGTAATACATACAAAAACAACATTTCCACATGAAACTATATACCTTAATGGACCACTTCAAAAAAGTGGGGAGGCAACTGCCCCCCTTTGCCCCCCCCCTAATCGCCGCCCATGGATCCATTTGAAATAACAATGATTTTCCTTTCGTATTATATCTATTATAATACTTCAGACAGGCATAGAGTGAACGAGAAGAGGATTCAATTCAAATGAACTGATTGATTGAATGAGCTTAATATATATTTTCAGCCATATAACTTCAGACAGACATAGAATGAGCGAGAAGAGAAGGATTCAATTGAATTGATTAATTGAATGAGTTTAATGTTTACTTTTAGCTATAAAAATTCAGGCAGACATAGAATAAGCAAGAAGAGAAAGATTCAATTGAATTGACTGATTGAATGAGTTCAATATTTATTTTCAGCCATGTAACTTCAGACAGACATAGAATGAGCGAGAAGAGAGGAGTCAATTGAATTGAATTGATTGATTGAATGAGTTTAATGTTTATTTTCAGCCATATAACTTCAGAGTTTGAATGAGCAAGAAGAGGAAGATTCAATTGAATTAACTGATTGAATGAGTTTAATATTTATTTTCAGCCATATAACATCAGACAGGCATAGAGTGAGCGAGAAGAGGAGGATTCAATTGAATAAATTGATTGATTGAATGAGTTTAATGTTTGTTTTCATCACATCTCTTACAGAAGATGGCAATAAGAGCCACTTTTAATCTATCGCAAGAACCTGCTACAAAAGTGGTTTTCAACAGAATAAAAGTTTAACTGGCTCTTGTTTGTACGTGTGTACTATTATGTATGTTAAATGTAATGAAAGTCTTTTAATCCATATTGGTAATATACATTCATATGCACTCATGTACATTCCCGTAATACAAACCTACTTACCAGCATATCTAAAACATTTCAAGCTATACAAACATTCAAAAAGAAGTTGTATACAAATTTTCATGTAATAAAAGAAAATATAATGTTAAAGAATATTCAAGAAGTGTTAAGTAAAATGAATATAATAATTCATCTTCTTTCCTCCGCCTTTCTCACTTATGATGGGCTTCTTCACAAAAGTACTGGTTCTAGACATGGACGCCCGAAAGGAGGGCAGGGTGGGTCCCGGAACCCCTGGCTCAAGAAAATGGATTATATTTCTTTAAAAATAAAAAAATACCAAACATAATATACCAACTAGGAAGTCCCCCTAGAAAATTTTCTTCGGGCGCCCATGGTGTAGATAAACGGTTAAGGAATAAGGGATGAAATACTCAATCGAACCTATATATATAAAAAAGTAAAAAGGAGATTTCTGTTACCACTTTCCGAGAAAATAGCTAAACCGTTAGAAATGAATTTTTGAACACAGCATTTGGGTCGATGTATATTTTTATAATTTTACTTTAATTAGAGTGTGTCCTAAGTGGGGAAGGGTAAAAAGATTTTTGGGGGGTCAAGAATAGAGTATTATACGGGCATCTGAAGTTAGGGAGATGAAACTTGGTATACACTGACCAGCCAAAACATTATGCTCATCCGCTACTTTTTTGAATGAAGTCGTTGGATTCTCATAAGAGGCAAGGGAAACAGCAGAACCGCTCGCCAGACGCTGAGAGAGATTTCATTCGATCAGTAACTATGATGACTGTATGTAACATTAGGAAGACCAGCAATATATCAGAGTTAAACATATCATACGTCGTAGACTGCCGAGAATGCTAAAACAGGCTAGGGCACAAATTGTGGCAGAATTAACAGCAGATTTAAACAGTGGATAAAGCACGAGTGTGTCTGAACACACATTTTACCGTACGCCGTTAGATATGAGTCTCCCAGCCAATGTCCCACACGTGTGCCAATAATAATCACACGACATCATTAATAATGACTGCAATAGGTACGTGCCCATCGTCATTGGACCGCAGAGCAATGACACAACGTTGCATAATTCGATGACTCATGATATTGCCTTCATCACGTCGATGCCCGGGTAGAATCTGTCGTCTTCCAGGGAAACAGCTACTCCAGACGTGCACACATGAAGAGCGATAGGCCTGTGGTGGCTCCATTATGATTTAGGGAACCTTTATGTGGTCATCCATGGGCCCAAGCAGTGCGTATGGATAACACAATGACGACTCCTAGCTATCGGCAGGTTATTGGTGATGACGTACTCTCATTCATATCAACCATATTTTCAGCTGAGAATGGCAACTTTCAGCAGGACAACACTCCTTGTCACAAGGTCACCGTTGTGCCACAGTGGTTTGAGGAATACAATGGTGCATTTGAATTCTTGTAATGTCCTCACAAACTCACTCGATCTTAACCCAATTGAACATGTTTGGGATGTTATTCAACGTTAGGTTCGAGTTCTTCCGCGGAATTTACAGAAATTAAATGACTTGCATGTGTAGATGTGGCGCGCCATTCCTTCAGCTACTTACCAAGATCTTATTGCTCCATATCGAACCGCGTTACTGCTGTCCTACGAGCCAAAATTGCGCATAACAGATATTAGGTATATGGTCATAATATTCTGGGTCAGTGTATAAACCTTTTATTGAAAATAAGGAGGATACATTTTGCCAATGTGGTGGACTAATGGTGAAGATGGAAGTAGTGTTTACAAGTCCAAATATTTATAATTATTCTCATTAAATCGCTTTTAAAACTCTTCAGATATAATATACGTCTCTTCAATTTAATTCTTAAATTCTACAGATTTTGAATAAACTGTAGTCGAAGAAAAACACTAAGATATGTGATCCAGTTTCCAGTTCACAAATATTTTGTCCTTAATTTAAAAAAAAATCAATATCTGAAGGACAGTATATATCGTACGAAAACGCTGATTTTGACCAAAATTGGGATGATGATAAAACTTCATTAGCTGCATAAACATATGAAATATGTTGGTGTACAGTTCTTTGATTCCAGAGATATTGGCTACCAAGTTTGGATTCGACTTACTGAAACATCATTATAGTGGTGTGCTATCAACGATATTAATTAAATCTTGATTAAATTTGTTGTGGTAGTAGATTGTATAGCTTAATAAGTTCGTGAAATATTATAGTATACATACCATTCGTTCTTGAGTTATTGGCTACCAAATTTGGATTTGGACTTGGTGAAATGAAGAAATTCCACTAAATCATAATCGATAAAACTCAGGAGATTTCACTGAAACACGATTAATGGAACTCGTCACATTTTGTCCAAAATTAGTATGATAGAATGTGACGAGTTTAGTACACACACGAAACATTATGGTGCTGTAATTTGGTTTCTGAGTTATTGGTAATCAAAGTTAGGGTTCGAGTTAGTAAACAGTCATTATAGGTGGTATCCTATCGAAAATATTAATTGGATCTTAAACCAAATTTGCTTTCTGAGTTTTGGCCATCAAAGCTGGGGTTCGACTTACTAAAACGTCATTATATGTGGTATGATATCGATGATATTACTCGGATCTTAAAACAAACTTGGTTTCTGAGTTATTGGCCATCAAAGCTGAAGTTCGACTTACGAAAACGTCATTATATGTGGTACGCTATCCACGATATTACTCCGAAGTTAAACCAAATTCTATACCTGACAGTGAGTTATTTCACATTGAAGTTGGGGTTTGGACTTACTTGCCTCCAAACCTCAAGTCTGATAGCCAATAACTCAAGAACCAAATGCCTGTACATTACGGTATTTCACATATTAAGCCTGTTAATGTTTACCAACATTTCAAATTTTGTCAAGTGGGAGACTTTTAGTTCCCGAGTTATTGGCTACCAAATTTCCGATTTGAACTTAACAAACCTGTTGGACGGAAAGTAAGTGCAGTGTGTGTTTATATTCCGAATTTTTTTCTGCTATAGGGAAATTTGCTAGTTTTTAAAATCAAGACTGATGAAGAATTTTAGTACCATTGAAAATCGAATGTATTGGTTAAGAAATAATAATAATGATAATACACAAAGTAAATAAACATTTATGTTTATGTGAGTACGTACAATCAATATGAAAAATTTATCATTTTACATCAAGCGCTTATTAAAAATAAATACTTGGAAATTATTGATCTGCATAAATACCCTTGATATACGCATCTCGGAGATGTGGAATCAACTGACCACTCGTGTGAGAACCATCTGCAACTGAAATCAGCTTAAATACATTCTTTGTAAGCTGAAGACGTTCACAGGTTATTAACTTCTGGTTAAAGTTTATTGTATCAAAGCGCCGTGCACATAAAAATATAAATAAACAGGTAGAAGTGCACCAATTACATCGGGATAAAAGAATCTAATGGGGACGGGTTGTGACAAACGAAACTAGATTTTTTTGTTGTTGAAATAACAACTAAATTAGTACAAATGAATCTTGTCCAGCTTTAAAACTAAATACATTTCGAGACTATCAGCAACCATTAAATGTTACGTGTGATTTGTTGGTGCGCGAAGATGTCTCTTTTTATTGCAACAAGAGGCCATTTTAATTTTTCAACCAAAAACATATTGCGAAAACTAAATCAAGCGTGCTCTTTTTACCCCCTCTAATGCAAAACTGTCAAACTATTCAAGCACTGTAACGCTGAGAATATGCTACGAAAACAATATTTGCATAGCTTAAAAAGAAACAAAAAAGATACACAAAACATCTAGTTTACGACTGACTGTAGGTGCATTTGATTCTCAAATGAAACTTGGCATGCATATTAAGTGTTCACATCAACATAAAAGATAAGTACGTTATCTTCGTTTGGTTCCAGCAACATAATAATTACTTTTTTTTTCTGGTCATATTTTCCTTTCGTGACGTCATTATTGGCTACATACCAACTGTCTAAGTGTAACTTCCAAAAGCAATATCATACATTACAACATGGATGCAGGCTTAATCAAATTGCACATAAAGGATTTTCAAGGTGATCCTTATTCTTATGGTAACTTTATAAACACGTTTTTAATTCTACCCACTTGAAACAAATTCTGGAGTAGAGGCTCAATGGTAGAGTGCTCACCTCTGGCGTGTGGGGTTCTTAGTTCGATCCCATCTCCCGCCAAGTGATCTTTGTGGTGGACTGAGCGTTGTCTCGTTTCCTCCCACTTTCATCATTCCAGCATCTCATCATCACTGTCTCCTTTAATCTCGGTACATAATCGTGAGACATTGAACTCTAAAAGAAATGCTGGAGCAGGCTTCACCTCAGGACTTTGAGATTGAGTCTCTAAAATTAGAACTGAGACTATACAGTGACTCGTAAGTAGAAAATTTTAATTTCTAAGTACAGTCCCAAATGAAATAGATGTATTGTCAGGGTTGTCACACATCCAACGATCCACAAAATACTATAAAGTTGACCATAAGATCCCGCGTCTTGCTCAATATTTTTTCGGGATATCATTATGTGATCTGCCGTCTGAATATTATCCGTGATTTGCATACATTTCGAGATTACGTCATTTAATATACCCATTATCTGGATATGAACCAAGATCCATGATCAGGATGTCCATTACCAAATGTAGTTCGAAATTTGTAATCCGCATATTCATTTTCTGACACTAGTCCAGGTGCTAAACGGGAAAAATACGGTAACCTTTGTTTGTGGTATGGCAAAAGTTTTATGATTGAATTTGATAGTTTAATATGTGTAGGTTTCAAACTGCTTGATGCCACTTTCTTACCATGGGCAAATTTAAATATTCAAGATGGCGTCTAATATGGCGGATCAAATATGCATATTGTAAATGTAAAGGGATTTCTGTAAATAAGGTGTCACTTTCTATGTTTTCCGGGTTGAGTTGAGTTGATTTTGAGTTTAACGTCCAGTTCAGCAGCGGGGCTATATGAGACGTGGACCTACTGATTAACGTGCCGAGGAATTAAAAAAGGAAGTCCGTTTCTTAAACAAAGCTACATAAATCTAAATATTCAAGATGGCGTCCAATATGACGGATCAAATATTCATATTGTAAATGTAAAACAATTTCTGTAAACAAGGTGTCATTTTCTATATTTTCTGGGTTGAAGAATTCAAAACTGAAGTCCATTTCTTAAACGAAGCTACAGAAATTTAAGTATTCGTGGTGGCGTCCAATATGACGGATCAAATATGCATATCTAAATGTAAAGTTTCCATAAATAAGATGTAATTTTCTGTTTTCAGGACCGAGAAATGAAGAAATGGTGGTAATAATTAAGAATAATGATATTTGAGTACATATCTCCATACTTTACATTGAATAGTTTAATAATATGATTTTATGGCATGTCAGATGGAAGCGGACTAACAGAAATTCTGGAATGTGCATTGATAGTGTGTAGCAGATATTAGACGAGAAAACGTTTCCTTAAAACATACAAGCTTTATGGCTGTTTACTGAAGAAATTTTACATCCAATAATTGATGTTGCTGAAGTAACAGATTTTGAAAGTATGATGACATATTTGAAGAAGAAGAGTGAACAAAGTAGCAATACTCGCTTGTGCGTTTATTACCTTTATTAGACCCGTTTTATTAATGATGTCATTTCCGAGGGCAGAAAGGAAAGCAGATTGGTGTGTACCTGAAATGTTGCCTTACTTTGCCGCTGCTGATCACTGGAACTATTTGCGATATGCTATAATATATTTTAGGTTTATGGACAGTGGTGGAAGTGAGACGGTATGCGATGGTATGCCGTAACACCTCTGGTTTTTCAATGATGAAGGCATACCACCTCTGGTTTTTTAATGATCAAGGCATAGCACCTCTGGTTTTTCAATGATGAAGGCATACCACCTCTGGTTTTTCAATGATCAAGGCATACCGTCACTGGAGAGTAGATGCTCAATATCTTTAATAAATCCATTTTTATACACAGTAATTGACGAATACTTTTGCATTTAAAAAGATTTTATTTATTATGTAGAAATAATTACTAAGTTGACAACACCAACATTTTGGTTATATTTTTCCTACCTTTTGTTTTTAAAATGAGACGTCTTCAAAGAAGTTCATCTAGTTTATATTTTGATGTGCCATGTTGATTTCCTTTTCTTATGTGTGTCTTCTTGCCTTAATGCATATAAATTTCGTGCTTGAGCATGGGCGAATTTAGGGGCTGTCCGCTGTGGGGGCAGGCCTTGTGGGGGTTTGGAATATCCCTCAATCAAGTAGGGAGTCTGGGAGTTTTCCCACAGGAAATTGTTAATATCATCATTCGGTTTTTAAGCATTTTTGTGTGTAATTCTCTATAATACAACATAAGATGATATTTAAAAAAAAAGTTTCAGAAATTTGTTGGCGTGTGGTCATGTATGTTTCTAGGTTCCCCACTCCTACTCATTCTATGGTCAACGTGGACCTCTAGCCCAACAGACTTTTCTGTTACAAGATTGTCACCTGATTTTTGGCCCACCCAGTAGAAAAAGAAACCGGTTCAATACCACACAGACGTAGTGTCTTGTAAGAGTGAACTCTCTTTCAAACTTTGGACTCCTCCCAACAAAAAACTGTGTGTAATACAAAGCCATTATCTGATATCCGTTATTATAATATAGTCGAAGGTCTGTTATCGGAAAATCTGTTATTTGATATCCGTTGTCTGGATATACTATCCGAAGCGTGTTTTCCGGATTACCTCTTTCTTGAAATAAGGATAAGTAATAAATTCTCATCCAGATATTCTTGGCCATAATTTATTACCGTTCCAGTGCGTACGCAAAGGGAAGGTTCATGGGTTTTAACCCCCGTGCTCATGAACAAGATATTATGAAACAAGAACTTTAGGAATGATCAAAAAAAATGGATTAAAAGATTGCGATCTTGGTCAATAACTAATTTCTGGATCAGGTGTCACAAAATTTTGAACTGCCCTTAAATCGATTTTTTTAACGGAATAAGCACATCACACTGAGTTAAGTGATAGCTTCGGCTTGGATACATTACATGTAGTTCTCCAGATATAGGGCCTACAATTTTTTTTTAAATTGAAATATATTGAATCTTTTGATGCATTTTTGGATCAAGAGTCTCAACATTTTTGAATGGCCCCTAAATCGAGTTTTCGTATTGTTTACGGAATAAGCATATCATACTGAGTTAAATGATAGTTGGATTTGGATACACTATATGTAGTTCTCCAGATATAACCGTGCAAGAAATTTTTTTATTGAAATATATTGGATCTTTTGATGCATTTTTGAATCAAGGGCCACAAAATTTTTGAACGGCCTCTAAATCGATTTTTTTTAACGAAATAAGTAATTATACTGAGTTAAATGATAGTTTGGCTTTGGCTACACTGTATGTAGTTCTGTAGATATAAGGCGTACAAGACAATATTTGCCCAAATATATTGGATCTTTTGATCCAAAAATAAGCATTTACCACATTATAGACACGTAAGCTTGCCTTGAATCCTCTTCCCCTTGATAAAATACTGCGTTCGCTACTGTACCGTCCAAACACATCACAAATGAGTTCATTAATCTCATTTTCATCAAATAATTCATTCGTTACAATTGAAGGATAATTCTTTATCTTTCTTTCTTTCTTTCTTTTCCTTTTCATTGGTTTAAACTCCAGTAGTTATATTAAGCTCGAAACAATTTTTATGAATACTCAACGTTGCCAGAAAATATACAGATAATCCACGAATTTTGTCGGAAATGATCCAGACATCTCACGCTCTTATGTGAGGGAGTAGGAAAAAAAAGAAAGAAAAAGAGAAACAACGTTCCAGACATCAACAAAGAAACGTTATTACGTACTTCTTTTTTTCTCTTTTTCATTTTCTTATTCGTCTTTTAGAGGCGAGATAAATTTAGTCCTTTAACTAAGCGTATATGTTTTATTCTTTTTGGTCTTCTATATTTTTCTGAAAGGAGAACAGTGTTAAAACCTGTAGGCATTAACAGAACAGCGCCCTCTCTCTAATGCTATAACAAACTAAAAACAAATTGCATTCTTTGTGCTTGTAACACATATCAATTGAATAAAGAAAAGGCTAACTGGGTTTTAACAACACATTTTGTACATTTTCTACTCGCTTTTAGGGTCTGTACGACACTCTCCAGCGCTTTCTCTTATTTTTTTTTTAAATTCAATTCTGGAAATTATGCCAAGGGTTCCTGGTTCGATCCCTTGTTTGTGGTGTACAATATCGTTGGTTGGTGTCGTTAAAGTTTAGCGTCTCTTTTCAGCAGCGAGGCTATGAGCCGTGAGCCTACAACTTAATGCAGGATTCAAACTACATGAGCTCCTGGCAGGAGACATGGGATCCGAACTACATGAGCTCCTGGTGAGACATGGGATTCGAATTACATGAGCTCCTGGCAGGAGACACAGGATCCAAACTACATGAGCTCCTGGCAGGAGACATGGAATTCGAACTACATGAGCTCCTGGCAGGAGACATGGGATCCGAACTACATGAGCTCCTGGCAGGAGACATGGGATCCGAACTACATGAGCTCCTGGTGAGACATGGGATTCGAATTACATGAGCTCCTGGCAGGAGACACAGGATCCAAACTACATGAGCTCCTGGCAGGAGACATGGGATCCGAACTACATGAGCTCCTGGTGAGACATGGAATTCGAACTACATGAGCTCCTGGCAGGAGACATGGGATCCGAACTACATGAGCTCCTGGTGCAGACATGGGATCCGAACTACATGAGCTCCTGGCAGGAGTCATGGTATCCGAACTACATGAGCTCCTGGCAGGAGTCATGGTATCCGAACTACATGAGCTCCTGGTGAAGACATGGGATCCGAACTACATGAGCTCCTGGTAGGAGACACGGGATCCAAACTACATGAACTCCTGGCGGGAAACATGGGATCCGAACTACATGAGCTTCTGGTGAGAGACACGGGATCTAAACTATATGAGCTCCTAGCGGGAGACATTATGTCCATATTTTCCTGAGGTACTCCCGTTTCCTCCCACATTCTAATCTCACTGTCTCTTTAGCCTAAAGGGCATGATCA
The DNA here is from genome assembly GCF_964235325.1 of Thermobia domestica. NCBI lineage: Eukaryota > Metazoa > Arthropoda > Insecta > Zygentoma > Lepismatidae > Thermobia > Thermobia domestica. Next base: position 323,793,972 of record NC_137456.1, read on the forward strand.
TGGAACGTACAATTACAAATTTCATTTCACTATTTATAATATTATATTACATTATCTAATACAGTGGACTCTTTCTTAACTGCCCGCCACCCTAATCGTCCATCTTTCAAGAAATAATTCATTTTCGTTGTCAGTGTCGTCTAAACTTTTATGTCGGTGCAGCACCTTCCCACAGTTACACCTGAAATGACTCTACTGATTGAAACTTCAAGGATTTTATGATAGAGATAGCTTGATGCCTTGAAAGCAACACTGGATGTTCTTTCCAATACATCTTTATGGAGAAAATCGGTACTACAAAAAGAAGTTGAAAAATACCGGTAAGTCATTTTGTTTCCTTTGTCCTGTCCTTGCTTCAACAAAAAGAATTACAAAAATCTTTCACTTAACAAAAGAAGACGTTGAAATGTATTGGATGAAACAATTCGCCAATACATTCTTTTTCTTTTTCTCTTAATACTTCACTTAAAGTGTTATGCTTCTTATCTGACAATCTAACTTTAAAAAGATAAAAGAAGCAGAGCTCTCTTTGTTTTGTACGTCAACCAAACTAGTAATTACCTTTCACGGAAGCTGCTCGTTGGAATTAGCTGGCACTTTTGTTGCCAGGAGGTCTTGTTCTCAACAGCAAAACAGGTGTTGAAGTAAAAACCAATAAATAAAAAAGAAAAAAGGATTTGGCTACTCTGATTTTCTTTTAAGGCTACTGGAGGGCTTTTGTTTAGCGATAGCTATCAGCAGATCGAGAGTTTCACAGGAAAAGTGATCATGTGATTTGCATAATCAAAAGATGTTAATTTTTTTACAATTTATTTTATAAATTGTGACAAATAAATTTAGATATAATGGTTCATTTTACACGAAGTAGGCACACTTACACACACAAAAGGTAAATAAAACGATTCACTGCCATTTTGTGCAAAGAAAACAAATCCAGGTTCTTACAATGTTATTAGCTTCTACGGAAAATACATATACCAAAGATAAGACTTGTTATTAGCGTTTACGAAATATAATACACCAAAGATAAGACGTTAACGTTTTGGAAAAATACCTACACCGAAGAGAAGACATATGTTAGCGTTTACGGAAAATACATACACCAGAGAGACGTATGTTATTTGCGATTACAGAAAATACATACACCAAAGATAAGACATATGTTATTAGCGTTTACGGAAAATACATCGAAATAAGACATATTATTAACGTTTGCGGAAAATACACACACGAAACACAAGATATGATATTAGCGTTTACGGAAAATAAGTACACTGAAGATAAGACATATCTTAGCGTTTACGGAAAATACATACACCAAAGATAAGACATATGTTATTAGTGTTTACGGAAAATACTTACACCGAAATAAGATAGATATTAGCATTTACGGAAAATACGTACACGAAAGACAAGACATACGTTATTAGCGTTTACGGAAAATATATACACCGAAGATGAGATATAGGATCTATGTTATTAGCGTTTGCAGGAAATACATACACCAATGATAAGATATATACCAATTGATAATCTTATGAGCTGAACAAAATTAAGTAAGTGTAAGTCCTCATGCGTAGTTTTTTGAGATACACGAATCTTTTGTAAACCTCGGAATTGATTATGCACGATAATTACACGCCGTAATACCCTCTGTTTAATCGTAGTCATTAGAGTGTACCTTCTGCTTCAAAGCGTATAGTACTTTCTACCTTTGTTTCGTTTATATTTATTTATTTATTTATTTATTTAATTGGGTTATGACTCCAATGATAATCCCGCCTCGGGATGTGGCGCCTCCATCGCTCACTCCTTCGGAAGTGCAGTCAGCCTGTTCTTCCAGGTTGGAGGTTGTGCCGGGCCGATCACCCGGCATTTAAAACCTGGGATCGAGCACAGTAGATAAGCCTTGGATGTGGACTGCTGTTTTTGGATGCCAACCTTGCTATGTCCTATTTATGATAAATTGATTTGTGGTTTCAAGATGCATGGGACAGAGGAGTGAAGCACTTGGCATGGATCGAATGGTGCCGTGAATAGTTGGTGGGAGTCTTTGGAAGTGGTGATTTAAGTAAGAAGTGTCATCAAGAAGATTGCATGAAATGCTTTTAGACTATAAAACAGTAATGTATCCTTTATACTTTAATTGAATTAATAGATACATGTGTTTCATTAAAAAATGCTTTCTATGTATTTTATGACAATCATACATGATCACAAAACAGCGTATACCCTCTGAAAATTTTAGAATTACAGCACTGTATTGAACTATACCATTGTCAACTTTTTCATTATGATACAAACACGATAACAGTACACAGGGTGTTTATAAGGTATATCCCAAGCTTATGGTTAACTTTTAAACTATTTTTTTTTAATTTAACTATAATAAAAGGCTTTTGACCGCGTGAATTGGGATTTGTTGTTGGAAGTTCTAAAGAAGGTTGGGTTGGAATGGAAAGATCGAAGACTCGTAAGAAACCAACAAGTAAGTGTTAGAATAGGGAAGGAAATGACAGAGGAGAATGTAATTGGAAGAGTAGTTCGACAGGGATGCTGTCTCTCGGTTATATTATTTAATATCTATCTTGAAGATATAGTTAAAAAGAGTCTACATAATGAAGACGGCATTTCAGCACGAGGTGCAATTATTAGGTGTATACGGTTTGTAGATGATATGGCGCTCATTGCAGAATCTGAAGAGAAAATCAGTAAGATGTTAGAAAATGTAAGGAAGGGCTGTGAAGAATACAGGACGAAAATAAATGTTACAAAGACAAAAGCCATGGTGATTGGAACGAAGAGGTCGCTGTCAAATATGAGGAGGAGAGAAAATAGAAAAGATGATTAGTTTTCGATACCTGCGTAGTATTATCAGTCATGATACGAAATGTGAACGTGAAATGAAAGTAAGGATAAGAATGGCGAAAGAAACCCTTAGGAGATAAGAAAATTATTTTATGGGACCTTGAATAAAGAGTAGAGAAAAACATTCATAAAATGTTTCGTGTGTAGTATTGTTCTGTATGGATCAGAAACATGAACATTACACAAAAATTATGAAAAACGACTGGAAGCTTCCGAAATGTGGGTGTGGAGAAGAATGGAATGTATTAGCTGGGCAGAGAGGAAAACGAATGAGAGGATGTTAAAAATGGTAGGGGAGAAAAGAACAATTTTAGATATTATTAAGAAGAGGAAGAGAAACTTATTGGGACATTGGCTAAAAACCTATGATAATGATTACAATATAGTTCAGAAATAACACATATACAAGTCGATAGATAGCTTCAAACTGATTAAAATGAGAAGCTTGAGAAAAATTCTGATGCGTAGTTTTTTGAGAAAATTGCCAAAAGAAACAAATTTTATGCCACTACAAGTAGTGCTGTTCCGATAATCGAGTAATCGATAACAATTTGATAAAATTTCATAGCTGTTTCGTCGATAGAGAATTTTAATTTTATCGAATTATCGAACTTTCGAGACACTCGAAGTGATCGAGACTCTCGAAATGTTCGTGATACTCGAAGTATTCGAGACTGTCGAAATGTTCGAGATACAGGAAGTTTTCAAGGCACTTGAAATATTCGAGACATTCAAAATGTTAGAAACATTCGACAATTTTAAGACTCTCGCAGTGTTCGTGAGTCTCGAATTGTTGGAAAGCAGCAAATACTGAAAGATCTGAGTACGATTGCAATTTATCGAGTCGTTTGAATATTTTGAAAAGTTCAGGATTATCCGAATGTTTAGAAGAAACAATGCAATCGAGGTTATCATAGGTGTACATAATATGTACTACATATATGCAGGGTGTTCATTTTAAAAGTTGCCTCTCTTGAATTGAAGTGAAAGAAAAGTTTCTTCTCATAAGTCTTCGATACTCGAAACTTCGATAATACTCGAACTTTCGATAATAGCCGAAACTTAGATAATACTTGAACTTTCGATAATAATCGAAATTTCGATAATACCCGAAACTTCGACAGTACTCGAAATGTTAATCATACTGAAACTTCGATAATTCTCGAAATTTTGATCATACCGAAACTTCTATAATTTCAAATAATCGAACGGTATCGAGTAACCGATGACAACTTGATAAATTTTCACTTCCGAAGTTCGATAGGTTCTTAGCCTTATCGAACACCCCTAACTACAAGTATGTCTTCTTTGCCATACAATAATTTATAGTTTTTACTATGCTGGAATAGATTGTTTATTTATTTATTTATTTATTTATTTATGAGCTGTGTAACAAAACTACGATGTTTACTACTACTTGTGTATATTGTTTGCCTTCTTCTAATGATGTCACAAGTACTACTAACGTATTAGCTGAAGCTAAAAATAGATTCTTTTAAAGTAAAAATAGGCCATTATTTTCTTCTTTTACTTTCCAAGCGTATAGATCATTCTGATGATACCACGTACGGCAGTCCCTACCGCTCTTGTCAGATTCCCGGTGTAATACCCAAGTGGAAAGTGTAAAAGCCTTTTCACGCCAGTTATCCTGAATGAGGTTTTCCGTGGGTTTTTCTCCTCATTCACATTATGTAAATGTTCGGGATGGTACTTAATATAAAGGTCTTAGGCATTTTCCTTCCTTCCCCACTTCCCCGGGTAGCGTGATCGTTGAGGGACGTCATTTCTCATATCTTCAGTCACTGGCAGAATGTGAATATAACATTGTCATTAGAAAACTTGTATCTCGTTAAGATAAGTGTCTTAATAACAATGGCGATTATATATATATATATATATATATATATATATATATATATATATATATATATATATATATATATATATATATATAAAAGAAGAAAGATTTTAGGTTATGTTTCGTATTGTTATAAATGAAGTTTTGTTTTGATATATTTTGTTTTTGTTTGAGATATACTCGATCGTTCATTACCTTTTGGACAACCCTCGCACATAGATTGGTACTATTATTAACATTTCACATTAAAAAATCAGAAACATGCCGGCATTTAAATCAGACTATACTAGGGTTACTAAGCTACAAGAAGAAGGACAGGACAGTCAGTTTTTCTTATACGATATTCAAAACTAGCAGATTGCCCGTTCTTTGCACGGGGAGAATACGTTTCATTTTGGACATAAAGAACAACGGGGCTGCATTTGGATTTACACGGTACCGGAAGTGTCACTGTTTGTCTAAGCGATCCCAAAAACTATGGATTCGACACTAATATCAGTCTTTTTCGATATTTTTAAAATATCTTCCCCTCCCACTTCTCTAAATTTCACAGTCAAAGTGACATCATAAAAATCATCCCAGGCTCAAACCTCATCTATGTTGAAAATTTGATCGAGATCGGTTGGGTGGTTCAAGAGTTATTAAATCACAAACGTAGTCACATTCATTTATATATATATATATATATATATATATATATATATATATATATATATATATATATATATATATATATATATATATATATATATATATCCCTAAATTTCACCGTCAAAGTGAAATGATTAAACCCACCCCAGGCCCGAACCTCATCTATGTTGAAAATTTGATAGAGATAGGTCGGGTGGTTCAAGAGTTGTTAAGTCACACACATAGTCACTTTCAATTTTATATAACATATATTATATGGATATCTTTGGTTGGCTGTTTCCAATTTGGTGCCACATTTCAGCACCAAGGCTATATAAGAGGTAGACCTACAGTTTTAATGTAGAATCCAAACGTGCTTCGACTGGCAGTTGAACTCAATTCTTCTGCGCCAAAGACGAACTAGAAATTAAGAAACTAATATTGCAAAATGGATTAGTATTAGAGGCACAGCGTATACAAGAAGTCAGTTAGAGTACGTTTGTTTTATCTTGGCACAGTTTCCGCCAGTGCACTTAGCTGGCTTTTAAAGATTTTCTGCTAGCACTTACGTGAATGTTTTAACCAATAGACGTCTTATTGGCTTTGTCGTATAGGTGACGTTAGTTGTCAGTCAACCAATCAAATGAGGTCATTGCTATTTGGCGGGTATTTCAAGTGCTTAGTTGCCACATGCGAAGAAGTGTCTTACACGGACTTGTGAGTGGTATGGCATTTTTGCTGTGTTTCCTAGCGTATTATAACTCGCAACTTAATTGCGGCGTAGCAAGAACGCGTTGCAGACAGATCCATCCTTTAGGCGGGAAGCGTGTCAAGAAAAAACAAACGTACTCTAGTTGGAGTATAACATCCTGTTCCAACACGACCCTTATTAATGATGTAGACTTACGGCGTAACGTTACTTGGAAACCACAGCTCTAATCGAGAATCAAACTGTTGTCTCCCACATAGAGGGCAATAACAACTAATAGTACGAGGGAGCCTTTTATCAACTGAGTAATTATGGGTAATAAAAAAATGGCAGGGTCACAAGTAGGAAGGAGCAAGTGTAGGGTTGCCAACTGGCCGGTTTTTCATCGGCCTCGCCAGAAGTATTGCTATTATTTTGATTAGGGGAGTCCAAGTCATTAAAAATCTCTTACGCATATTTAAATTGTGTCTTTTGTATTGAGATCTGGAGAGGCCACGAAACGTTTAGGGGGTAGGCCCCCTAGCCCCCTTCTGGCCCGGAAGTGCTAATTCACTTTTGTTCACGATAGTACATTTCCTTCCGATGGAGGGGTCCGAACAGAGATACTTCACATTTAAATCTATATAATAAGGAATTTTGAGGGGGTGCTGCTTTTTCCCAGAGTTGGCAACCCTAAGCAAATGGGACACGTCGCAGTTTGAAATCCCTCTGAAAACAAGCATATACTTAAGGAACACCCTGTATCTAAGTAAGAATACTTTTTTTTTTTTTTTTTTTTTATCTATATTCCTTACACATTTTTTGCTTCACTTGATATAAGTAATCACCTTTCAAAATTTTTCGGTGTATTTTCTTCACACTATCTTTTAGAACAAAAACAATGACATAAATCATACGGTTTGATTTTTTTGTTCTTAAGTCTTCTATTGCCGTAAGGAATAATAATAACAATATGCACTTACGTACATATGTGTCCATGCATAAGGAATTAAGCATATCAGATAGTACATAGCAGGTGTTGCGGAAATTGTAAACATATACGCATTGTGTGAAATGTTAACACATTCGATAAATTGTATGTAAAACGCGATAACGCTGTCTTGATTTCAGGGTCAGCCGTGAGCACTTCGAAACCAAGGGTGTGGCAAACATAATAATAATAATAACAATAATAATCATAATAGTGACCTGATTCAGAAAATGGTTCCGAAAGGAAAGAATGAAAAAAAAAAAAAGAGTTCCAAAAGGAAGACTGGGAAAAATTAGACAAAAAAAATTGTACGAAAAATAAAAAAAGCGGAGTAGAGAAAAATTGTAAAAAGAAATATACAAAAAGGGGAGAGGATGTTGTTCGGCTGCGTGCCAACGAAACACGTATATTTTTAAGCGTTGTTAAACACATACACAGATATAAAACCCACAACACTTGTCACTTGGAAATCCGATTATTTCATGTCTATATACGAAACGTCGTGACGTCTCGATTTTCAATTGTCTTAAAAGTAATATATAGGAAGACAACATAATGCTCACCACCTACCTACTCAATTACTTAAGACAGTAATGTGAGTATTGAAAGAGCGATTTGCTTTTGTACTTATAAAAAGAATAATTAAGTTTATAAATCAAAAAGCATCTTATCTAAATGGAGTTTGTAATTCAATATCAGTAGCATTAAACTCACGAAGAGACGAAAGATGGAATAAATAGCTGCATTAAAACCTCCTGTTTTTCCAACTCATACTGTATAAACAGAAATAGATTCTACAGGAATTCGCCCTTTTTTCTTTTTAATTTCGAGTACATGTCATAACATGAACAGGGTAATACGTTTTAATTTAAAAAGTGATACAAAAAAAAAAAAGAAAGAAAAAAGACATAGCACCTTTCTCTATCATAGCTATACTACAGTATGTCCGTAAAGTCGCGCAACGCAAAGTTTGATTACGTATATCTTTTGAACCAAGAACATTCAAGATCTGAGACTTGAAACAAAGATAAGCGCGTTCTATGTAGATTTTTCGAGATCATGACCAATGTTGGAAACAGGCCCGCAACCAGAGGGGGGCTAGGGGGCCTGTCCCCCCTAAATTTTCCGCGGCCCCTCCAGACCTTAACACCAGATGCTATTAATAACACAAAAAATACAATTTAACTATTTGTAAGAGAATTTTTAATGACTTGGCCCCCTAACATATTCATGCCCCCCCCCCCAAACCTATGTGGCTGGTTGCGGGTCTGGTTGGAACTTGTAACGTTTTTGTGTAGTAACGAAAGAAAGTACCGAAAGTGTAAAATAAAAAAAAATGTACAAAATGAAGAAAATCAATATTCAGTTACAGAAAACTGATTTCCAGCGCTTAAATCATTATGTGTACGTGTAGTATGCATCAACATTTCTTTATCCATTGGTGCAAAAATATGACAAAATTGATGCAGTGTCGTGATGTAAAAAGGCTATTTAATACAAGTGCGCAATTTTTTTTTTAAACGAGGCTCCTGCCAACACTGTTGTTGTAAAATTGCAGTAACAGGTGTGTTTTAGGTTAATTAATGATAAGCAATGAGAATTTGCACCTAACTGATAAACTGAGTTTTTATGCAAAAATTTGCGATAAAAACATTACCCACTTGGCAACTGGCAACTAAGTTACGAAATTAATTATTGTCTGCAATTAAGTTACTGTCTTTTTGTAATAAAATGAAAGTTCATTTTCAATTACCCGTTTCTTGACAGTACTATGGACTTATCGAAAAATAAGAAGAAAAATCATCTGTCTTGACACATTATAAACCAGCTATCAGCTTAAACAGTCTGTACACTGAGAGAAAAATGTAGATGGCGTACTTAAAAAGGTAGGTTACATGCGTAATTCCTGTAGTTTTTGCACTTAACGTACAGCAGACGTAGAACTGAAAACGCATCTTTTATAATACTTTCCCTACAGTATATATACGTACTTTCCGTATGAAACAATATAAGCGGACAGGATCTCAGATACAAATGGACACACATATATAACATATAACTGAGGAATGTAACATGACTATATGCATGTGATATACGGAAAACTGTTCGATGTTAGAAATCCTGCAACGACATGATGTAACATCTAAGGGCAACGTGTATATAGCATATGAATAATGTATGCTCCGTACTGATTTCTGTAGTAAGCAAGAGGATTCCGTATATTTGTACAATATACCGCTGTCCGGACAACGGATTTTTCTCAGTGTAGAATGGCAATCATTACCATTATAGTCATCATAGATATTGTGCCATTTATTCGCAGGTCACTTGTTACAAACTGAAAACTTCCATGCACTATTGTCTTCAGCCAAACTTTTTGTCTTTAAGAGTCTTCATCCCGGCGAAATTAAAATACCGCTAATTTTACAGTAATTATGTGATGTCTGTAAATAGATAAAAGATAATCAAAATGTGGAACAAGAGCGCCCTAGACAATATTATTTTACATGAGAAACCGTTATCACGACTCACATATCTGCTTTGGATTTCGAGGCATTGTGAAAATCGGCATTTATTTTCGCGTTTCTAAACGGCTGAAAACAGAAAGCCACTAGGCGACTTGTGATAACGGTACCTCACGCAAAATAATATTGTCTAGGGCGCTCTTGTTCCATATTTCAATTATCTTTTATCTATTTGAAGATATCACATAAATACTGTAAAATTAGCGGTATTTTAATTTCGCCGGGATGAAGACTCTTAAGTAGAAATTTTCTGTTTTAATACCGCCTTCCCTGTTTTTCCTCCCACCATACCTTATAGCACATTCTTCATGATACACTTTATTCTCAGCTGACGTTCCAATTAGTTTATTTTTCTCTTTTCAATTACATCTAAAATTCTTTTTTTTTCTCCTACTATATCTAACACTTCATTGATTTCCGTTCAATCTAGCCAATTTTTCTTTTCAACTCTGCTCCAATCTCTGGTGTGTGGTGTCCCTGGTTCGATCCCCGATGAAGTAAGTTTATGGTGGGCAACACCGTGTCCGTGGATTTTCTCCGGGTAGTACAATTTCCTCCCACTTTCCCATTGCACCAATTATTCCATCGTCATTTATTAGCGTTAATCATCGTCTCCCTTAGCCTAAAAAGCATAATTGGGTGACGTTAATCTCAAATATTTAATTTTTCATTTCATTCAATTCTTCTCCACACTCACATTTAGAAAATCTCCAATGTTTCCTACAAATTGAAAGCCAAGTAGAGTGACAAAAAAGTACTTTTTTTTAAAAAAAAGTATACAATTTGTAATTACTGTTTCTGCACTTAGCTTTTCATTAGCGTACTTCTTTGTGATATACAAAACGAAAGATTATTACTGTCCACTAATTAATACTATAAATAAGATTTTACCACTTCCGATTTAAAAAAAAAAAAAAGTCAAGGTCGAAAATGAAAGCTACCCGTGGGAACTGAATCTATATCAAAAATGCATTTTTCACCATTTCTTACCCATCTACACAGAGAAAAATCCGTTCTCCGGACAGTGGTATATTGTACAAATATACGGTATCCTCTTGCTTACTATAGAAATCAATAAGGAGCATACGTTATCCATATGCTACATAGGCACTGCCCTTAAATGTTACATCTTGCCGTTGCAGGATGTCTGACATCTAACAGTTTTCCGTGTATCACATACATATACTGATGTTACCTTCGTTAGCTATATGTTATATACGTCCATTTGTATGTGAGATCCTGACCGCCTATATTGTTTCATACGGAAAGTACGTATAGATGGAACACTCATACAGAAAGTATTATAAACCATCGTTTTCAGTTATACGTCTGCTGTACGTTAAGTCCAAAACCTACAGAAATTACGCATGTAACCTATCTTTTTAAGTACGCCACCTACATTTTTTTTCTCAGTGTAGAAGGTAAAAACTAAGGGGGGCAGCCAGAACACAGACTATGATAGGTATATGATGGATTTACTATAAACTTCCAAAAATATATAAATAATAGTTTCAATTATTTTTGTTCTCAGAAACCTGGGAGGGGCTAGGATCCCCTTGCCCCGGGCTAGATTCGCCATTGTTCTCACCCTTTTTGGTCTGATACCTGTCAACATAACATGAGACAGATTATGATAGTTGTATAAAAAGTCTTCCTATACTTATGAATGAGAGAGTGTGGAAGGTTAAAAAAAAGGGGGGGACTGTTTTATTTCTTAACAATTCGAAATTTTTGGTTTTTGACATGGATACTTCATCAACTGAGAACATTATATAATCAATACGTCAAAACATTGTCACGTTACAGCCTGTAGGAAATAATTTGCAAAGAAATGTAAAATATCCAGTCTTACCTTCTAAACTGCTTGAGGAAGATGTTTACGTTCAGACTCCTTTTCCCATCCAACAACGTGATCTGTAAGGAAATGTATTAAATATAAAACAAAAGCGATTCAAATGTTGTTTAACACATTAAATTGGCTCTTAGAATATTACATTACCATATAAATTCGACCTTAGAACAATATTCGTTATGCCTTAGAGCATCAAAATAGAATAATTTTTTTTACGAAAATTACTGTACAAAATTGTTTAGATATGTTCTAATATATGAAACAAAAATCAATTTGATGTGGACTGCACCCTCTAATTCTTCACAGATTTCAGCCTTAAACAATATTCAGTAAAGCCATGATTATTATCCAAGCCCCGATTAACCGAAGTATCCTTTAAAAAAAAAAGAAAAAAGAAAAGAAAAGAAAAGAAAAGAAAAGAAAAGAAAAAATGCCGATACAGTACGTACGGCTCGCGTTTTAAATGGTGCACGTTGTAGTGTTCGAGCAGCAGTCAAGGTTACGCGGAAATTGGTATAAATTAACAGAAGTAAGGGGAAAAGTTCAGAAGAACTTAAGAACGTTCGAACTTCCGAATGTGGACTCGCCAACATAAACTTCAAACACATATGGCTATCAAGTCACACTTGTTGTTGCATTTAGAAGATGAAATTCATTCTTTCTCTAGTTTTTCTACATATAAACGATCCCGCGCTAGTAATGGAAAAGTCTCTATTCTCCGAGTCCCAACTATTCGAAGTTAATAGGGTCCACAAGAGCTCGGATAGTCGATTTTTTTTACTAAGTCTCAGAGAAAGAGCTGCCAAATTTAATTAAAATCGGGTAACTTTATGAAAGATACAGTGGAACAGACAGGCAAACACAACAATTATGTTAAGTTGAAGAAAATAAGCCACCAAATATAAAAGTTAATTATAGATATTATTTCTTTTAAAATCAGTTAGCGAGATATTAAACATTTATGAGCATAAATATACTTGTAGCATACTTTGAATTCGTATTTTATTTACTGTAACCAAACTGAACGTAATTATGTCATACGTGTGATGGGAATGAAAATAAAAATGTTTTTATTCTTAAAATTATCTCCCTTTGTGACAACTGAAATTCGATATGAATACTGTTAGTCTCAAAGAGCTAATCTGCTTTTGGTATGCCACTATTTACAGAACCTGCAAAAAAATGCTAAATCTATCTACAGTCGCAAATCGAAAGCAGGTAGATGAATTGTGATAACGGTATCACATGCAAAATCGTATTGTCTAGTTCACTACATTTCTGCTTTTCGAATATTTTTATTTGTTTTGAAGATATTACAGAAAAACTAAAATTAGTGGTAGTTTAATTTCGCTGTAGTGAAGACTCTTAACGTTACCACATGGTAGGTTATGATTGGCAGGAATCTCTGAGACAAATAAACGTCTCTCTACTCTTACAACGGCGGTCGCAGTGTTTAACATACTGTTTTTAATGTCGGTCGTCCCGATCTTTCGTGATCATTCTCCTCTTTTCTTTCCTTCATGTGATCGGCCCCAGTGTAGCAAGGAAAATTTACTCCCTGGAATTATTACCGGGGGTAATACTTTTCTAGGGAATTTTATCCCCCTCGAATTCTCATTTATTTGAAATGTTAGAACGAATAATCATATCATATCAAAAATATATCAAAGGAAAATAACCGACGAGAGAATAATAATACCCTAGGGCAGTGGTTCCCCCATTTTATCATATCCTCTTGCCAGCGACCCCCCTTGTAATTTGTGGTTTGTAATAAGCTTGTATGGGATTTTTAATATATCTATTGCGGTGCTCTCACGATATGCATCTATTTCTATAATAGTAGAATCCATTTCTTGTATATACTGGATATAGTAACTTACCCTAAAAGCGAATGGATTAAAACCAAATTTGGTTAGTTCATTCATATTTCACATGTCGAATCCGATCCATCATACTGTTTCAAAATTTTAAAACTTCAAACTCCCTTAATTTTGGGTCATATGGTTAACCCCTTCAATGCGTAATTTTCAGATGCGAACCGGTGTAAAAAGTGTAGTTTTTTTTTTTGAGAACTATAGATGTTGATTGTAAATCTGTTTCAAAATCACTTACATCAGAATCACTAATTAATAACTCTTTCTCGATGTCAGCATCGTTGAAATATCGTTTTGAACCCATTATTGTGCTGTCTGCTCTCAGACAAAACAAAGAATGAAAACTGTATTTGACGAAGCCCAAACTCTATTTTAATTTTTTTGTTTCCTCTTCTTTTAATTAAGCAACAATTGAAACCAGCTGAGCGCAAACTCGCTAAATATGAGCGGGGTAACGTCACTCATACTATGGGCAAGTATATTCGCCATACGCAATACAAAATAGCCAAAGCAAAATGAAAGCGTATATATACGCCATCCGCACAGCAGGTGCGTTTTGAAGACACGAGTTAACTCGCCACCCACACTGAAGGAGTTAAAAAAATGATTTCTAATTTTGGTTTAAAAACTTGGACATTTGTTTTTTTAAAAAACTTATTGGGTATTTTAATTTTCGAGAGGCTGTCATTTTGAGTTACCTCATATTGTTATGAATTTGGTACATAAAAACAATTTGTTTACATTTAAAATTTAGGAAACAAATAGTGAAATCATACCATGCTCACGTATCTAATTAGCTCTCATTCAATATGCAGGTTTTGTTGCATTTGTATTTCAATATGAAATTCTTATTAGTTTCATATCTACCTTTTTCATTTAAATTAATTTTTAAAAAGCTCTGTACGTGTTGAAAATGTTTAGTAGCTCTATTATTTGTATTTGTTGTTTTTAACAATATGTATAAGAATAAAACTATGTCTATCAGCACAAAATCAAAAATAATATTTAACAATATTTTCTGATATTAGATTCTAATGATATTTATCTTTTCTGCTTATCTTCGCGACCCTCACGTTGAAAAACCCTGCCATAGGGTATTATTATCCCATCATCGTCAGCTTCTTCGATGTATCTTTTGAAACATTACGATTTTCAATTCAAATGTATTAAATAGGGGTTCTAAATGAAAATTAGAGGGGGTAATAATTACCTAGGGTATTAATAGCCCTCGTTGGTGTGTTTCTTTGAGGTATCTTTTGATACGTTATGATTTTCTGTTCAAACATTTCAAATGAATTGGAATTCGAGGGGGGATAATTCCCGGAAATGGAGTTACCTGCTACACCGGGTTTGATTTCCGGTAGAGTCACTTGGTCGGAAAGCGTATTTAGACCAGCCATCCTGAATGAGGTTTCTCTGATTCATACCAGTAAAATACCCGGATGGTACCAAACTTAAAGGTTCTGGGCCTCTTCCTTCCTTCCCCATTTTCCAGGGTATGTTGATCGCCGACGGATATCATTCCTTATACCTGACGGGATAGAATGGCCATAGATGCCGAAAACCCAGAAATCTAAATTTTAATTCTTTTCTTTCCTTCACGGATGAGTTACGCCACCTAAATGCTCAGCATATGACATATAGCCCCTTTCCATAAGATTCTTGAAAGAAGTTTCTAGCCCTCAGCAGCACATCACTTCAATGAAGACAAAACTTAATTGCATAACGCTATAAAGTTTCTAGCTTTCAGCAGCAGATCACTTCAATGAAGACAAAACTTGATAGCATAACGCTGTAAAGTTTCTAGCTCTCAGCAGCAGATCACTTCAATGAAGACAAAACTTGATAGCATAACACTGTAAAGTTTCTAGCTCTCAGCAGCAGATCACTTCAATGAAGACAAAACTTGATAGCATAACGCTATAAAGTTTCTAGCTTTCAGCAGCAGATCACTTCAATGAAGACAAAACTTGATAGCATAACGCTGTAAAGTTTCTAGCTCTCAGCAGCAGATCACTTCAATGAAGACAAAACTTGATAGCATAACGCTGTAAAGTTTCTAGCTCTCAGCAGCAGATAACTTCAATGAAGACAAAACTTGATAGCATAACTCTGTAAAAGTTTCTAGCTCTCAGCAGCAGATCACTTCAATGAACACAAAACTTGATAGCATAACGCTGTAAAGTTTCTAGCTCTCAGCAACAGATCACTTCAATGAAGACAAAACTTGATAGCATAACCCTGTAAAGTTTTTAGCTCTCAGCAGCAGATCACTTCAATGAAGACAAAACTTGATAGCATAACGCTGTAAAGTTTCTAGCTCTCAGCAGCAGATAACTTCAATGAAGACAAAACTTGATAGCATAACGCTGTAAAGTTTCTAGCTCACAGCAGCAGATCACTTCAATGAAGACAAAACTTGATAGCATAACGCTGTAAAGTTTCTAGATCTCAGCAGCAGATCACTTCAATGAAGACAAAATTTGATAGCATAACGCTGTGAAGTTTCTAGCTCTCAGCAGCAGATCACTTCAATGAAGACAAAACTTAATAGCATAACGCTGTAAAGTTTCTAGCTCTCAGCAGCAGATAACTTCAATGAAGACAAAACTTGATAGCATTACCCTGTAAAGTTTCTAGCTCTCAGCAAGCAGATAACTTCAATGAAGACAAAACTTGATAGCATAACGCTGTAAAGTTTCTAGCTCTCAGCAGCAGATAACTTCAATGAAGACAAAACTTCATAGCATAACACTGTTCTAAATTGGACTCAAATAGACAGTGCGTTGTACTCTGGTAGGTGAGTTTCAATCACACTCGGGTTTCAACGTTGCTCCTCACGTATAACAAACAACAGAAGTCTGAATACAGCACATTCATTGAACACCAAGCTACATAGTAACATAACAGATGTTAGTATGTGCTTCATATCTTCCCTGAAACAAATCAGTATCATTATCTTTAGATTTGCCTATCTATTACCCTGACAGGAGCGGGTCCAGGACGGACTTCTGGCAGGGGGGGCGGTGGGTTGTAATACTGCTACTTAGAGCTACTTTTAAGAGCTCCAAGCTCTGGGATGGGTTTTGTTTATATATAAAATAAAAAAAAAACTTTCCTCTTCTGGGGGGGCAATCGCCCCGATTGCCCCCCTGGATCCACCTCTGTACCCTGAGGACTCACTTTGGGAGGCATTACTTTTATAAACATTTAAAATACAGCAGCAAATAAAAATAACAAGGTCATTGAGATTAATGACAATTTGAAAGGAATTTTTAAGAGGTTAGCATACACGTCTTTGGCGTGGAGGACCCGGGTTCGATTTCCGGCGGAGCTCATGTGGTTCGGATCTCACGTTAAGCTGTAGGTACATGTCTCATATAGCCTCACTGCTGAAAGGGACTCTAAACTGATCAACACCAACTAATTTGAAATGAATTTTACTGAAATTGATTTTCTGTCCTCTATAATAAAATAAAAAAAAATATTAATAATTTATCTAAAAACTCCCATAGACAATAACTGAATAACTCCCAGAGAGAATAACTGAGGAACACCCACAGACAATAACGCAATAACTCCAATAGACAACAATGTATAACTTCCACAGACAATAACTGAATACTCTCACATATAATAACTGAATAGCTCCCACAGACAATAACTGAATATCTCCCACAAACAATAACTGAATAATGCTCACAGACAATAACTCAATAACTCCCATGGACAAGAATGAATAACTTCCACCGACAATAACTGAATACTCTCTCAGAGAACTGAATAGCTCTCACAGGCAATAACTGAATAACTCCCACAAACAATATAACCAAGTTATGACAGTGCATAATCATTACTAATTGTAACTCATTTAATTTCTATAAATTTTATAGGGGGCTGGAACGTTATTTTGCAGTTGGAACCGCATAATTATCGCTATGCCAGTCGTAATTACATTTTCTTTTAACCTTAACCAGATATATCTTGAGTCTTATTGGTTTTTAGTAACTAAGATTTAAGATCACGCTAATATGTCTCATTAGATTGCAATGCCATTAGGATTACGCTAGTGGACTTTATAAGATTGTAATGTTAGTACATCCGATTGTAATGAGATATGATAACTCTTGAAGAACGTGAAGTTATGTATTCTGATTTTTGCAACAGAGAGTTATAGAGATTATTTTGGGCAGATCCGTTATCATCTTAACAGGTAACGATGAATTTAACGGTGATTACCCATTTTCTCTCTTCTTTAGTCGTTTAACGATGAGCCACAACTCAGTGACACCATGAGCCACAACTCTTCACGCCACTATATGATCCATTAAATAGTGTAATATTGCTACCTGTATGTTGTTTTAAAACTATATTTTCTAGCTTCTATGCAACCTGCACAGCAGCAAAGAAAAGTTGGTTGTCTATAATAAAAAAATATGTAACTTTTCTTTCTGTAACATTTACCTCCGTGGATTCCCTTGTTCTTCTCTACCGTATTTAACAGAATTTCTTAGTTTATTATTATATATTTGTATAATATTGCTACGTAATTACCTCTGTAGGTTCCTTTTTTCGCCGTTCTGAATCCGTGCTATTTTCTCTTCCTAGTCTCGGTGACGTTTGTATTGGAGGGGGTGGTGCTTGTTGACAGAACAGCCCTTCCATTTCAGCCCAATCAAGGTCCGCCATTGGGGAATGTTCGTGCGTTCTTGCTACAAGGGACCAAATATTGTGTTTACCAACAACCTGTAAAATAAGTACACAAAGAAATAAGTTATACTGCATAGAATTTCATATATAGTAACCAGGACATAAAACAACTTAGATTAACATTCAAATATCTTTACGTTTAATTGAGGGCGAAAAAGGGTCTATTCGGTTTGCCATAAGAACCAGGCTGTGTCATGTGATCAGGTCAAAAGTCACCTTGCGTGCTAAATCGAGTTTGGAGATTCCAAATCCACATGTGACACATTTGAAGCACGTAACCTCTGCGTGGGGCGTCCTGCGTACTTAGAAGAAAATGCATATACTTTAACATTATTATTAATTTTATTCAAACAACTTGAGTTTTGACAATGTTGTATCCATTTTAGGTAAATTTGCTATTAGAATATAGAATCGACATAGTGTCGTCTGCATTTGAGCTGAATTTCAGCCATCTCCCGCTTTTAATTTTTGAGATAAGTCGAGGAATTATTTGTTTTTCATTGATTTTCAATTGACATTAATGTTAATGTTTCGTGCTTTTTTGACAATGTCTATCCATTTTAGGTAAATTTACTACTAGAATATAGAATCGACATAGTATCGTCTGCATTTGAGCTGAATTTCAGCCATCTCCCGCTTTTAGTTTTTGAGATAAGTCGAGGAATTATTTGTTTTTCATTGATTTTCCATTGACATTAATGTTAATGTTTCGTGCTTTTTTGACAATGTCTATCCATTTTAGGTAAATTTGCTATTAGAATATAGAATCGACATAGTATCGTCTGCATTTGAGCTGAATTTCAGCCATCTCCCGCTTTTAGTTTTTGAGATAAGTCGAGGAATTATTTGTTTTTCATTGATTTTCCATTGACATTAACCTTACGTGCTATACATAGTTTTTAAGCTCTTTTATGTCTTTGCAATAAACTTTCAATTAGCCATCTCCTTATTATAGTTTTTTTTAGATATGTGGACGACTTAGGTTTCTCATTGATTTTAATATTCATGTTTCGTGATTTTTTACTAACATATTTCATTCATTTTAGGATTTTTTTGAATGTAGAATCTACATAGTCTGTTCTATTTTTAAGCTAAATTTCAGCCATCTCCCTTTTTTAGGTTTTGAGATAAGTGGAGGAATTATTTGTTTTTCATTGACTTCCCATTGACATTAATGTTAATGTTTCGTGCTTTTTTTTGATAATGTTCCATTCAGTTTAGGGGAATTTGCTATTAGAATATAGAATCGACATAGTGTCGTCTGCATTTGAGCTGAATTTCAGCCATCTCCCGCTTTTAATTTTTGAGATAAGTCGAGGAATTATTTGTTTTTCATTGATTTTCCATTGACATTAATGTTAATGTTTCGTGCTTTTTTGACAATGTCTATCCATTTTAGGTAAATTTGCTATTAGAATATAGAATCGACATAGTGTCGTCTGCATTTGAGCTGAATTTCAGCCATCTCCCGCTTTTAATTTTTGAGATAAGTCGAGGAATTATTTGTTTTTCATTGATTTTCAATTGACATTAATGTTAATGTTTCGTGCTTTTTTGACAATGTCTATCCATTTTAGGTAAATTTGCTATTAGAATATAGAATCGACATAGTATCGTCTGCATTTGAGCTGAATTTCAGCCATCTCCCGCTTTTAGTTTTTGAGATAAGTCGAGGAATTATTTGTTTTTCATTGATTTTCCAATGACATTAATGTTAATGTTTCGTGCTTTTTTGACAATGTCTATCCATTTTAGGTAAATTTGCTATTAGAATATAGAATCGACATAGTATCGTCTGCATTTGAGCTGAATTTCAGCCATCTCCCGCTTTTAGTTTTTGAGATAAGTCGAGGAATTATTTGTTTTTCATTGATTTTCCATTGACATTAACCTTACGTGCTATACATAGTTTTTAAGCTCTTTTATGTCTTTGCAATAAACTTTCAATTAGCCATCTCCTTATTATAGTTTTTTTTAGATATGTGGACGACTTAGGTTTCTCATTGATTTTAATATTCATGTTTCGTGATTTTTTACTAACATATTTCATCCATTTTAGGATTTTTTTGAATGTAGAATCTACATAGTCTGTTCTATTTTTAAGCTAAATTTCAGCCATCTCCCTTTTTTAGGTTTTGAGATAAGTGGAGGAATTATTTGTTTTTCATTGACTTCCCATTGACATTAATGTTAATGTTTCGTGCTTTTTTTTTTTTTTTTTTGATAATGTTCCATTCACTTTAGGGGAATTTGCTATTAGAATATAGAATCGACATAGTGTCGTCTGCATTTGAGCTGAATTTCAGCCATCTCCCGCTTTTAATTTTTGAGATAAGTCGAGGAATTATTTGTTTTTCATTGATTTTCAATTGACATTAATGTTAATGTTTCGTGCTTTTTTGACAATGTCTATCCATTTTAGGTAAATTTGCTATTAGAATATAGAATCGACATAGTATCGTCTGCATTTGAGCTGAATTTCAGCCATCTCCCGCTTTTAGTTTTTGAGATAAGTCGAGGAATTATTTGTTTTTCATTGATTTTCCATTGACATTAATGTTAATGTTTCGTGCCTTTTTGACAATGTTCCATCCATTTTAGGTAAATTTGCTATTAGAATATAGAATCGACATAGTATCGTCTGCATTTGAGCTGAGTTTCAGCCATCTCCCGCTTTTAATTTTTGAGATAAGTGGGGGAATTATTTGTTTTTCATTGATTTTCCAATGACATTAATGTTTCGTGCTTTTTTGACAATGTTCCATCCATTTTAGGTAAATTTGCTATTAGAATATAGAATCGACATAGTATCGTCTGCATTTGAGCTGAGTTTCAGCCATCTCCCGCTTTTAGTTTTTGAGATAAGTCGAGGAATTATTTGTTTTTCATTGATTTTCCATTGACATTAATGTTAATGTTTCGTGCTTTTTTGACAATGTTCCATCCATTTTAGGTAAATTTGCTATTAGAATATAGAATCGACATAGTATCGTCTGCATTTGAGCTGAATTTCAGCCATCTCCCGCTTTTAGTTTTTGAGATAAGTCGAGGAATTATTTGTTTTTCATTGATTTTCCATTGACATTAATGTTAATGTTTCGTGCTTTTTTGACAATGTCTATCCATTTTAGGTAAATTTGCTATTAGAATATAGAATCGACATAGTATCGTCTGCATTTGAGCTGAATTTCAGCCATCTCCCGCTTTTAGTTTTTGAGATAAGTCGAGGAATTATTTGTTTTTCATTGATTTTCCATTGACATTAACCTTACGTGCTATACATAGTTTTTAAGCTCTTTTATGTCTTTGCAATAAACTTTCAATTAGCCATCTCCTTATTATAGTTTTTTTTAGATATGTGGACGACTTAGGTTTCTCATTGATTTTAATATTCATGTTTCGTGATTTTTTACTAACATATTTCATCCATTTTAGGATTTTTTTGAATGTAGAATCTACATAGTCTGTTCTATTTTTAAGCTAAATTTCAGCCATCTCCCTTTTTTAGGTTTTGAGATAAGTGGAGGAATTATTTGTTTTTCATTGACTTTCCATTGACATTAATAATAATGTTTTGAGCTCTTTTGACTATGTATTACCTGACCAGGATAGCAGTGCGGTTTTGGAAGGATGGCGCTGCTGTTGTGTTTACATCAGTTTGTTTGCAAGCGCGGCAGGACAGGGGAGCGGAGAGTTTCATTCTGCAGTGTATCCAACGGTATTTAAAAGTTGCAGTTTGGATGTTATGCATAGCCTAATCTCTTTCCGCTCAATAAAGAACGTCGTAAGTTGTGTGGTTGTAATGAACCATTCCTGCAGTACTGCAGATGTATTGTGGATAGTGATATATGAATGGAAATTACCAATTTAAGAACAACATAGAACAATTGACAATTCGGTGAGCTTCTACCGTGTATTAAGCAGATTGTATAAAAATTGATTACGTTTTATTCGATGTCATTATAAAACAGGAGCAGCCTGCAAAACGCTGCTCGCTAGTTTGTTCGCAAGTTAATATGGAGGGTGTATTTTTGTTTGTTGTAGTTGTTTTTTTGCTTGTTACTTAAAATTTTCTGCAAATACCTTCAATAACTTTTGAAACTGTTTGTCTTAGCTTGAGCCAGAGGCGGATCCAGGCTGAATGTTTGGGGGGCGGTCATTCGAAGTCAAATCAAGGTAAGAATGTATTGCAAAAAAAAAAAAAAAAAAAGTAAAGCAACTTTAGTAAAGAAGTAGTACCAGTAGCTATTTTCTGCAATTTCTAGAACAGAAATGGCCACCTGCGATTTCGAAGGTGGACATTTTATTGCGCAAGAACGCCAATGTAAGTAATTTCTTGCAATTTATTGCTTTATTTGACTTCTGCAACGTAAAAATGTAAGGCCTACCTATTTTAGGTTTTATTTTACATTTATAACACAAAAGTGAACATTCTTAGATTTTATTTTTAAAATAAAAAATATCCTATTCTGGGGGAAGACAATCGCCCCGGCTCCTGGATCTGCCCATGACTTGAGCATATGCGTGAAGTGATTTATTACGAACAGGACAAAAAGAACTCTGATGGATTGATTACAAGTAATCCGGTTAGAAACACTGCTGCTTGCATTTTAGTTCCAAAACCGGCCGCCCGCACTCGTTGGCTGGTCAGGATATACCATCCATTTTAGAACAATTTATTTCTGGAATATAGGGACTTCAGAAAGACATTTAAAAATACCATACAGAAACACTTACATCTCCCCTCTATGTCTTCTTACATAAACACGATGATGAATCAATTGCAAAATCGTGGAACCAATTTATCTGTTCTTAATTTCTTTTCCTGATAAGAGGAGTGAAAAAGGGTTTCACATTCTCGTAAAATATAGGATACAAAACGAAATAACTGAGTTAGCAGAAAGTTCATCATATACAGTACTTTTTAAATTAGAATTTTATCCATAACAAGATATATTGATGTAACAATTACTAATGTGAAAGTTTTGGTTATCGTTTCTGGTCAAAGCAGGTTCCAGTCAAGTCTCCTAACCAAACGTAACGTGGGCAAACCCAGTTCTTCCGCCCTCGCTCGTGAGATTCACAGCACACAATTATCTACAAGATCTCAATCATAGATTTGATACTTGATTTGCCAAGGATTTCGACTCTGTTCTCACTGTATGCTACATCTCTGCTTGCAATTACTGTATAGGCCAGCCTAACCCGTTGTGAAAATTTAATATTTATGTTAAAGTCTTCAATCTTTACATCTTACAGGTATGTAAGTCTTAAACAGCGCCGTATCTTAGATTTTTCTGGGGGGAGGGGGGAAAGCATTAATACGCGTATTTGGGCCCACTAGAAGAGTTGTTTTTCTAATTTTTAGGCCCCCTCTTTCCATCTTACTCTTACTCTTTATGAGCCCCGCTGAGCCTGTGGGCCCTCCCACACGGCAGGGTCTGCGGGGCCATTGGTTACGCCATTGGGCCCGTACATGACAAATTAATTTAAGGGCCAATATTGTCAAATTTAAAGCCATACAAATAAATATTATTTCTAGGGCCCCTAATAGTAGACATTTTTGCTGAAATGGGCTCACAACTCATTTTTGTTTTATTTACCTTTTGTGTGTTGTTTTGTTTATGTAATGTAGTGAACCTGTTTGATGCTTCATTTGTAATTTCATGTTCGTATCGTATATGGAGTAAGAAAAATTTTCTCTTAAAATGGCCCCCCTCGAATGGTTGGGAGCTTCCCTGGGGGGAGGGCAATTGCTCCCTGCCCTCCCACAAGTTACGGCTCTTGTCTTAAATCTACAATTAATATATACCGGTAGTGACTAAATGTATGATATCTATGGAAGTCTTTAATCTACATTGATGACGAGTAACTCTTAAATGTATGTGAGTATTACATTAATATTTATGCAATTAATTAATATTTATTTAATATATACATAAATAACTATGACTTTAAGTCTATGATTGATAACTCCGTAAGTCTCAAATCTATGATATATATGTAAGTTTTAATAAAAGATAGACACCTGTTAGTCATAAATCTATGATTGCTTTCTGAGGCTTAAATTTATGATTGATATCTATCTAGAGAACAATACAGGTAATTAGTTCGGAATAGTAGGGGTAATTAAAGGACTGTTATGGGTAATTAAAAAAGAAATGCGATCGGTAAGGACGTAATACGTTCTGGAAAGGAAATTGCATTCTGAAGAACACGATAAAAGGTAGGACTGGTGAAAAACAGCAAACAAGCCTAGAACACTACGACTAATGGACCGTATTAAGCTAGCCATGGAGCTATTAGAGGACTGGACTGCATTGCTAAAACTTACTGTACCTCCCTGTGACTATAGCGTTAGCGATCTGTGACTTACCTTATGATTTGGAATTTTATTCCAATTAATGGTTTTCATTTTGGCTTTAGGCGTTGGGGTCTCCTGTTGTGGCAATCGGACGTTATCCACTTCTGTGTCTGATTTCATTGCGGGACTGGCTCTTCCGTTCAGTGGCCCAAAAAGCGGAGGTGGAGGCCCGCCCATTCCTCCAAACGGCGGGGGAGGAGGAGGAGGTCCTGGAATTCCAGGAGGGGGTGGTGGCGGAGGAGGGGGAGGAGCACCTGCTGGCGGAGGTGGTGGGGGAGGAGGGGCAGTGCCTGAGGTTGGGGAGAGAATACCGGGGGTGCGACCCCCATCGGGTGAGCCTCCAAAGTTGAGGTTAAGCGATTGTTTGCGCGACTTAACGTCTCCGTCGCGATGGCACGAGCAATAACAGCGTCCGTCGCTGCCTTTGAGCTTCGAGAGGCTCCGGGCCTGGCTGGGCGATCGGAGCAACCGCGTCGCGTCCTCCTTGTTCTCGAGCAGCGTGGCTCGGTGCACCAGTGTCTCCGCCGTGTCCCACACCAGATCGCTTACAGCTTCTTTAGGGTCCACGCGGAGAAGATGCTGCAGGATGCTTAGAAATGGAATCTCCTGCGGGGTTTCCGCTACCTACAATACAAAAAACAAACACTGTGTTAGAACACTAACAGTACACTAACAATACAAACAATGAACACAACACAAACAAGAAACAAATAGATAGTTGGTGATTGCGTAAATGGTCTTTTTTGTTAGATCTTGAATTTATCGTAGTGTTGTAGCCTCGTAAAAAAAAATATATATGGTTACACACTTTCCTTTAAAATGTTGCACTGTGGCAACCGTACGAAGAACAACTTAGTACGTTTGAAAAAAAAAATACACAACCAAAAAAGATTTACATTGGTTGGATTTCCTTCCAATTATGGATAAGAATACAGGACTTTCTAAAGAGAATTGGCTGGTCAGGATTTTTTAAACATAACTCGGCAGAAGTAGTATTGCCCTGGCTAAACAGTTAACATTCTTGTTATTTTGGTGCGAGAGGTCTACACTGTATTTTTCAGTAATATTTAAAAAAAGATGACAAAGTATTGTTAAAATACAGTCATTTTCTGCAAACTGAGACGAATTTCTAACAAACACATTGTCATTCAATCGTTGTACATTTGTTACTATAAAAAAGACACTGAAAAGATAAGATTAACCGACTAATTGGAGTTTAACATCCTTTGTCAGCACCGAGGCTATATGAGATCGAAATGGTACTTGAACTGTACTCAGGTTTGTATACGGGGCAAGTATCTCCACCAGAATCGAACTTGGGAATACACGCACAGAAATCACTGCGGATTAGTCAGTTTTATTTTTAGAAAAGTGAATTGAAAGAAAATATACGTAGCATTTTGTATACATCATACTATGCTACATTCTAATATAGCAAAACCTGTTAAAATAAAACCTTTGAGTTTAGCGTCTCACGATTACGCCCTTTAGACTAACGTAAGGGAGACGGGTGATTAAGAGCGTGACTTACTAAAAATAATACTTTACCATTTTTATTTTGTTTGTTTTTCATAAGTGAAAGGAGATAATGAAATCCAAATTACCATAATCACAGAAAATGTTACTCTACAACAGAAGATATGAACCTTAAGGATTTTCAGTGTTGCTACCCATAGAAATTACAAAGTGTTGCCAGAATAAAATTTTCCCCAAAATCTAAGTTATGGCAGCAACTAGAGGAACGAACTCAACTACTTTGATTACATATTATGTTGTCTTGGAATTCTGTGAATTAGTTGTATTTAGTTTGTAGAAAACAAAATAGTTTTAAGATACAGTTATTAAAATTAAATAATAATATTATTTAAAAAGTAGTTCACAGGATACCAACACAATGATACATAATCAAATAGAGTTGAGTTCGTTCCTCTAGTATCTGCCTTAACTTAGATTCTGGGGGAAATGTTATTCTGGCAACACTGTAATTTCTATGGATGGCAACATTGAAAATTCTTCAGGTTCAAATATTCTGTTGTAAAATAACATTATATATGATTGAGGTCAATTCCATTTCATTATCTCCTTTCACTTATGAAAGCAATCAAAAGAAAAACAGTGCATTTTGTATTATTTTTAGTATGCCAGGCTCTTAAGACAAGGTAATAATAATGGAAGAATTGGTGAAATTGTAATGGGGGAGGAAACGGGAGTATCGCTAGAAAACCCACGGACACGATGTTGTAGCCAGAAATTTACTTGGCCGGGGATCGAACCAGAGGCCCCGTGCACCACAGGTAAGTGGATAGACACACATAATGCGGCGAGACGAGATAGAGCTTTGACGGGTCTTTTCCGAGACGAGACATGGCCTTGGGTGTTCTACAATAGCACGGACGCACATAGGCTACTAGTAAATAAATAGAAGTGATAAGAGCTAAACACTCAAATTATCTAAAAAAAAAAAAAAAAAAGTACCAGTGTCACGTTACACCATATGTAGTTTAGTTTGTATTGAATGGCATTTTCTCAAGTAATTTTGAAACCGGAAGTAGTAATGCATTTCTAATATTTCCGGTTGTACTGGAGAGATTAGAGTGTAAATGGATGTATTCTTGGGAGTCTTAATTAATTGGAGAAAACCGCTTCTGAATATATATTATCGTTTTTACTCTAGAACGATTATCGTTCAAACCGGAAGTGGTAGAAATCAAATACAGACTTACTTGAAATACAGACTTAAGAGCGATAAATCGATTCCAACCAAACTGTTTCCCGCTATTACTTGTCGTCTTTGTTATATGTAGATCATTATGGAAACCGGAAGTTGTAGTGGATTTTACCACTTCCGGTTCTAGTAAAAAGTTAAGAACAGAGATGAAATATATTGGAGACGCTTAATCGATTGCAGAAAACCACCTTTCGCTTTCTAGTATTGTTTTTGCTCTATATTAACGAACGTTAAAACCGGAAATGGTTCATTTCTAACACGGCCGGTGTCAATATCACCTTCATTACGGAATTCAATTCCTAACTTAGAGGCACGGTGGTTCAATGGTAGTGCTTACCTCTGGTACCTGGTTCGATCTCCGGCCAAGTAGGTTTGTGTTAGTCAACATCGTATTCGTGGTTTTTCTCCGGTACGCCCGTTTCCTCCCACATTCTCATTCTTCGTGGCATAATCGTGGCATGTCCCTTAGCCTCAAGGGCATCATCCTGGCATGTTCCTTAGCCTCAAGGGCATACTCGTGGCACGTCCCTTAGCCTCAAGGACATAATCGTGGCATGTCCCTTAGCCTCAAGGACATAATCGTG
Source organism: Thermobia domestica (assembly GCF_964235325.1). NCBI lineage: Eukaryota > Metazoa > Arthropoda > Insecta > Zygentoma > Lepismatidae > Thermobia > Thermobia domestica. The sequence goes on from NC_137456.1 coordinate 323,821,644, forward strand.
GCATGTCCCTTAGCCTCAAGGGCATAATCGTAGCATGTCCATTAGCCTCAAGGGCATAATCGTGGCATGTCCCTTAGCCTCAAGGGAATAATCGTGGCATGCCCCTTAGCCTCAAGGGAATAATCGTGGCATGCCCCTTAGCCTCAAGGGCATACTCGTGGCATGTTAAACTGAAATTTTTCATTTTATTTTCATTCCTGACTTTTGATCTACACCCTAGCTAAAACTGATGGCCAGAGGCGGTATGTTTTATAACGATTTTAACGCGACATACCGACTATCTAAAACTTGAAATACAGTGAGGGTATGTTGCCTAAAAGATTGCATTTCTATTTACATAACAACTGGAAATCACTGGAGGTTTTTTTTTTCTTTTTTTTTTTAGATACGGAATGGGGGGGCATGGATCCCTCGCCAACAACCTTCTGAAAAAGAAATCCCCTGATGTTGTTCACATATCGAGATTTTTATATTAGCAATTTCCAGCGGGAAAGCTCCCGGACCCTCTACTCGACTGAGGGATATTCCAAACCTCTGGAAGAATTACCCCGACAGCAGACAACCCCTAAATCCGCTCATGCCGAAACACGACATTTATATGAATTAACAAGACACACACATACATACGACAGAAATAATTCAATATGGCACATCAATATATAAACTAGATGAACTTCTTTGAAGACGTCTCATTTTAAAAACAAAAGGTAGGAAAAATATAACAAAAATGTCGGTGTTGTCAACCTAGAAATTATTTCTACATAATAAATAAAATCTTTTTATGTGTAAAGCTATTCGTCACTTACTGTGTATAAAAATGGATTTATTAAAGGTATTTAGTATCTACCCTCCAGTGACGGTATGTCTTGATCACTGAAAAACCAGAGGCGGTATGACATACCACTACATACCGTCTCACTTCGACCACTGGGTAAACCATCAAATAGTTCTGAAGATATTTTTCTCTCACGGACAGATAGGTTAAATATACAGTATGAAGAAGTTTTAATAAACCTAACTCCTTACATATTATACAACACCTGTCTTTTAATTCTTTGCAACATTTTTTGTATATACAATAAAATGAAAACAAAATAAGCCCCCTGTAGGATAGTAATTAAGGATGATAAAAAAAAAATCATGTCGTGCTAACTAAAACAAACACGCGAATCTCTTTTTTCTCTTTAACAAAAAAATGAAAATATTTTCCCGTGTGGACAACGAAACTTCCGAGTTATAAAAAGCGGAAATTCATTATAAAATTAAAGAATTTTAACTACTTGGGAACAAATATAAGGAATAACACAAAAGGGAGGAAAACGCGTGTACTTTGTATGAGTAAAAAAATGTACCTCAGCAACTTCATATACTTATTTTTTTTCTTAATCTAAAACATTTAATGTTTGAGACGATTCTCAATGAAGAAACTTTGGTCGGTGAAATACAATTTTGGACTAGATAGCACTATGAAGTCCGTCTCTAGGGGAAGAGTATTGGGAGAGAGATATCCTAATTCGAAATTCTTATGATTATAGTAGATAATACAATCAAGTTTTTCTAGTACAGGTTCTTGAATTTTTTTTATTGTACACAAACTCCCAACTACAGGGTGGATGGAAAGTAACTCCCTATTTTGAATTATCAATTTCTATTGATGTTATGTGTAGATACGAGTGGAAGTTACCTTGTTTTATAGACTAAAGTATACCATTCTTTCCATTTTTTTTTCCAGATCCTGTGAAGCTTCAGTTGTTCCTTTGAAGCCACAGAGATGCCAGGACGATTAAGCATTAAGGAGAGAGCCAAGATTGCAGCAAGATTTGAGGTGTGGAATTCTGTAATTCAGGTCCAACGGTGGTGCACGAGTCAACATGGGACACAAGCTGTTCTGCACGCAAAACTAATTAAAAATTGCCGCAGAAAATTAATGACTACCGGAAATGTCGTGGACATTAAGAGATCAGGTAGGCCCTCGAATTCGGTGTCAGAGGAAAAGGTGGCTACAGTGAGGGAAATGTTAGAACAAAGCCCTTGAAAATCAACACAACAGGCTGCACGAGACGGTGGCATTACACACTATTCTGTGCGTGCAATTCTCCACAAACAGTTAGGGCCTACATTACAGACCTTGGAAGCCTCATTATGTCCAAAAGTTGCGATAGACGTGTTGAATTTTGTGAAATAATGCTCGCATGGCATGAAGATCATCCACACTTATCTGAAAAATGTCTGTGGAGTGATGAAGCTGTATTTCATATAGAGGGGTTCGTTAATCGCCATAATGTCATTATTGGGAAGAAGGTGATCCCAAAGATACCGTTGAAAAATTGGTATGATTAACTTCTTTCCGCATTATCGACTTTATCTGTTGAGAGATGCCATGAACGCTCAAAGATACCAGGAATGTTAGAAAATCTTGTATAGCTTACAATTTTTGAACGGGACGAGTCATAAACTGTTACTCATGCAAGATGGAGCTCTTCCTCATTACACCTTCCCTGCAAGACAACAGCTTGATAACACTTCGCAGGACGCTGGGTAAGTCGCCGAGAACCCACAGAAAGGCCAGTGTGAAATTCAGACCTCATCGCATGCGATTTCTTTTTATGGGGGTGGGCAAAGAGAGAAGTGTATCACAGCAAACCTCAAATTCTTGGCGAACTTGAGATTAGTGATGAGCAAATGCAAGACCAAGACCAAGACCCGGGTGGTCTTGATCTTCCACATTCAGTCTTGGTCTTGACCTTCCACTGGAACCCTTGGTCTTGGTCTTCTTGCACGCCCAGTCTTAGTCTTGGTCTTGATCTTGCTGCAAGAGTCTTGCAAGTCTTGCTTTTAAGAAATCTTATGCTTTTCATAGGTAAATTTTACTCTGGATAAATTCTAATTTACGCCAATAGTAACGGAAATACAATGTATGTTTCTAAATGTAATATAGTTTACCTTCGTGTAAGTATGATGAGATTGTACAACATAGGCGATAACCTTTATTTTTTTCAATGGGTCCCGCGCTTCACTACTTATAAGATAAATTAACGTTTCGTGATCTTTTTATATTTTTTAACAGATTCAGTACTCCCCTAGTTCCCAAAAATTTGGGAGGCTACCTCTCAGACGCATGAAAGAAAATCAAGGCAGCACAGATTACTGAAATGCCATGAATTGCTAAATTATTTTTACACACTAAAGGAGTTTTTTTTTTTTTTTTTTAATTTCCAACCAAGATTAGAAAATCTTTGTATTGAACAAACTTCCAATTAAATATTGAGATTTTGTTTTACTAATTTCAATATGTACTCTATGAAACAGAAACACGAACATTACGCAAAAGCGATGAAAAATATATTGGAGGCTTTCTTTTAAAAAAGGAGAAAATTAACTGGGTTGAACGGAAAACGAATGAGAAGGTGTTAAAATAGTAGGAGTAGGGGAGAAAAGAAGAATTTTACATGTAATTAAAAGGAGAAAAAGGAACTGGTTGGGACATTGGCTGAGGAGGAACTTTATTATGAGGGACGTGCTAGAAGGTATGGTGGAAGGAAAGAGAGGGAGGGGGCAAAGGAGACATAGTTGAAGGAAAGTATTAAAACAGAAAATTGCTACGTCAAGACGAAGAGACTAGCTTAGGACCACAGTATATCGAAGCTTCTGAGTTGCAACAAGTGACCTGCCAATAATGACAAACCAGCTATGATGATGATAATATGTTAGTAATATTTGCCAAAAAAAAAAAATTAAAAAAATAACGATTATATTCAAACCTCTTAATATTTTAGAATAATTTGAGTGAAAACTGAAAATGACTCAACTGTCCATGCCTTTTGTGTAAACTCAATTTATACAAATACTTTTTACCTATATTAGAAATACAAAAACACACCATCAAACTCCAAGTTATTTAAAATATCGGTACAACATCACTCTCACTTGTGAATATGGATTATTTATTGTTGTATAATGTTATATCGCTCAATCCTCGTGTGCCATATACCTGAGAAGGCTAAAAGTTATATTGATAAACAATTATTCAACGTATAAGCATCAGCCCATGAAATCAAACTTACAGTCACATACTGTAAGTTTTTGTCAATGTCATAAAAATGTTATTTCGATATTAATGTTTTGATCATACATTAAACATTTCTAACGGATGCTTGATCCTTGGAGCCAAGGCCATACCCATGTACCCGGCACCTATGGTGTACGAAATTACCGATGTTCCATACTTCATTTCTCTTTAGTTTTGGAAGAAGGACACCACTAATATGTTTTGAAATGATGTAATATCTAGTTTTACGTGCCACAATTATACGCCGAGGCTAAGGGAGATGGTGATGATGAGAAATGAATGAAATGGTGGAATGAAGAAAGTAGGAAGAAACGTGAAAATCCTGAGAAAACCTACGCACACGGTCTCTATCCACCAAAAAAGCTCAAATGGTGCAAACTGGGATAGAACCAGGGACCCCAGCACCAGAGATGAACGCTCTACCACTGACCGGTAGTTATACAAGACTTTTGCGCAAGAGTCTTGGTCTTGGTCTTGCATCGGGATTCCTGGTCTTGGTCTTGCCCGCAAGACTCTTGCAAAAACTGCAAGACTGAGACTCTTGCGCTCTCACTACTTGAGAATAAGATCCGTGAGGTTATAAGTGGTGTTCCTGCTGAGGTCTTGAAGAAGGTCGTAGCAAACGTATCTGTTTGCCTGAGACAGTGACTGAGAGGCAGACAAAGAGCCGAGCAACCCGGGCAATTGCTCGGGGCGCCACAGTCAGGGGGCGCCAAAACGAGCCTCAAAAACTAAATTTTATAATGTGTTTTCTGCCGACGTTTTTGGTTTATCTTCTTGTAAAGTAGCATGGATTACATAATCTTTTTCCATTCCATCATGGAAGAAGATAGTTTCATAGTACTAGGGGCAGGGGGCTGTATCGACAAATGGAGACATGACATGTAAAAGAAAAAGTGAAGAGGTAGTTGGTATTGTTTATAGCGCGCCATGTTCTTTGTAAACTTCTCCCAGGCAATAAATGTTATTGTATTTTATATATGTTACTCTCTTAAAGTGGTAGTGGAGGGGGAACACTTTTTATTTCTTAAACAGTACTTTTAATTTCTTAAAAACGACACTGCCGCGCGTCAAACTGTCGGCCTTTGTTGGAGGTAGTGTCAAGGAGATGTTATGTTTCGCTAGGTACAGTTCTTGCCAAATCATTCATGTCAACAGTGTTTATGAAATCGGATATAGAGCTCTGCAACAACATATAATTATTATTATTATTATTATTATTATTATTATTATTATTATTATTATTATTATTATTATTATTATTATTAATGTAATTGATACCATATGTATATTTTTAAGTACTAAATATACCTATATCATGTATTTGAGTATTAATTTTTCTTTTTGATAAATGGGACTTAAAATATTTAAATCACTGCAATAAAATGTAAAATATAGCCTAGGATTAGGGGGGAGCGCCAAATAATCTCTCGCCTGGGTAAAATTTTGCCTTGGTCCGCTCCTGCAGTGTCTTTTGGAAAGATAGTGGTATATAATAAACTACATGTGTGCAAAAAAATTGAGTTTATACCTACAGTACCTTAGGAGGGGAAAAAATAGGTAGTTACTTTCCGCCCACCCTGTATATCAGAATAACGTTTGTGGGCTTTAAAACATTGTAATGTTATTATGTCCTTATATTACTTCACTCGATTAACTTTTGGGGTCGCGGTGGCTCAGTGGGAGAGCGTTCATCTCCAGTGCTTGAGGTCCCTGGTTCGATCCCAGCTCGCGCCGTGTGGACTTTGTGGTGGACAAACACCGTGCTCGTGGGTTTTCTTGGGGTTCTCCCGTTTCCTCCCACTTTTTCATTCCACCATTTCACTCATCTCTCATCATCACCGTCTCCTTTAGCCTCACCGGCATAACTGTGGGACGGGACGAAAAGTTTTTTTTTTTTTTGCAATAGATAGTTACTGTTATTATCTCGGCAGAGTTTGTTAACGGAATAAACCCATTAAAATTTAACGGGTAACGATTACTTTGACAGTGAATATCCATATCCCATATGTTGAAATTTGTGCTCAGGTCAGAATTTTCTTAAAAGGTTAAAAATATTTTTGAGGTCAACATATCTTTTAGTAAAAACCTCAAAAAATTGTTAATAAGGTTTAAACCTCACATACTTGGGATATGCGAGAGTACATAGTACTGAACGCTTCAATTAACAACATAGATTCATAAATAAATGTAAGTTTCACACGATATTTCTTCATTATTTTTTTAGCACAGTTTATTTATTGATACAGCCTCTCTAATACTGTACTTACTTTTAAGACAATATAATCCATGCTCAAGAGGCTGACATACTAAAAATAATACAAAATTTACCATTTTGTTGCTTGTTTTTCATAAGTGAAAGGAGATAATGAAATGCAACTTACCATAATCATAGATAATGTTATTCTACAACAAAAAATATGAACACGAAGAATTTTCAGAGTTGTCATCCATAGAAATTACAGTATTGCCAGAATAACATTTCCCCCAAAATCAAAGTTAAGGCAGCTACTAGAGGAACGTAGCCAATTGCATTTGATTATGTATCATGTTGTATTGATGAACTACTTTTAAAATAACATTATTATTTAATTTTATTAACTGTGCGTTAAAACTATTTTGTTTATTACAAACTAAATACAACTATTATTTTTAAAAAAAAGTAGTTCACAGAATTCCAAGACAACATGATACATAATCAAATGCAGTGGAGTTCATTCCTCTAGTCGCTGCCTTAACTTAGATTTTGGGGGAAATGTTATTCTGGCAACACTGTAATTTGTACAGATGGCAACACTGAAAATTCTTCAGGTTCATATTTTCAGTTGTAGAATAACATTATCTATGATTATGGTAAGTTGCATTTCATTATTTCCTTTCACTTATGAATAAACAAGCAAAAGAAAAATAGTAAATTTTGTATTAGTTTTAGTATGTCAGGCTCTTAATGCTGCTATGCAGTATTTGCAACGTAAAATAGGATCTTTTATGATCAACTTCTAGGGACTTACTAAGCACTGAATATAATAATAATAATAATAATAATAATAATAATAATAATAATAATAATAATAATAATATGTGTGTGAAGTTTCAGCGTTACCAATTGCTGTCTTCTCCATTCGATACAGCACTCTTCGTTCGTCTCCACATTCATATTTTGAAAGCATCCAGTCTCTTCTCTCTTTTTTTTTTTTTTTCGTGCTACGAATGTTTCCCCATATAAAGTACAATATTGTACAGTCAGCGACAAAAGTTCTTTCCGTTACATGACATTAGTTTCGTAAATAACTTCAGAATGGAAGGACAATTTGACTACAGTTTTAAGTAAATTAATATATACATATATATATATATATATATATATATATATATATATATATATATATATATATATATATAATTTTCTGTACATTCCAGCCTTGAAATTCGGTGAAACGATGTACGTTCCACCGTTATTCCCAAAATAAATTTTACCAAACGGAAATAATTTTTGTCCCTGACTGTACAAGAAATATGCCGTAACAGCGGCTTCAGAAACGGCCATATGTAGTTTTTGCTCAAAACGTGATTTTTACAGTTATTGTAGAAGCAGTTTGGTATAGAGTATATATGCGTACAAAGATTGTTCTATCGTATCGTTCGTTTAAGGCTTAATTACGTCATAAAACACAATCCGTCAGGTGATGTTGCTGTCAAATTGCTCTTAGCATTTTTCCGCCAAATGTCCTCAAAGACACATTGCTGATTTTATGTTACAATTATAACGATAATGCGCGTCCAGCAGCAGCACTTAGCAGATTCTCTTCCTGTTGCGTTACAAATAATGCATTCGTTTTCTTATTTCCCCTGTAAAATTTTGAGTTTTGCACATAACAGTTTTTGAAGGCGCAGCGACGATTTCAGAACTTTTACTAAACTTTTTATTCAGAGACACATAAAATATACTTTCCTTTTGTCTAAATATTTGTTTTAATATTTCTATCCTCTTTCTCACGTTCCTACTGCCTGAGATGCCTGGCAACACTTAGCTGTTGCGTCAGGTTATGCATCAATATTCACCATAATGAAATCTGACAAATTCGCAATGAAAAACAGTGTGGCAAACAACACCAAAATCGAGGGTTGTGGCAAACCGTACCTTATCGGTAAATTTGGGGGACCACGACAAAGAACTTCAAGTGGGGTGCCGCTGTGTGTGAATATTATTTATTTCGGAAAACAACTGGCAAATGCCTAATTACAGTTTTCCATCATTGTATGACAAATTAGTTTAAAATACACATACAATGACATAATAAGAGGATAGGACACATGTTTTATACATTAAAATACATATAGCACGATATACAGCTCATATATTTAGAATGAAAATTTTGATTATAGCTAAAAATGTCTATCTCTGGGTGCTTTCCTGACATCTTATTATACAATAAACACATTTTCCTACAGGCGATACATCCAATGAATTAGTCCTTTGCGTTGAGAGATGGAATATGCTATTATGGGGTCTGGTTGCTCTATGTGGGACGTGAAGTTTGATTTCTGACAATAAATGTTCTGAATCTACTGTACTATGAATTATTTTATGTAAGAAAGATAAAATGAAATGAGGTCTCCTGCTTTCAAGATATTGTAATGAATATTTGCTTCGAAGATCGTACTTCTCAAATTTTGGATATATATTCCTGTTTCTTTATTATGTTAAAAAGCGCACAAATTTATTTTGAATATTTTCGATTTTTTTTTGTTTATATATTACTTCGATCCCTCAAAACATAAGATCAATCCAAGCGTTCGTTATCGATTGAATGAAGTCCATCAAACTGCTACTTTAAATTTGTGGATTAATTCCTTACGAATGATAGTTAGGCAGTAAAACATTCCAGAGGTTGCTGATTTGAAAAATGATGTTAATCGTTTGAACTGTTACCAATGCAACAAGATACCATTTCGTTACGCGTGGTGTCTTTTATTGTCAATCCAAGTTTTATTTTTCCTTTATTTGAGAGTAATGTCGAATTGCATGAACAAGCTTTATTAGGGCCATCTTTAAAAGGTAATAACTACTTTTTTTTAAAAAAAAATTTCGTGGTGCTTTGCTTGTGGCGTTGGCAGATTATAAAATGGAGGAAACAAGTTACCACAACGCACTTTGTCAACTGACAGTCCATATTTCTTTCTTCTTTTGCTATAAGGACATTTACTAGTTGGATAATTTACAACTTTAAATTGTAGTAATGATTCATTACATTAATGGTTAATTGTTACTTGAAATTAATGTTTCCGGCTTTTGTAGTTATCTGTTTGGTTTAGAACACAATGCTGACAAGTTTGTTTGTTTGATTGATTGATTGGCAGCGAGACTATAGGGGAGTGGTTCTCAAACGATGTGTCGCGATACACTGGTGTGTCACGCAGTCCCCTAAGGTGTCACGAAATTTTAGAATTTAAAAAATCATGAAGAATTTAATAATAACACAGTCACACACAGAAAAAAAATACAAGTTATTTGCACCGGACCCCAAAGTATGGATTCAATGTATTTTGTTACACAGAATCCAAATTTCGAAACCCCAAGACAATCGGCCGTGTCAATTTTTTATGGGCGAAAATTTTTAGCGATTTAGCATAGGGAGAATACACATAAGACAGACATACAAGAAAAAAAAAAAGTTCTGTGCAGCGTACCCCACCCAGGGTATGGATTCGATGTTTTTGGTGCACAGAATCCAAATTTCGAAACTGCAAAACAATCGACCGGTACATTTTGTTTCATGGGCGAAAAACTTCAGCGAATTTTGGTACGTAAAACAGCACATTCGTTTTTGGTAGCAACGGGTCCTCTGCAAGTAGTCACAGGACCCATACAATACCACAAATGAAGCATAAACTCCTTTGGGAGTCCGCCATAGATAAACACTGCTTGTTGTTGGAAAGAGGATTCATTTGGACGATATTGTGTGCTTATGGCATACACTAATTAGTGGTCCACTTTGACGCACATGTGGAGCCATTTTGTTCCAGCTAAAGTACTGTAGGTAGATCAACGATTTGCAAATTGTTAACCCGACCGCGATTGTTTAGATTATGTAACTCATGGGGGACTGTGATTGTCACAATGGGTTGACTCAATTCTGCAGTCACTTTTGCCGCATTCGCTTTACAGTTCTTGATGGCAATATTCTTCAATGCCCAAAGATCTCCGTCACTAAAACTTCTTTTCCGTCCACTATTACTCTTCGCCGATGTTGCCGTGAGTTCTGTATTCCTTCACCAATGTGGGCAATGTTTCTCGCGACACACTGGCCACCTAGATATACTTCCGTCAACTCATTGAGCTCCCACAATTTGAGTCAGAGACGTCTCCAATTTTGCATCACCACCCGTTTCAACACACGTCTCCGTTCTACACCGCCTGACGTACTACATATGATTATCTCACCGTACTAACACCTCACTAACAACTGTCAGGTACTGCACACGCATTCTCAATGTAACCACATTCGCACATCTTATTTGTTGCAAATCATCTCCATATGGCAGCATAGTACAGTAGACCGATGTGTTATCTACCTTTCTTTTATTATTATCGTCAGTGAAAGAGGCAAGTTACTTCTTTCTTACGTAAAAACAGCTCGAACATACAAGTGAAGTGAATACTCTTGTGAAGTATTTTACTGACAAGTATTTTACTGAATACTTAAAATTACGGCGAAAAGATAATTTGAAATGTACTCCAATTCAGATCTAGCATAATTTAGAATTAATTAAGAAGTATTTTTAAATAATTACGCAAAAAACTTTAGTATTATTCTTCTATTTCGATAATTTTTTTTAGGGGGGAGGGCAGGCCCGTTGCTAGGGAATGGCCAGGGGGCTGATTTCCCACTTCAATCATCTTCAGATCCTCCTAAAATGTCCATCTCTTTGTAGGTATGTATATAAAATATATGAACTCGTTATCCCCCCACAAATAGTCTCGGCCCCCCGTCTCTTCTTTCTGGCACAGGGTCTGGGAGAGGGATGTAAAAAATTGGGGACATGATGATTACCCCTAAGAGTAAGACAAAGGCTGCCTCTGTTTAATGTCTTTTGTTCTTGGAACTTTAGATAAACATTATTTTCTAAGAAACACACGGTTAATTTTAAACCTTTAATGCTATCTACATTATACAACAAATAGGTCTAGTTATTTTTAAGGGTTTTAATTTTTTTGTGCGTAAAGGGGATGGAAACACATTTATCATTGACGTGTAGACACGGGACAGGCCTGTCAAATATCTAGATGCCATTAAGGGTTAAAACAAATAAAGCCACAGTACTACTACTACTAATAGTAAATGGAACAGTAGATAATGGTATGTATGTACCCACCTGTCGCAGGATGGCGTAGAAAACATCCAAATGTGAGCTGAGGTCCACGCCGTGAGGCCCTGTGATTTGGGATTCGTCGCTTTCCCGTTGTTCGTCAAACACATCCAGTTGGACGGCCAGATCAGGCGTCGTCGCTGCCTCTTTCCTGTTGCAGACGAGAACCAACAAAGAGAATTCAGTCACTCTTCCACCACGATCAAGAAGCAAATGCCTCCCTCCCTCCACTCCCCCCGCCCTGTGCCCTCACCAACACATACAAGCACCCTGCTATTTCAAGACTTAACGACAAAAATAGCCCACCCTGCTGAAAAAAACCACCCTCCGGATAAGCCAGCACGCTTTCATGCATGTATCACACACACACCAACACAAACACATAGACACAAAACCCATATGATCTCCATAAGCATCCACATATAACATTCTCTCCTCAATCAATGATCTTCCTTGATTTTAATTCTGAAAATATTTCCAGCAGGAGGTTGATTGATAACCGCTGCTGTTTGTTGGTCTTCAAACACAAAGCCATTCTATATCTCTTTGACTCACTAAAAAGTTTATTAATCCATGCTTCCGGATAGAATACATAGGTCAATGACTTATCTTTAAAGGAAAATTTCAGGAAATGTTATTTATTTGTTTTTAATAGAAATATTCACCAACATCTGCAGCATTCATTGTACTTAATTTTAGATTTCACTATCAGTTCCACAGCAATAAATATTACATTAATTACCAGATCCAGAATGGCTGTTTGTGTACAGAAGTGGGAGACACATAGACGTACGCAAAACGTCGGTCCTGGGCTACCGGAACCTCCCGAAATCTCGACGTTTCTGTAAATTTAGTCTAATTTTAGGACATGAAGTCAAAATATTCCAGTTTAACGTCCTACGATTACGTCCTTCAGGCTAAGGAAGAGATGATTAAGGAAAGCAAATGATGATGGAAAAATTGGTGGAACGACAATGCGGGAGGAAACAGAAGTACGTCGAGAAAACCTACAGACATCGTGTTCTCCATTACAAAGTTACTTGACCCGGAATCGTCTAATTTTAGGGGTAATTTTACAAGCTTTAATATAGTTTATCTTCATGCTGAATTTGGACGCCCCCCCCCCACACACACACACAAGCTTTGGACCCCTTCCTAAAATAAATTCCTGTGTGCTTGCCTGGGGAAACAGACCGATGAATATGAAATGCAATTTTTATAAAGTATAAATACTGAGCTGAAAGAGTACAACTAATCTCATCTTTCTTCCTACAGCTGCTTGCGCAAAGGATGAGTCATACACTCACCTTTGAGGCTTATGAGGACCGAACCTCAGGGATCACAAAACAGAAATATCTACTGTTCAATTTATATGTCTGCATGAGCACCACATATTATTTTAGGCTCTGCCAGGCTTATCTTACACAGATTGGCTTGATAAGAAAAAGGCTGCTTTTGTATACCCTAACGAATTAATACCACAAATAAATAAATAATCACTAAAGAAGTGTCACCCTTTACTCCTTGTGGATCCGCCAATGAAATAAACTGTACACTGGTTATGACGATTCCCTAATTTCATAGCTAACAAAGGTATACACGGACATTGAGCCTGTACACAATTTTTATGCAATAATAATAATAATAATAATAATAATAATAATAATAATAATAATAATAATAATAATAATAATAATAATAATGATAAAGAATAGTGAATAGTCATACCTGAGTTCATTGATAACTTCTAACAGCTTCAAACCTGAAATAAAGCAAAAACAAAAGAAAATTAATTTATACACAAAACACTTAAGATATACAGTATAAATAGGCTAGCATCAATGGCATTTTTCATAAAAACTGACATATTTGAAGGGTAAGGGGGAAAAACAAGGAATGTCCATTTGTGTGCTTTATGGGATGATTTGCCCTATCTGTTGATGATTCTTCCTACTATTTGACTGTATATGCCATGCATGAGTAGATGTAGAAATGTTCATGTAAAAAAAAGCAAAAGATTTGGTTAACATGATTCTTTTTACGCCGTTTTCAATATTAAAACTAGTGGTAGGCACAAAAACTGGTTTTTCGCTTTTTAGAAAAACCGAAACCGGGTTTTGAAAATTTTCAAAAGAACCTGTTTCGGTTTTCTCTAAAAACCGGTCCGGTTTTTCACCGGATCTGGTTTCGGTTTTCTTCAAGACCGGTTCCGTTTTTTTTCTCCAAAATTTGATCTATTTGTGACCAGAATAGTGTTTCGTTGTTCTCCGGAAACCGATTCGTTTCCACAGAAATAGTTTTGATGGGTTTTCCAAAAAATTTTCAGCGAAACCAGTTTCGGTAAAAAAAAAAAAAACCGAACCCGTTTTGGAGAAAACTGAAATGTCGGTTTTTTAGGTTTCGATTTTTTCTAGAAACCAGTTTCCGGTTTTTATAAAAAAAACCGGTTTTGCCAATCCTTAATTAAAACGCCGTTTTCTCGAAAATGCACTTTTGTGGCATTCCTTCTTTTTTTCCCCTTACCCTTCATTTGAATGTGTTTTCTATGTGTTATGTCATACATTAGAAGCGGAGTACTAAAAAAAAAAATAATAATAATAAAATAAAAAAAAATTAAATATAAGGGGCCCGGGGATTATATTGTGAATCAGAATCATTCTTCGAAATTCCTAACTTTCTACCGGATAAATGGAATTTTAGATATTTTTTAAATACCTAATATGCATTCTTGATTTTTTTCGTCTTTTAACGATTAGTCTTGCTCTGTTTTTCTTGGTTTGCCTTAAACATAAGCGCTATTAGTATTTGATCCTTATAATGTATTATGCACAGCTGCAGTTTTATTATATATAATAGCATTTTAATTTTAAAACCCGTTTTAAATTAGTGTTAACGAGACTTGCATCTTTAACGAAACTGAGGCGTCCACTGGGTAAAGCAAACTCACGCCTTTGGGGTTAGGCAACCAAATATACGTCAGTTTCTTCTAGCAAAGACTTACCCAAATCATGTTCAAATCCAGCTTCCTAGTTTGCACATAGAACAGTTGAATGTGTCATTTGAAGAACACGTTTATCCGATCTTGAGAAATTAAAACTAAACTTTCTGCTGGCCACAATACTTTTGTGCTTTCGATCTGTATAATTACGGAATGGAATACCAGTCAATACTATACGATTGCGAAGTTTATTTATTCTTCAGAACAATGGATGCGTCTTTTGAATGTATAAATATTGTCTATAAAACCAGTGATGAATCTAGAAGGTAAAAACTGGTAGGCCCAACCAGAACCCAGACTATGATAGATATATCATGAGTTTACTATAAAATTTCAAAAATATATGAATAATAGCTAAAATTATTTTTGTCACTCAAAACACTGGGGGGACTATGGCCCCCGGCCCCGGGCTAAATCCGCAATTGTAAAACCTCATTTTGGCAGAAAATGGAATGTTTCCCTTCTTCGAAGAACACGTTCAGTTAATGAATAAAACAGATCGTTTTTTTGACTTGCAACATAATAAAATGAACGCTTGAATTTTGTAAAGACAATGCAGTTGAAAGTATGTACTATTCGCCTTTTCTCATTTCGTCTTATGATTCGTATCCCAGGAAATGTCAATCAAAAATTGAAGACCTGAATTGCATAACATCCAAAGTCCACCCTGTTTCTTTGTATTTTGCATTTTTTTGTTTTTTATGTTAGCATCTGTTTTAAGAGCTATTCACTTGCATAATAAGTAAATCCAAATCAAAACCTTTAAAAAAATACAAAGAAATCAGCTAAACAGAATAGCATGCCAAGTATGTCATTCTTCTAAAATCACAAAAGTACTCTGGTGGACTTAGGATGTTCTACAATTCAGGTCTTCAATTTGGTACTTAATGATTTGTTATCATATGGCAATAAAGGAAATTCCTGGTTTGCCTTAGAATAGTTTTCATATATTGGTAGTGCTATTTGTGCAAAAATAGAGGAAATTACAACTTTCGACAGAACAATAGTGAGAAAATAGAAAGAAGGTATATTCATTGAAAAAGAAGATAACAATGTAATAAATTGCAATTGAGTAATTAGAATTGATGATGAGTAGGAGAAGTACGACCACAAATCGAACAGAGAGATTGCCATTTAAAGTTAAACAAAAGTGACGGAGATCTTCACCTCGAGACATATTGATTAAGTTACTGAAGCAGGAACTATCGAGAAACGAAGCTTCGATAAGTATAACTTTCTTTAAAGAAGTCGATTTTGATAGGACATGGCATATTTGTTTTTGAGGATTCCAAATCGTCTCTACTGTTTGGAATTGAAATGGGTCAATAATGAGGGAGTGAATCCTCTTCGTTTTTAAATAAAATATCTTCAGTGAAAATTTATTAAAAATACTCAGACTTTTACAGAATATAGCGTGTTTTGTTGGAGATAACTCCTATAGTTTGAGGTTGTAATGAGTGGGAAAATGAGGAATTGCTCGCTTCAACGATACACACCATCACTAGTAGGTCTTCTGTTGAAATCAATAGAAAATATTTATCTCGTATTAGGAAGAGAACGAGAGAAAAAGTAATAACGTTTCTCAGAAAGAAAACCAGGATATGGCATTAAAAACAAATGAATAGTGACATAATTGAAAGATGAAGAAAATAACAGGGATTTGGTAATTTTACAAAACAATAACAAAAGAAATAGGTTAATGTCATAACAGTGGCGGACACAGTAAAGTGTTTAGAACCTTGAGCATACATGATGAAATTACATTTGTTAATAATAATAATAGTAACACTTCAGTGAGGGAAATGTGTTTGTTTTTCCAGAACCTAATTTGCCTATTACGACCTGGGGCTGGATTTTTTTTTTAAATAAGTATCAGAAACAATCAGATATTCAATCAAAGATACGCGATCAGAAACGAACAGATATTCAATCAAAGATACGCGATCAGAAAGGATCAGAGATTCAATCAAAGATATGCGATCAGAAACAATTAGATATTCAATCAAAGATATAATCTACGGAATGACAAGTTGAAAAATACCTTGTTATCGTGTGCAATTGCAATCAACGGTTTCTTATGATGGACTGCCAAAATGAATAATATTAAATATACTTGATAATTCCAAAGCTGCTAATAATTTGATTTTACGCACTGTTATGTGCATTGTTCAACAACTTTCTTGCAGTAAAGCACTGTAATTTACGAATTACATATACATTGAAAAAATTTAATGTTTCGTTCATTAAAATATCTCTACAAACAACCATTAGGTACATTTCTAGATTATTTGAACACCATTTATGACTTAATTTCAATTTTTGTACGTCACTGAATATTCCGAGTCTTGAGAGCACAAAAATCTCATATGTCCAATTTTTTCTCAATATTGACTTTGTCAGCTAATTTGATACCTTGATACCAGTTATGATAACTTGATATGCCAGGATGCATTAAAAAACCAATAATATGTTTAACTTAATCCCCAATGTTCAACTATTTCAGTCACGAGCCTAATTTTTGCCAATATTTTGAAACTTCGAAACAATTTCCTGAAAAATTTAGACAACTGGACATATGACATTTGTGCTCTCAAGACTCTATACATTTTCATTGTTTTGAATTAGATTTTATTGTCGATTTTTAAATTATAGTTGTCTTTACGCCTCCCTGGTTTCTATGTTTTTAGTGATTAATATTCAATCTCTAGGGGGCATGTACCCAGAAATTTTTGCTGGGAGGGGTCCAAGCTTTTTTTTTTGGGGGGGAAAGGAATCCAATACTAGAAACTACTATGTCTATGTAGTATTGAACAGGTATTATTCTGGATCCAAAAAGACGATAAGTAATTGTAAAATACTTTTTACCGATATTTTCAGATAAAAATGATAGAACTAAATTTTTTTTTATAAGAGAAAGATGAAGTGTAAGATCAAATTTTCATGCTACATCAATTAGGGGCGTACGCAGAGGGTGGGTCTTGGGGGTCCGGACCTCCCCCCGAAATCCCGACTTTTTTGTCAATGTAGTCTATTTTTAGGGGCAATTTTAGAAATTTTCATATAATTTAGCCTCAAATTGTATTTGGACCTCCCCAAAATGTTTTAGACCCCTCCCGAAATAAATTCCTGCGTACGTCCCTGGCATCAATCATCTCCCTACTAAACAACTTATAGTTTTATTGACAAAATGTACAAAATGTATGCTGAATTACGAAGTTTTGGGAAGGACCAGGACCCGGTGGCCCCATCCCATAGTTGCGCTTCTGGTCTCTAATGATAAAGACTTGATGTGCTGACAACAGATCACTAGAGGGGGCCGCGGTGGCTCAGTGGTAGAGCTTTCACCTCTGGTGTGTGGGGTCTTTTGTTCGATCCCAGCTCGCGCCAAGTGAACTTTGTGGTGGACAAACACGGTGTGCGTGAGTTTTCTCGGGGTTCTCCCGCTTCCTCCCACTTTCTTTATTCCACCATTTCATTCATTTCTCATTATCACCGTCTCGTTTAGCCTAGCAGAACAACCGTGGGACGTAAATAATAAAGATTTCATTTCATTTCATTAAGTCATAGAGTTCAAATAATGTAAACATTTAGCTAATGGCATTTTGCAGAGGTATTTCAAAAAAAAAAAAAAAGAAAAAGAAAAAGAAAAAGAAAAAGAAAGAAAAGAAACTGTAATGGAACCTTTTATTTCTTTTCTATTGCGTTTGCTGTAATTGTTGTAATCCTGAACATTGGGAAACGTAACATTGTAAACAGAAAGTGAAGCAAAGAACAGAGTAAGACTCTCCTAAATTTCAGCAAAACAAAATGTTAAGAATCAAAAGAGAGGGAAGGAAAAAACTCGCTGACTGGAAGGATGTTATGTTGTGTTTTGGTTAAGTGTCACCCACACAAATATGAGAAGAGACTAAAAATCTTCTGGGTTTTATTTCTTTCTACTTCATCTTCCAGGAACGGAAGCTAACGAAAAAATAAGACAAAAAAGAGAAACGTAACATTCAAAAAAAGGCTTTTGAGGGAAAAAAAACTATAAGGGAAGACTTTGTTTTTCAAAAAAGGAAAATAAGATATTTCCTTTTGAACTAGTGAAGCACCACCATCTTGCTAAAGATAGACTACTACAAAATATTATTGCAGTCACCAACCTCGATCAGGGTTGCTAACTATATACAGGTAAAATAACTTCAGACCCTGTCACAGAATGTTTATTACATGATTTACACAGAGCTGCTCCTTGCGATATTTAGCGATTCTTTGCCTGAAGGGCCCGGACATATGAGTCCGAGTCAAAAAGGCCCTGTTTAAAACAGACCTGCGTTCAGGGGCGTAAATAAGGACCCGCACACCCCGCATTGCGGGGGGCCCAGGCCATCACGGGTCCTGTGATCAAAGTATTGAAAATACTTATAAGTAAGATGTATAGGCTATATACTATGGACAGTATCAATTTCATTTGTATTGAAACAGGTGCATCATTTGTGCCCCCCCCCCTTGAGTTTGAGTAATGCATACGTTTTTATTCATCAGTTGTATTGCTAATATAGCCCATTAATAAAAAATGTGAAATTCTTGTGTCGGTGGAAAACGTTGCTTCCATAGAAAATCTTAAATGACGCATTTTCCTTGCAACAGAACCAAATACAATGTATGAAAAAAATAAATCATGTTTGCTCGTTAGTATTTTTAGTTTTACCCATTTTAGGGTTCCCAATCTAGAAGGAGCAAAGAGCGGGGAAAATGATTATGAAATAATGAAAAAAGTACTCTTTAATGGACCATTTACAATTTTGCTACAACTAACTTTATAAATCTCCAGTAGCAAGAAAGCTTTCAACCAATTGGCGCGTGCTTGGCTTTTGACTTTCCGCTTGCACTTGAAACGCATGCTCTCATACAATCTGCCTTTTATTGTATTTGTAAGCGATGCTTTAGACCCTTTGCAAAGCGTCATAGCATCAGTGGCCATTCATTGGCTATTGACTTGACTTGACTTGTAAAACGCTTGCATGAAGCTTGAATGAAACACTGAGTACAAGGTTGTTCCGATGTAACTTCGTTACTGGAATCCAGCTTGCGGCATGCTTGCACGTTTTCCAATCAAGCTGGATGCAAGCTTGGCCGACTTGCAAGTCAAGCTTACAACAAGCGGTTTGCAAGTTTTCTCTGCTACTAGAGATGCTATATGTTTGTCATTTTGTCTTTCCTATACCCATTATTATTATTATTATTATTATTATTATTATTATTATTATTATTATTATTATTATTATTATTATTATTATTATTATTGAAGATTTAAGAATTCAACGCTTGATCTGAAATCGCAGAAGAGTTCAGACAAACATCACATAAGACCAACCAACGGGAAGAAGGGGACAGTGAAGTATGCAGAGTTTATGAAGGGGGCACCAGATAAACAAGATTCGAAATGTATGCTCTAGACCAAGGTTTCTCAACCTGAGAGTCGCGAGAATGTTTAATGGGATCGCGAAGATAAATATAATTAGAATCTAATACCAGAAAATATTTTTAAATATTATTTTGAATTTTGTTCTGATAGGCATATTGTTACTGTTAACAACAACAAAAAATAGTTCTATTAAACATTTTCTACAAGTGTAGAGTTGTTTAGAAATCAATTTAAATGAAAAAGGTACTATATGAAACTAATGAAAATTGCACATTGAAATACCAGAAAAATACAAATGCAACAAAACCTGCGCATTGAAATACAATTAAAATTGAAACCTAATGAGATACCTGAACACGGTGTGATTTCACTAGTGCGGCAATGTCCGGTTCAATCTTCGTGACACACATTATCAAGTCATTTACAATACTCAATAATTTTTTTAACAACTGTCCAAGTTTTTTAAAAACTAAAATCAGAAATCACTTAATTTTTTTTATCATATGACCGAAAATTACGGGAGTTATGAAGTTTTAAAATTTTCGAACGGCCTCCATTTTGAAACAATATTACGGACCGGATTCGATATTTGTAATATGAATGAACTGACCAAATTTGGTTTTAATCCATTCGCTTTAATGGAAATTACTGTATCCACTACTGTATAAAAAAATGTATTCTACTGTTATAGAAATAAATGGATATCGTGAGATCTCCGCAATAGATATATTAAAAATCTCACACAAACTTATTACAAACCAGAAATTATAAGGGGATCGCTGGCAAGAGGATGTGATAAAATGGACTCGTGATAGGGATTAGGTTGAGAACCACTGCTTTAGACAAAGGCTGATCATGCTCTAAACCACCGATGTCGATCATATTTCACGGAAAGGTAATTGGGAGCATGAAGTAGATTTGGAACAATGTCTACGGTGAGTAAATCAAATTAACGAAATCTAAATAAGTTCGGTATCTCTAAGATATTTGAAGTTAATATGCTGCCCATAATATACCTATGGATATCTAAAATATGTCTATACAGTGTGTTCCAAAACAACACCGACAACGTTTGAAAGGTGATTCCTGGCATCATGGACACGAGTCGAGCTAAAACTCGATTCGACTCGAAACTCGATGCGAATTCGAGCCGAGTTTCCAGTCAAGTCAAAGGTAATTTTCTCGAGTCGAGTTCCGAGCCGAGTCACTGTTTTGAGGTCGAGTTTCGAGTCGAGTCGAGTTTCAAAAATGGCTCGCTCGTTTAGCTAATTTTAACTCGTTTTGAAATCATTGCCTGATTGGACTGGAAAGCGAAAGCTATAAGAAATGTAAGCAGTAATGTGGAATATTTTTAGTGTTGCTCACGAGGTGAGAGACTGCTCGCATCTCGTCTCGTTTAGATTAACAAGACGACAATGGATTTTTATAACGAGACAGCCTCAAATGTCGTGAGCACAAACATAAGTATATACTGTAGTTCTTACCATCAAGGATGAGACATGCACGGTGAAAGTTTTGAGCCGAAGCAGAAGCCCAACCCGTGTAGGGATGTTAACCGCCTTAGCTCGGTTCAACTGAGCGAGCAGCTCGAGCCGACTTGGTTGAGATGAGGCACCGACTTGGCTCAGGTGAGCCATCAGCTCGGTTTGTTTTGGCTCGTATCGGTTTGGGTGGGTGAGCTACTGGCTCGGCTCGATAGGGAATGAGCTGTGAGCCGTGCTGCTCGAGCAGTTGAGAACCCTAAACCCGGACCAAGCAGTTTTGAACATGTGTGGCCGGCGCCCTCTGACTTTTAACGATTTTTGGTTCGAGCCCGGATACTTGCTCCTCCAGAACTCAAACCCAGAATCTAGTGAACGATGTCCTTGTCTCCTAGACTTCATGACTACCGAGGTCAGCAGTCAACTAGTTTTTAGAATTCAGATACAAACCACCTATCTTTCATGTTTATACATGGTGTTGTTATAATAATAATAATAATAATAATAATAATAATAATAATAATAATAATAATAATAATAATAATAATAATAATAATAATAATAATAATAATAATAATAATAATAATAATAATAATAATAATAATAATAATGTTATAGTAGTAGTAGTATCATTGATAATAATTATATTCTCTATGTAGGACACTTGAAAAAAGTACTTGAAACCACACACAACACAACTTTTGGCTCGATTTGGCTCGTTTTGGCTCGACTTGGAGGAAATTTTTCGAGCCGAGTTCTCGAGTCAAGCTCAAAGATGTCTGTTTCGAGTCGAGTCGAGTTTTAATGAAACTCGCTCGTGCCCATCCCTAAAGATAAGACAAAAATTATAGAGCAATCTGGGTGCAGCAGAAATCCGTCACTTCGGAGTAATAGGCTGCCGAAAACATGAGAAAATGAACCTTAAAGGTCCATAGCGCCAAAACTATGGGACTTACCGTAGTCAGATCAAGACTTCACTTAGGAACTAATAAGTGTGCTATCCAAAAATACATGTTTTAGAATTTTGCGGTACTCATGCAACAATGTTTACAGAGGGAGTTTGGCTACTGGCATATAGTCCTAATTTGAGGTGCTCACCAACTATCTCTATAAAAATTGTTGCGGAAGTACCGCAGGATTCTGAAACATGGACATTTGGATAGCGCACATATTAGTTCGAAGTTCCTAAGTGAAAACTTGACCTCACAACGGTAGGTCCCATAGTTTTCGAGCTATGGACCTTTATTTTTTCTTTTTTTCCGGCAGTCCATAACTGCAAAAGGAAGCATTTGTGCACCCAGGTTGGTCTATACTTTTTGTCTCATCTTCGTGTGAGGAATCACCTCCCATACGTTGTCTATCTCTTTTTGAAGTACCCTGTATATTTGAATAACTTTATTCGATTATCGGAAGGAAATAAGGTCATAATGTGCGCCAGACGGTTTTAAAGTAAAAACCCACCATCAAAAGACGAGTGTCACAAGTTATTAATCATTCTCTTTTATAGAAAAAAAAAAGATAAATACAAAGGTAGGAGCTGGCAGCACTGCCCGAAACGGCTTGTATCAAACAATATGAAACTTGTGTGTTCTTTACCATTGTCTCTCAGTTTGCGAATATTAAACCGTGGTAAGCGAAACGCTTTAAAAATATTTTTATTGCTTTCTCGTCTGTCGACAGTAGTATGGTAATGAAAACAAAATATGTCTCTTTTTCTCCCACAACTTTTAAATAGTCGAAAACCAACGACGAAGCGACACATAAAAATTGACTTTTGTGGGACGTTGTGAGCCGCAGTTGACGGCTTCTTGTATTAAAATAGGTGGATGCTAACTGTTTTTATTACCAAACCATGCAAAATGTAGAGTTAATTCTTGTTAAGGTTCATATACCACGTCGTCCGTCGGAGATGTGAAGCAAATGAGGATTTGACAACAGGTTGACGCCGAAGAATGTATGTAACAGAAGAACCGACTGTTACTGACTAACGACTAGACTAACGCTAGTGGGTCACTGGACTTAGATAAATGTTTCTAAGGAAAAAAAAATAAAAAATAAAATTCACCGTTTTTATTGCACAATATGCTCGTTGACGTGTCACCGTTCACTTTGATTTGCGAAATGTCTTTTATTTTCTTCCATCAACTTACAACCCATCATCCAATAGTACCTGGCGAGATTTACAAAATGAAAAGGTTTTATTTATTAGGAATCCAGCAAACTTGTTTCCTTCACTTCAAATAGAATAAAAATATGTAAATATCTAGAAATATATAAAAGTAAAAATAGAATTGTATTGACGCCCGACTTATATCGTTGTTTAAGATTTCATTATCATACGTATGACGTCTGGAGATGAGCTAAATTAAGATTGAAAGTATGAAGGATATGGTTGAACCATTGAAAGTTAAGGAAAAGCATGTAAAAAGATACAGTTGTTCCTATTTGTTATATTTTGGGGTTATTTCTGATAGTCATGTAACGTTTGTAGCACATATACCGACAATAATTATCGGTATATGTGCTATTGTAAATGAAGCATTTAGAAACATAGGTTCAACTTCAAGATTTGGTAAATATTATTTTCGTGTATGTTTAGTCGCAGCTGGAATTTGCTTCCACAGTATGGAATTGGATTATCTTCTTAAAACACACACACACACAGAGGCGCCGATCGAAGGGGGCTATAGGGGCTATAGTCCCCCTTGACACTTAGGTATACACGGGATAAAATGGGCTTCAATCCTGCTTTACAATGGTTTAACCCCTCCCTTGATCATATCCTGGATCCGCCACTATATATATATATATATATATATATATATATATATATATATATATATATATATATATATATATATATATATATATATATATATATATATATATATATATATATATATATATATATATATGCGAAACCAAAACAATGTTCTATTCTCTTTGATACAGTTAACACAAATATACCGGTACAAATACAGCCCCTTATATACTACAATACAAATGATCATAAATTAGTTTCACCAATAGACAATATTTACCATAACGAGAAAAAGGTTCAAAAGAGTTGGATAATTGACTTTCTGCTATGATATAATTAACACTTTATGTGTATTCTACAGACCATTATTCTATCATATGGTCTACCATTATTCTATCTACTATTATTCTACCATTATTCTATCTACTATTATTCTACCATTATTCTACAGACCATTATTCTATTATAATACCATATTGTTAGTAATACTGATGACTAGACACCGGATATTTAGGTATTAAACATCTGGAAAATAGGAACTTAAATTTTTTTTAAAAAATAAACACTAAAATAGGCACTTAAATATAACTCGAAATAATGAAGATAAACACTAAATACAATTAAAAAATAAATTCAAGTCATAGATAATGGTAAAATAATATAGAAATATACCTGATTGTTAATATCTTCTTTTACTGTATATGTAAAAACGAAGCTCGACATGTATTTCGTGTGTAATTGGTGACTACATTCTGTACAGCACTTTATCACTACACATAACAGTCCAAATTTTAGACACTTCATCAGTATACAGCAGCCCAAAGTTTTACAGCACTTTATCAGTACACATAGTAGTCCAAAGTTTTACGGCATCTTATTACTACAAACAGCACTTATATTTCTCGGAAGAGACAGGATCCTCCTTGAAATACTAAATTACATAGTTTTCCCAATAAAGTCGTATCTTTAATATTAAAGAATAGGCATTTTTTCTACTGATGACTAAGATTCGGAAGTTGAAAGCGGAAAAATTGCCTAAAAAGGGCCTATAAAAATACCTTAAAAAGACCTAAAATATCTTTAAAAAAGGACTTAAAAACTGGAAAAAAGGACATAAAAGTAAGACCCAATTTAATTAGAATTACATATTTATTACATATTTAATGAATATAACGCTCAAGAAATACAAGCGTCTGGTAGGTTCACGGTCGGTCATTTCTTCCACAAACTGTCCAAACTTAAAAAGAAAACTTCCCCACCCTCGCCTCCTTTGCTGGAGGACATTGTTACACCTACTTATCTGATTTGTGATTGCTGCAGATTGGTTTTATCAGTCCAGTCGTTGAAGAATGTCTTATCTTTTGATTTTTTTTACTAAAGAAAATATGTTTAAGAGGTGCTGGTGATTCGAGTTAATAGCCAGTAAATTTATTGTCGAAAGATGAAGTGCAAGAAAAGACGTTAAGACCTATAAAAAGCTTAAAAAAGACCAATAAATATAAAAAAACGTCGAAAAAGGCAAAAAAGGATAAATAAAATTCACCATTTTCTGGTCTACAATAACTCAAAATGAATATATATTATGTTACGCCTCGTCTTCGGGCACTCGTGAAAAAAGAGGATTTTTCCTCAACTTCCGGGCCCTACTGATGACAATTGATAACAGACCAAGGACCACGTTATAAATTATGATTATACATGCTGTTTTTAAAGAAATATCTTATTTCATTTGTAATTATGATTTATTGTTGACACGAGTTGGTGGCAGTTAATCAACACTAAAAGTGTTTTCGGACCTAAATTTATCAGAGCATTTGTTCATTTTGTGAGCACTAGCTACCCTGAAAATACGTCCCACATATTGAGATACACCCTGTATATTGTTTTAATAATATACAAGGTGTATAATAACATATGGGACGTACTTTGTATATTACTGAAACAATCAAATCACATTGTAGTCGAGTTGTCAGAAAGATGACGAGTCTATAAAAAGATCACCGCTCATGCTAATGATCAAAGTGCCCACGCTTGGATAAAATCCTAATTGATTTTTTTTAAATATTCATTTCAGAATGCTGAATCCAATGAAGTTATTTCTAAACATAGGGCACGAGATTCGTCAATAGGGTCATTTTGTATTCGGCAATAGGGTCACGAGAAAATTGATCTGAAATTTGAGATATTTATATTTGTTTATTTATATCCCGACTTTGAGATTCTTTCCCTTGTATGCACAGTCTTTCCACAAATAAATACAGGGTGGCCCAAAAGTAGGTGTACAGTCCCGTACTGATCAGCTCACTGTACTTTATATCATTTCTTATTGTTATCCATCAAGTAGACTTAGTTTCTTTATTATTTGTTTTAATGTACTTTTACTTATACCTTAAGCTCGGAACAGCCGAAGCAAATAAACCCATTAACTAGAATGCATGGGTGTATACCTACTTTTGGGCCACCCTGTATATGTATTTCTTTTGAGAATGCTGAATCCAATGGAGTTATTTCTAAACATATTCGGCAATGGAGTCACGAGAAAACTGACCTGAAATTTGAGATATTTATTTACTTATAACCTAACTTTGGAGTTCTTTCTCTCGTAAGCACACGGGCAAATATATTTAAAAATAGATTTATTCGATTCAGCGTCCTTAAATTACTAGACCTACAAGCGAAGCGCAATTAGAGATTTATCCACGTGTAGGCACCCTTTCAACAAGTAAATATACGTATATTTTTGACTCCTATAAAATTATAACTATAATTTGTGTTTTAAAAAGACGAATAATAGTGTACTCACCAATAAATTCGTTTCTAAGTCGCGTCCTGTCTTTGAGTTGTGGCGTCGATATTATAATACAGTTGATAAAGGCGACCAGCGCCGTTTTATAATCGACGGACGTAGAGGTGCGAAGTTCCGACACTATCACCTTAAAGCGGTACCTTTCACATTTCAGATCCTGAAATTAAATAATAATAATAATAATAATAATTTTCCAAGAAACAACTCTCGACATAACAAAAAATGCAGCTGCACTGATGAAATTAAGACAGAATTACACAGGAAATTGTAAAATGTGATACAAATATGCAAGGTTTTCAATGCATAGAAAGGCGTCCATAAGGAGGAAAAAGGTAAGGACAGCTTTTTTTTTTTTTTTTTTTTTTTTTTAAACAATGTAAAACTCCTTTGGCTGAAAGCACAATTAGAATTCTTAAAAGTTTCTCGCTAAGCTCACGCCCATTTTTTTAAAAATTTTTTGCAAGAAAAGCATTTAGGTTCGAACAAGCGTGTCTGCATGAAATTTTATTTATACGTCCATACAGGCCGGTAGCCAGTCCAAAAATGTAGGGTGGCCCCGGCTGAAGTTAGGGGGGGCGATCCAACCACATTATAGTTCATTGCTATATTATAGTTCATTTGCAAGCCTACCGTGGAAATTTTAGGGAGGACAGCAAAAATTTAGGGGTGCCCGGCCCCTTAGACTCCCCTGGATACGGGTCTGCGTCCATAAGGGAATTCCGAATGTGCTGGTGGGTCTCGTTTTTCTGCAAGACTCATTTTGTTATAAAATTAGGTCTACATGGCGAGCAGATTTGATCTTATCCCGAACGGTTATCGTCGAATATACGCGGCTTAAAGGAGCACTCTGATTAGCCAAATTCAAAAGACCTCAACAGTTTATCCCTCTATAAGCGACGTTTTCTTCATCGCCTCCGTGGCTAAGTCGGAAGAGCACACGGCTAGTAATTGAAAGGTTCGTGGTTCGTGCCCTCCCCCCCCTCTGAAGCACAATTTTTTACTTGTTTAAAGTATTTTTTTAGACTCAGCATAATGTAAACACATTACGCATGAAGGCGATTTAACATATTTTGGGGGAATAATTTTGTGCCTCATTAACGCTTATAGCACGGCTCAACACCAGTTGTGTGTTAAAGACGTAACACACCCCCTGTGTTAAACACCAACACCGTGGGGTATGTGTTGAACTAACACCAGAACATAGTCGTAGCCACGCTGAAACCACTGCCCTGTGTTAAAATTGAGTTGAATTAACACAACCATTTTTTGCTGTGTAGAAACTAAATGTAATGCAGATATATTGACTAAAAACACAAATGAGAGCTGTCAATATAATGTTCAAAGCAACATGAATAACTGGAAAACACCGAGTTAAGAAAAACAAGATAGTCACATGCCATAGTTGTACGACATTCTGCACCAGACGCTCACCTAAAAAGTTTTGTTAGGAAGAATTCAAACTTAGGGGAGTCCATACAATACTACAAGACATTACTTCTATGTACCAAAAATACTATAAGTAATTGTTAAGAACTGCTACCTACATTCTCAGATAAAAATAGAACTAGATTGCTTTTATACCTAAGACAAGGAACAGTATAGATAAAGTGCAACATCAAATCTTTAGGATAAATCAATCATTTCTCTTGCTAAGGCAAACAGTTTTATTAAGAAAATGTACAAGTGTATGTCGATTTTCTCTTGGCGGCAAAGGGCCGGGCCCGGTGAACTCCCCCACGTGAATGCGCTTCTGCTTTGCATATTTATTGTTGAACGCCACGCCAAAGGATGACATTTTTTAAGTTATCCACAGGTTTCCCAATGTTACAGCCAGTGTTCTGCCACACGTAACGAAACATTGGTTTACATATTTCCACAGATAGTTGATTCTAATTAACTTAAAAAACTAACTCTATGGTCTATGGAACCCGAAGATTCAATGTCGCGTTCACAAAAGCTCTCCACTGACTTCTATCCTTAGCCAATTGGATCCACTTTCTACTTTGTATTTCTATTTCTGCGAGATCCATCTTAATATTGTCCTCCCATCTGCGCCTAGGTCTTCCTAATGGTCGTTTTCCGATTGGTATTCCAGTCCGTTTCTACTTTCTTCCATTCTAGCTACATGACCTGCCCATCTAAGCCTCCTAGACTTGATGACCCTAACAATGTTGGGTAAACCGTATAAATTATGTAGTTCCTCGTTATGAAGATTCCACCATTCTTCTTTCTCGTTCCTCTTAGGTTCGAACATTCATCTCAGGATCTTATTCTCAAATGCTTTCAGTCTATGTTCTTCCCTCAGAGTAAGCGACCATGTTTCGCAATCATAAAGAGCAACAGGCATGAGTATCGTTTTATATATTTTAAACTTCAAATTCCTCTACAGAATTCGCGAAGACAAGAACTTTTGAACAACATAATAACACGAATTCCTTGCTTTTAGTCGACATTTAATTTATTCGTGAATATGGTTGATGTTGATAGTTGATTCTAAATAGCATAATGCAATTTCATGATAGAGTATCCGTCAAGCATTGTACTGACAGCCCTCTCATGCATTAATACTTACGATACCTTCATTTAGTTTAACATCCAGAATGACTTTGCAACAGCGCGTTGTCAGATACAGTCTTGAGCGTACTAATACGGTATTTCGATCTTCTCGTACGGTATACGGTCTGACTCCTTGACCGTGCGTATTATGTAGGGTCTTACTGAAATTTTGTAGTAATATTCTGTCATGTTTCCTATATCCCAGTGACTTCTGGTCCACAACTCATCACAACCCACAGTAGTGTTGCTTTGAAAGCTGACTTCTTCTTTCATCATTCAGTAAAATAAAAGTAAACCTTTATGAAAGTGAAAAACCGAAATAAAGTAATCTTCTTTTACAGTATATGTAGCTACATGTGTTTAAACCAATTAACGTGAAGTATAATGGATTAGCATATAATAGTTTTATACCATTCCAAAATAATTAAACCACATGACAATATGTTTTCAGTACGGCTCAAACAGAAAGTTGCATTCAATAGAAAGTGACGAAGTTTCTTTGGAGGATGGAGATGATGAAATCAGTTTTAATGATTGACAAATTTGTGTTTTTCTCTCGTTATTTTGTCATCTTGCAAAACTGAAATTAATTTTCTATATTTTGAAATAATTGACGTAGTACTATGTTACGTATATTACTTTGTGCATAACTTCAAAGCAATACAATAGACTATCTGGATACAGCAAAATAATAATAATAATAATAATAATAATAATAATAATAATAATAATAATAATAATAATAATAATAATAATAATAATAATAATAATAATAATAATAAAATAACAGGATGTGTCTAAAAGTAAAGGGATCCCATAAGAAATTTTAGAGTGTACAATCTTACAGAGGATAAAAAAATCGATTCTTATCTCGCGTATGATTGTCGAGTTTTGTGTCTGGCAACGCTGGGTTGCTGTGACATCTACTGGACGTTTGCAGTCTTGCAGAGATCACGTGTGTTATATGTTGCTATAATAAATATTTAACTGATGTATATCATGACCAACAAGTAAATATTAAACTCACGTGAATTATAACATATTGCTACATATAATAAATACTTAACTCATGTATATTTTGATACGTTGCTAGCTATGATAAATACATAACTCACGTGCATAAAGATATGATGCAGTAAATATTTAAATCACCAGTAATACACTATGCCGCTATAAAATATTTAACTCAAGTATATAATGAGAATTTGTTATAATAAATATTTAACTCGTGTGCATTATGATATTTTGCTGTAATAAATATCCAGTAGATGTATATTATAATACGTTGCTATACTGAATATTCAATTCATATGTATACGAGACAGTAAGTAAACTAAGGTTACAGCGGATAGTAGGTATTCATTCAAAAAATGAATATCTGACAAAATGTCTACTACAATGTATTTAGTGATACAAAGGTTATTCTTAAACGTAACTGCCACCATTTTACAAATAATTGTTAAGTAGGATAGTCATAGAATTCTAGTTCCTCCTGCTCGTACCATATTTCAGTTTCGCTCTTGATTTCTTCATCATCGTGTAAGTTAGTCCGGAAGATCTTTCTTCAGGTGAAGAAATAAGTGGAAGTCGCTGGGCACATGGTCTGGGTTGTATGGCGGCTGGTTCCCAGTTGATATTTTACATTTGGCAGGATTCTGATTCGTCAAGCCACTGAAAACACATCTTAGACCACGTTTCCATTTTACATGAATCTTGTAGCTGTCATTAAAAAAAAAAAAAACTTGCAACCCGATATTTCTATTTACTGTTTACTTGTTACAACTTCCTGAAAGCAAGAAAGGTATCTTCACCCATGCAGCACTGCACTCTAGTGGACAAATAGTAAACCTCCTCATTAAAACGTGTATTTTAGGGCACTTGCCTTTCCTGTTCAAAAGAATGCGTTGTTTCGGAAGTGGTGAAACTGGTGTTTCGTTTATGTCAGCGAGAGGGCGATAGCAGGTAGCAAGCAAGACAACCCAGAAATTTGCACATGGTTTAACTTCTTGCAAAATGAAAAAAAAAAAAAAATGTCAGAAAGTTGCCCATGGTTTAACTCCTTGCAACCCTTTCAATATTATGTTTACATGGAGAAATATAGTAGGGTTGCAAGGTTCTTTTTATGACAGCTACAAGATTCATGTAACGTGACAACCACCCTTTCCACTAGAATCAGGCAGTAATGTGGGAAAGCTGCAAGAGGGAAGCCGAGGGCTAACTGTGAAAGCCAGCCCCAACATAACCAACTTGTGTCCGCTTGCACAGGTTGTATTCTTACTTTACGGATACTCTTATTATTATGATATAGTTCTATATATAATAAATTTAACTTATATATTTAGCTGTGATAAATATTTAATTCACGTGTATGTTACATGATATGTTGCTCCACTGGTCTGACAAGTAACGCGCATGCCTTTCGAGCACGGGTTCTCGCCTTTAGTTTCCGCCAGTGTTGCCAACCGTAGCGGAATTCTGCTACGCGTAGCGACTTTTCGTTGGCCTGGCGACAAGCGGCGACGGACGAAAAATACGACTTTTGAAAACCTATCTTAAGACTTCCAATTTTCCCTTATAGCTTGAAGGAAGTGAACAAATTAGGTTAGAAAACATTTATTTCATTCTAAAATGCTTAATATAGTTTTATAGAGGAAAAGTACAAAACATTCAATAAACGGGATTATCCCGTTTTCGAGAATGCTGTATCAGTGATGCCAATCTGGGAAAAATCCCATATCATGGGAGGTTTTGACCTTATTTTCTCGGAAAGGGATAATAAGCAGCATATATGGGATTTTTCGAGAAGATCGAAATTTACGGCTTATTCATTTAGATATTGTAAAAAGTGACTAACACAGAGAAATTTAATTTCTAATATTATAGCATACTTTTAATTAGTATAACGTGGGAAGTTCACACGTAAAATGGAATTTTTTGAGTCTCGACATGGGATTTCATATTGTTTGAGGTTGGCATCACTGTGCTGTATGTAAGGGAAGAGGAAAATTGCACAAGTATCCATACCTGCTCTTGCTACTGCTGATTCAAAATAGGAATTGCAATTAAGTCATACTCATAAAGTGCATCTTTTGCTGTTGTAACTGGCAGCCAGCATCTAGAACAAGCCATATAATCGACGAGGAAAACTAAAGTTCTTTAGAGTTCGCTAATTTAAAGCATAAGTTATTTATGTTAAATTTTATAATTTTGAAGTAATGCAAAGCACTATGCAAACAGGTAAGTGGAGTGAGGTTATAAGGACGAGAGATAACCGGGAATTCCAACTCCTATGTTAATTTGATATAACTTCATGAGTATTTTACAGTTATATACAATTTATATTTAGGCTGAATTTAGGCTCTAATTGGAAAAAACTTAATCATTGCCAATAAAATTCCCGGATACGTGTCTGTACGGAAATTACCATATTTGTCGACCTATATTACTTACATTTAACTCCATAAGATTATATGCTGACAATAACAGGTTCGTAGCCATGCTTAAGAATTGTCTTTAGAGGGGCTGCATTTAAGAGATATCTGTAATAAAATTCAAAGATTCTACAAAATTTAATAAATACTTTCCGTCATAAAAAAAAATAATATTTCCCGTCATAGAAATTTTAAAATGTTATGGTCAATCCTTAAATGTTCTGATAAGCCCGTCGCCTTCTAGCCAAGGGGTCTCTGGTTCGATTCTGGTGGGGACACAGGAAATATTTTTGCAGCTTTGTTAACATCGCTTTTTGGACCGTTACATTTTAATTTTATAATGTAGCGAAAACTATCGGAATTCGGTAAGGGTAGCGGAACGTGGCGGAATTTTGACGGCACAGTAGCGAGTTTTCAACCTGGGGACCTGGCAACACTGGAGAGCACTACGGTAGTTCGAATTTCACTTTAGACTGTAGATACACGTCTCATATGGCCTTGAGGGTGAAAAAGAGTGATAAATTTCAACAAACAAAAGTAAGCGTATAATAAATATTTAACTTATGTGTGTATATGTTGGTATAATGGATAAGGGATGAGCCTATATTAAAAGGTACAATTCCGGAACTCTCCGGTGAAATTGATGAAAGCTATCATAAGCGTCAGTCGCAATAGCTGATCACTGGATTCGAGTCGAAGACCTCTTGATTATAAAGCAAGAATGCTAACCATTATCCTAGACACGATTGGTTTTTTAAATACCAATTAATATTTATTTTTGTTGGGAGGGAAGATACAATGGCTCAATTGTAAAATAATGTTCTCTGATACAAGGATTTCTGGTTCGATTTCAGTGCATGCATTTTTATGGCACAATATCGCATCGATGTATTTTCTCACAGTGCTCGTTTCCTTCCACATTCTAATACCACAAATTCTATAATAATTACAGCCCAGATTTATATTTTGTAGTAACATGCAGATACGCATGGAAAATATTTTTTTTCTTTCCGATGGACTTGTAAGGATTGACGCATATGATAACGCATATTTTGAGTTAATTTCGATGTACATACATATTTTGTAAACTTTGCAGGAGACTGCACATTTCCAAGTTTTACTGCTGTATACTAGCATATTTCAGAGTATATCACAAGAAAATAAGTTACATTTAAAGTAAGCTGAATCACTTTGTATATGCAGATGTAGAATGAAATTTGTTTTCTGAAAAAAAAAAAAAAAAAAAAAAAAAGCATTGAGTTTGTTGCTTCAATTCACTTTCGATTGCAACACAGGTCATCAAGGTAAGATATTTTTGTAAGAAATTGAAATTTTATTTTCTTAGTGTATATTTCAGTGCATATGTTAAAT
The DNA here is from genome assembly GCF_964235325.1 of Thermobia domestica. NCBI lineage: Eukaryota > Metazoa > Arthropoda > Insecta > Zygentoma > Lepismatidae > Thermobia > Thermobia domestica. The sequence goes on from NC_137456.1 coordinate 323,855,898, forward strand.
ATTTATTGTATATTTTAGAGCACATTTTAAACATTTTTCGTACATATTTGTATGCACATCTCGGAGTTTGTTTGTGCATGGAAATCCGGGCTCTAATAATAAATATTAGCTTGCAATTGTTATCCAACTTCTTTAGCCCATAACACATAATTCTGGCCATAACTCAAAACTTATTTAATTACCATTTGTTTCTTCTGTTAAGTTAGGTTATAATATATCAATGGTATATATATTACGAGATTTGACCGTATTTCTCACGAAGTTATTTCAGTAAAACTGCTCAGTGTGCATTGATAGTTGCGTATATTTGCGAACCGTTCTAACAAAAAACTAAGCCCAAGAGCACACACCACAAGTGAGAGTGTTTTGTAATTATTAAGCCTTTCGAAGTCATGCATCTCTTCTTTGCCAATTGCCAGCTTAAACATTGAACTACGAGAAGTGTCGTCAACAAACGCATTTGACCTTTAAGTTAAAAATAGAATTAGTAAACGTTGACTCCTGAGTGGCATGTGAAATTCGTATGTATTTTACCTGTGTGTACTTTCGTGTGTAAACAGAATTGTGTATTTTGCCGTTGGAGATTGACATAAGAATCTACATGACCCAAAATTCCCAAAGCAAATGCAGTAGTGGTCTTCTAAAATTTAAGAAAACAACATTATTCTTCTTCTTCTGGACACACATTTGTCAGCAGAAACCAAAATTACGAATTCGTATAGCAATTTAGATCTAATACATGGACATACAAATCCCTATCAATGTAAGTTGGAGTTGGACACACATCAAGTGTCTGAGTTGGCAATGGTCTGGTGTGTTAGGACAAACTCCATACTACGTGAAGAGCAGTAGAACGATAGTGTGCAGTGAATTGCCTAGACGGTAATAGTGTTAAATGGGCGACATTACTGATTTCCAAAGAGGCCAAATTGTTGGCGCTCAGTTATGTGACGAAAGTGGTAAGTGTATTGAGTCTGATACCAGGGATAGTGTCCAAGACTCATTTCAAACTGTTAAACCGTTTTCGCGTGATATGATTACATAAACAATAGAAACGTTGCTTTAAATGTGTCAAAAATATATTTATATAAAACATCAATCTTCCTTAAGAGTCTTCATCCCGGCGAAATTAAAATACCGCTAATTTTACAGTAATTATGTGATGTCTTCAAATAAATAAAAGATAATTAAAATATGGAACAAGAGCGCCCTAGACAATATTATTTTGCGTGAGGTACCGTTATCACAAGTCACCTAGTGGCTTTCCGTTTTCAGCTGTTGAGAAACGCGAAAATAAATGCTGATGTTCAAAATGGCTCGAAAGCGAAAGCAGATAAGTGAGTCGTGATAACGGTTTCTCATGTAAAATAATATTGTCTAGGGCGCTCTTGTTCCACATTTCGATTATATTTTATCTATTTGAAGATATTACATAATTACTGTAAAATTAGCGGTATTTTAATTTCGCCGGGATGAAGACTCTTAAGACTAGACAGGCATTGGCAGTGGCGTATTTAGGGGGGCTTCCGGGCTTAAGCCCCCCCCGAAATCTTACTTACTATAGTAAAGTATATGAAATATCTTGCAGAATTTTCACATTTTCAGGCAAAGCCCTCCCCGAAAGTTAGCAAAGCCCCCCCCGAAAGAAAATCGTAAATACGCCACTGGGCATTGGGCTGCTTATTTTGTATGAAGAGTAACATATGAGTTTCATTTTCCTAATTGGACTGGCTCGCGAGGTACTAAATTTTCGAACAAATTATGACCTCTACCTCTCCTCTTAGGATTTGCATTTTAACCCAGTTTGAAGTAATTGATTAACTATGCACAAAAAATAATTTCACTCTCTTAAGGCATTTACCCGTGAGTCGATCACACACAAAATCATCTTCTCTTTTATATATTAGATTGTATTTTAATTATTTTTTTTTCTAAATTATTTGTGCTAGAATTTTCGAAAACAATCGCAAAAATCTAGACAAATTTCCAAATTTAAAACCCACATTCATATATTTAGAATGATTATTGTTTAGGTACAAAATAGTAATAATAATTAGACATGACATAGCATAGCATAGTTAGGTAAATTTCTCGTGTCGGCATTAAGTGAAGGTCTGTGCGTGCGAAACAAAAGAAGTGAGCGCAGCGAATTGGCTTTTGTCTCTTCAGAAAGGTCACTTCACAAACCTTGTTAACGCCACCTACGCCCGTTATGACCCTTTGAATGACCCCTGAATCCTTTTACTTCAAAAAGCTGCGCCCAATGGACAAAGCCACTTGCGAAACATATTTTGTAATGTATGCTTATTACAATATTTTCTCTTTTTCTAATGAGAAGAAAAATCTTCAATATTGTTAGCGCTTAAGGACAAAAAGAAATCACTAAAAGATTATTAGGATTAGGATTTAGATTTCCAAGATTTCGGCATCTATGGCCATGTTAGCCCATCACGTATGAGGGATGACGTCCCTCGGCGAGCACACTATCCGGGGAAAGGGAAGGAAGGAAGAGGTCTGGGACTTATATGTTAGGTACCACCCCGGCATTTATTTGGTGTGAATGAGGAAAACATAGAAAAACCTCACTCAGGATTGCTAACCTGAAAAAGCTTTTTTTTACACTTTTTCGACCGAATGTCTCCCCACCGGGAATCGAACCCGGCACCGCTCAGGGAAAAACAAAGGAATGAAAAAAAAAAAAAAAAAGGAAACGTCTGAGACTTGCATGTTAGGTACCTGGATTTTATGAGGAAAACCTCTTTCAAGATAGTTGGCCTAAAGAAGCTTTTACACTTTTTCGATCGAATGTCCCCACCGGAAATCAAACCCGAGACAGCTTGCATCAAAGGCAACCAAGAGACGAAATATTAACTTATCTTGGGAGTTCTTATTGAGCTGAACAAAAGTATACGATTAAGTGGAAATCCTGATGTGTAACTTTTGAGAAAATAAAGAACATATTTTTCAGACACTAAAAGGTATGTCGTTTCTTGCAAATAATAATTTAATAGCTTTCATTCGCTGGAAACATCTTTCTGTTTAACGTCTCATGGTTATCTCCGTGAGGCTAAGAAAGACGATAATTAACACACATGAATGATGATGGATGAATTGGTGGAATGATTGTGTAGAAGGAAACCCACGGACACGATGTCGTCCAGCACAAACTTACTTGGCCCGGGATAGAACCACGGTCCCTATGCACCCCGAGCCATCGTGCCAGATTTATTTACTTATTTATTTCTGTAAATTTAAATAAACTATATACTGTTACGTAGTAGGGTGTATGTTTGTTGTTTGTCGTCTCCAAACGGCGATACACACACTCCTAATAGTCACAGTGCCTACATAGCAGTGATGCATATACGTGTAATACTGAATAAGTGTCTGTCAATTATTATTATTATTATTATTATTATTATTATTATTATTATTATTATTATTATTATTATTATTATTATTATTATTATTATTATTATTATTTTTCACTCTTAAAATGACACGAAACCTCTTAAAGCAATATCAAAGATTTGCGTTCATAACAGTAGCGGAGATAAAGAACCTTACAGGCGGGCTAGAATATGTTGAGTCTGGGAATACATATCGTCGATCCAATGCCAAAACCGCGAAGGTGCTAAATTTGACTTTTGAGTTATAAGGATTTTAATATTCAACTTACCCCGAAAAATCAGTATGAAAACTTAGGCACATGTTTTTACGAATTGACGATAACTAATATATTCATATTTCACAAATGGGACTTTGGTATTGCAATCTGTGTGGCCCAAATAACATAAAACTGCACTTAGGTGAAAATAGAAAAATTTGCGCATTCGCGGCTTTTGGCATTGGACCGACGATATCAGGCCGGCTTTGGTTTGAAATGGCTGACCCTTTAAAAAAAATTTTATACCATTATGAACATAAGTAAATTTTGCCATTTGTTAATTCTAGGAGTGCAATTGGAGTGCATATTAGCCTCTTTCATTCTCTATTTCATCACAGATCTTAACTCCGGACATTGGGATTATTTCCTATTAAATCTCAAAGCACATATGGCAGACTACTAAATATTTTTGAAAAACTAATGTTTTTTCTTTTGCCCGTTTTTCGTAAGTGCAAAGAGCTAATAAAATGTAACTTACCACACTAATAGATAATGTTATTCTATACCCGACAATACGAATCGGAAGAATTTTCAGTGTTGCCATCCATAGAAATTACAGCGTGATCAGAATTTGAATTACTCAAAAATCTAGGTAAAGGCAGCGACTAGAAAAATGAACTCAACGGTAATTGATGACTTATCACACTGATTATGTTCCTTGGTTACTACTTTTTAAATAATATTTCTATTTGTTATAAAACACATAAATTATTACAAAATAAATAAGTTATTACAAAATAAATAGAAACATTATTAAAAAAATAGTAAACAAGGAACATAGACAGCATGATAAGTCATCAATTACCGTAGAGTTCACTTTTCTAGTCGCTGCCTTTACCTAGATTTTTGAGTAATTCAAATTCTGATCATGCTGTAATTTCTATGGATGGCTACACTGAAAATTCTTCCGATTTGTATTTTCGGGTGTAGAATAACATTATCTATTACTGTGGTAAGTTACATTTTATTAGCTCTTTGCACTTACGAAAAACGGGCAAAAGAAAAATTAGTTTTTAAAAATATTTAGTAGTCTGCCCCCTTAAAACGACCAATATTTTCGAAAGTCATCGTTCAATACACACCCAATGGCATATAAAGTCAGAAGATTTGTTATGCTCACTTTAATAATATATCATACGCTAAGAAAACACCTGAAAATGATTGTAGATTGCTTTCGACCAATAGGTTATCCTACCTTATAATGTTCCAGTGCATCCAGTGCTCGATTGTATCCTTCCGGGCTGTAGACGCATAGCGCCGAAAGTAGTTCCAACACCTGTTTCTTGACCGTAACATTGTTTGTGTCCAATGCTGAAAAAAATAGAAGAATAAAAGATTTTAAGTATGAATGAATTAATCAAATTTAAAACATTTATGATTGTAAATATATGATACCTTATTCACATAAACAAATATAATTGAGAAATTCAGGATGAAGCATAAGACGTAACAGTGAAAATGTAACTCACACAAGAAACTGACAAACACTTAAAATCAGAAAGCGAATCCAGTGGAAGGTTCTAGAGTGGTTCCCAACCTTCTTTACCTGGCACCCGTCTTCGTGAACCCTACATACTTGACACACGTATCCTTGCTACTCGTTGGTTTGGGCCAGGCGCGGCCCCAGAAATTTTTGTTGGGGTGGGTCAGGGGGGTCCAACACTACAAGCCACTACACCTATGTAGTATTGTACGGGTATTATTCTGTAATCGAAAAGGCGATAAGTAATTGTAAAAAATACTTCCATCTATATTTTCAGAAAAAAAATGATAGAACTAGTTTATTTTCATAAGAAAAAGAGTACAGATGAAGTGGAACATCAAATTTTCATGCTACAGCAACCATTTCCCTGTTAGAGAAGAATAATTTTATTGAGAAAGCGTACAAATGTATTTGAGTTAGGAAGTTTGGGCGGGTCTGAACCCGGTGGAATCCCCCCCCTCACTTCCCGTAGATACGTCCCTGGTCTGACCCTTTTTGTGATTTCAAATGCAGCATCAAATTCTCAAATCTACAATAAGAATAATTTTCACTATTCCATATTTATTTTGAAGTAAACTTCTGCATAGCATTCTATTACAGTTTTATTTTTTAACAACATATTTTGCTCTATGTAGATCAATACTAAAACCGGAAGTTGTACTGAATTTCTCTCACTTCCGGTATTAGTAGAGAGTTAAGGATGAATATGGAACGTATTCTTAGGGTGCTTAATTGGTTGCAGGAAATTGGTTCTCGCTATTTATTATCGTTTTTGCTCTATAGTGGTGAACGTTAAAATTAAAATTGTTGTTTTCTACCACTTTCGGTCAATATTATCTCCATCAACAAACTATTCCTAACGTTTCACCCTCTACGTCCTTCTAACATCAAGTAGATATTGCTTCCCGGACGGAGGGCACACAGAGAAGGTATATACTGAGATTTTTATCTCCCGAACGCACGGGCACACGGACAGGGTATATATTGAAATTTTTATCTCCCGGACGCACGGGCACACGGACAAAGTATATAACGAAATTTTTATCTCCCGGACGTATGGGCACACGAACAGGGTATATACTGACAAGTAACACTTCACATCGTTGCTGCCGGTCTGACGCTAAACTATACATTTTCGGAAAGCACTAGTCCTAAATAGGATAACTACACAGTGCGACGGTCAGACGTTGCCGCGTTCAGGACTTATGGAGCGTCAAACATTAACATGGGGTTTATGAGAGTAACCATAGCAGTCGTATTATTTCATGCTAATTCGTCTTGCATTTGAACTCTGTGCTAACATTTGTGTTGTAGCAGTCGTATTATTTCATGCTAATTCGTCTTGCATTTGTACTCTGTGCTAACATTTGTGTTGTTTTTGTGTTTTTTAGGTATGCGTTGTAAGATGGATCCGAAAGTGGTCGTTTGGGCTCTGGTGGCCGAGATCGGGACAAATGAGCGCAATCCAAATTTGGAAGAGCAAAGGATGGTGGCACACATCAAGTCTCTTTTGACCAGCGGGATGGAAGTCGTTGAAGAGATTCGTACGCTCGGCTTCGGTGACAGTGATGGTGACCAGGGGGACGGAGACATGGATTTTGGAGACGAGGAAGACCAAGAGCAGGAGGATGCAGAGATGCCTTCGTCATCGCAGCAGTCTCATACGTCTTCCGCATCTGGCTCATCAGCGTCAGAATACCTGCCCTCTCCTGTGAAGAAGCCGAAGTTCCAGGATCAGCCTCCAGAAGACTCCAAAATGACACCAGAGCAGTGGCGCGAGTACAAGGCAAAAGCCTATGCCTACTGGACGGTAAATCCAAAAACAGGTAGGCCTTGGAACACAAAGACCGGTCGTGCTACCCACTCGACTCTGCAGAATCAGTTCAGGTATATTCGGAACATTGGCGTGCTACGTCACTTTGGGGCAACACAAGGCAAAGATGACAAGAAGACGCTGATGGCAGAGATCAATGAGGCAGTTCGGGGCATGTTCGCGGAGAAACAGCACACTGCTATCATTCACGATCGAACGTTGCGAATTTGGGCTAGGCAAACAGCTAATGAACTGGACCCTAACAAGAGTCTCAAGTTCAAGGCATCACCGTCGTGGGTGTACAGATTCAAGAAGCGCAACAACATCGTGGACCGTGCAATCACCCACAGGGTCGGCAGGACCTGGCAACTGAAAGAGTTGGACTTGCAGCAGCAGGCTGATGCTTTCGTATTAGCGACTCGCGAGCTCATTGCAAGCGAAAGCATCCCACCAACGCAGGTTGCCAATGCAGATCAGAGTAGCTTCAAGAAGTTGTTGCAGAGTACTCGCACTCTCCGTACCAAAGGAACAACAGTCGTGCGAGCGGTTGTGGGATCCATGAGCGCAACAACCCACAGCTACATGATCATGCCCGTGATCACCATGGCCGGAGAGATTCTGCGGCCGATGTATGTACTGGTGTCGGAACCAAGTGGAAAGTTTCCGGGAAACAAGCCTGCAGATCCACCGAACATCAAATCATTTGCTGGCAAAACGTCCAACATGAACAGGGACGACCTTAAGGACTTCTACGAGCAAGTGTTCTGGCCAAGCATGCCTGATGATCGGAAGAAGATCGTTTTGCTATTGGACTCGTGGACTCTGAACAAGGACGACAATCTATCGAACGCACTGAAGCCTGCCGACGTTGCGTTGCACAAGAGACTGATTCCTGGTGGTTGCACTGGAAAGATTCAGCCTTTAGATGTGCATTTCTTCCGTCAGTACAAGTCCTTTGTACGCTTTGTGACCGACACACTGGCCATGGACAGTGTCATGGATATCTGGCATCGCGATCGATTCCTGGCACTACAGTCGTTTTCACTCTACCAGTTCAGCGCACCCCGATTCAAGAACCTGATCCGGTACGCTTTCCACAAGGCTGGCTATCTGGACGAGGAGCCGGGAATGTGGATCTCTCCGCACGAGTACTGCTTTGACTCCCTCGACGAAGGTGACGTGTGCTTCACGTGCGGCGAACTACCGTTCGTCAAGTGTGCACACTGTGAGCGCACTCTTTGCATCTCTCATGCTCTGTTCGACGATTTGCACATTGATTGTACCCTTTAACTTACGCAAACAAGTGCTCAATCAGACAACGTCGATTCAAACGTCACAAACCTTGTGTTCTTCTTCGTTTCCTGTAACTCTCATAAACCCCATGTTAATGTTTGACGCTCCATAAGTCCTGAACGCGGCAACGTCTGACCGTCGCACTGTGTAGTTATCCTATTTAGGACTAGTGCTTTCCGAAAATGTATAGTTTAGCGTCAGACCGGCAGCAACGATGTGAAGTGTTACTTGTGAGATTTTTGTTTCCCGGACGAACGGCCACACAGACAGGGTATATACGTTGATTTTTTTGTCTCCCGGATGTACAGGCCCACGGACAGGATATATATTGATTTTTTGTCTCCTGGACGGATGGGCAGAAAGCTACGGTTTTGGCCAGGCGAGGTTTCGGCCTGGCGAGATTTTGGGCCGCGAGGTTTTGGGAGGCGAGGTTTTGGTCAGGCGAGGTTTTGGTCCGCGAGGTTGTCGCCGCGAGGTTCTGGTCGCGAGGTTTTGTACCCAAACCGGGGTGAATATATAAAAGGGTTTTGATTTGTAAACGAAACTTCTTGAAAATTAATAAAAATCGAAATTCTGCATAATGCTAGTGAACAGAAAAACAAAAAAATATATCTTTAAATTCTGTAGAATGAGTGGAGATGAGAACAGGGAATCTGATTACAAAAAAAAAAAAAAAATTAAAAAAAAAAGTACAGATTTTGAAAGTGGATACTGGACATTAGTGGCAAGAATTATTAATCAACACATAAATTTTGAGTGAGAATTTACTAATTATGAAGCCAGGATACGAACTGTTCACTAGGGGGTAACCACGGAAAGGTCTACCGGGTCCGGACGCCCGAAGATTACGTAACTCGAATAACATTTGTAGACTTTCCTAACAAAAAAATATACCTGTTTAGCAGAAAAATTACTGATGTAGGCTAATGATTTGATTTTATGCCTCACTGTAATTTTTCTTTTCTTATAAAAATAATCTAGTTCTATAATCGTTTCTAAAAATATAGATGGCAGTAATTAACAATTACTTATCATCTTTTCGCGTGAAGAATAAGACAGACTTAATATTACATAGATGTATGGACCCCTCCCATCAAGCATTTTCTGGGTGCATGTCTGCCATTCACCATCATTTAATTTCAAAGAAAATGCATATCAACCACACAGAGTCAGGAATGAAAATATACGTACCCAGGTGCTTTTAAACTTTAGCTACGGACTAAACATAAAACAATGCTTATCTTCTAATTAATAGGTCAGAAAAGATGAACAGTCCATCATGTAAGACAGGGACCACCCAAAATATTTTTCCTAGAAGCGCCACTACGCATAGTCCCTGATCTATAGTTTTGAAAAGCATAGTTTATTCAACTTTGGACGTAGGCGGGAGGGCAATGCTTCTCGTCTTAGCTATCCGGTTCTCCCATCAGAAGTCCACAGATATGTGATTGGGTGCAACTAATGATATGGTCGACAATTTATTAGAATGGGCCAGAACCTGAAATGAGCTGTTGAGGCATTAAAAGTCACAATACTCGGACAAAATGTATCTTCCTGAATAGTTTTGAGAAATAAAATATACGTCGAGAACAGGAAGTACGTCATGAATGAATTTATTTTAAATATTTCCATATATTTATAACAGAAGTAACTACACCAGAAGAATATTGAACTCATGAACTGCAGCTGAATGTATAGACCTTTCTTCTAAGCTTGTTATACCGTGTAGCAACAGGAAAGAAGCCCTGTTTGACCAGTGCTTTGTAAAAACATGGCTTTAAAAAGTGCAAATACTTGTGTATTTATTGCTCTATCAAATCAATGGTGAAACCTCTTGAATGCAAATCAAGAACCAGAGCAAGTACTGAGTACAAAGGGGGAGGTATTGTACTCATGTTCCTCAATACGAAAAAAATACAAAAAAAAAGAAAAAGAAAAAGAAAGAAAAGTGATCATCGAATTCAACGCGTAGGGTGCTAAGGACATAGGACAAAGCAATACTTGCTTTCTTTTATTCTTTTAGTTCATTTTGGTGATACTATCAATGTAAAAAGGTACGAAATGCTAACGTTATTATGTTCGCGTATATATATATACCCACACGCGAAGTAGGCGTATCTTAGGCATTGGAGTGTGATCATCTCTAAAGAGCAGGCACCTTTTGCGAACACCATTGAACCAACGTTATACTGCATACATACATACATATATTGCCCCCCTAAGGACATAGAAAATGCGTTTCGTGTGTGAGAACAATATTTAACTAGTGACATGGTACTTTTCCTTTTACGCAAGACACGTACGCAAGAAGAAGAACGAGCACGTATTGTATGTAATATGCATTACAGTTGAAGACACAATAGAGAGCTTTCAGAAAACATATAACAAGAGTACGTACCGACCACCAATGTGAGGTCTGCTGAAAAAATTAACGACGAAATTGAGTTTAAGGTTTTTGGGTTTGATTTGAGAGATGTCTTTATCTATTTACGGACACTTTTAAACTAGCGAAGATTTAGAATAACCCAGCATGAAAATGGAAAATCAGTGCTTAAAATGTAAACAAATAAATAAATAAATAAAATGTAAGAAGTCGGTTTATAGTTATGATTTACAGTATTTTTTTGTTTTCGGAAAAAATCAGTTCCGAAACCCAGTAGAATCCACTTACGCTTAGTTTCGTTATCATTAACAACATAAAAATTTTTAAAAGTGAGGCATATTACCAACAATGATGTTATATGAAGTAATAGCTACTGTTTCCAGATACAGTAGATTCCCGATTTTCCGAGGTAATTGGGACCAGGTCCACTCGGATATCCAAAAACTCGGATAATACGGAGATAAGCTCTTATTACCGTAGTTTTTTTTAAATACAAGAATTGTTTAAAAAATGAAATCGTTAAGTTTTACGTCCCACGATTATGTCGGCTAGGCTAAAGGAGACGGTGATGATGAGAAATGAAGGAAATGGTAGAATGAAGAAAGTGAGAGGAAACGGGAAAACCTCCAGAAAAGCCACGCACCCGGTGTTTGTTCACCATAAAGTTCACTTGGCGTGAGATGGAATCGAACCAAGGACCCCATGCATCAGAGGTGAACGCTCTACCACTGAGCCACCGCGGCCCAAGAATTGTTTATGACAGTGTACAGTGTACAAGATTTAAAAAAAAAAAACAAACAATGTTTTAACATACCTAGAGCTTGAACTCCTCCGTGGCTAAGCGGTTAGCGTACGTGCCTTTGGTGTAGAAGATTCGAGTTCGATTCCCGGCGGCAGCTCATGTGGTTTGGATTCCACGTTAATCAGTAGGTCCCGCTTCATATAGCCTCGCTGCTGAAAGGGACGTTAAACTAAAAATCAACTCAACCGCACAAAACTTATTTATTACTATTATCATTATTATTTTAATTTTGTGGTGGTTTTCTGGGACCTCCTTTGGTCTTTCTTTGATGCTGCAATATGACAGACAGCTGAGACCTAAGCTTTGGATTTAGTAGCTTAGCAACAGCCAGCTTGCGCGCCATCTCTCACAACAATTGTACGTTGCAATTTTTTAGACTGCCTCGGTTAAGCGGGATTTGGATAATTGTGAGTACTGTAGTTCTATGTCAGGGTACGGAGTTTACAACGTTACAATTGTCGAGTATTTAAGTTCTTGTGAGAGATTATTGTTAGAACGCTCATCTCTAGTGCGAGGGGTTCCGTGGTTCGATCCTAGCCTGTGTCAGTTTGTGGTTGATAATGTCGTGTCCATTTGTTTTCTTGAGGTTCTTCCGTTTTATCCTACATTCTCATTTCACTAATTGGTATTTCATAATCATACAGTTTCATGAACAATCCTTCTCCTTTGACCTACGAGCAGTGGTGCTATTCTAGTCTTTCAACAACCGGTTCAGATATATATATATATATATATATATATATATATATATATATATATATATATATATATATATATATATATATATAAGTGGCGGATCCAGGATATGATCAAGGGAGGGGCAAAACCATAGTTTGCAGTTTTATCCAGTGTAAAGCAGGATTGAAGCCCATTTTATCCAGTGTATACTTGAGTGTCAAGGGAGGGGGCTATAGCCCCTATAACCTCCCTTGGATCCGCCTGTGTATATATATATATGCGTGTGTGTGTGTGTGAAGACATAGATAGGTAAATAGATAAAAATATAACTCGCTTAGAAAACAAAGAAACAAACCATACAAAGTACAAGAAAGGCTTTTTTTTTTTTTTTTTTTTTTACAGGAAACTGCAAGCGACAGGCAGCGTCCTATACAGCATACTAATACAAGGTGGTATGATGAAATTATGTATCACTAGGAAGATCTGGAAATGAATTATAAGATAGATGGTTGGAGAGGCGGCTTTAGGATTTTAATTTTTTGGTAGGCCCGCTCCCTCGCTTATGGTACATCTACATATTTAATTGATTAATGACAGTAGGAAATTAATATTACAGTAGTGGTTGATGGTATTTGTTAAATAATTATCTACCATTGATATAAATAGTGGAAAATATATTTACTCGTTATTGTATCTTTTAGCGTTAATATATTTTTCAAAATTTCTGTGTAGACCCGTGCTTACCACGCCTGCCCGCTAAAGCCGCCACTGGATGGTTGTCAAAAAGTATTGAAAAGACCTTAATCCAGCAATGGATCGACAGTTGTTGATAATGGTATCTATACGTTTGAAATATAAATAACCCTCACCATGTGATCCCAGTTCTCATTCTTGATATCTGAGCATTTGAGATTAAGAAATAAGCGCTTATACCTTGCTCTGGGAGATTCTGTAACTGTAAGAATTTCTAAAAACGAAGATAGTTAAACTAAAACTTACTGTTTCTGGGTATAACAGGGTGGGTTCGGTTCTTTTATGTTTGGGTATAGTTCTGCAAAGTCGAAATATTTTAACAACCGGTTCTAGCGAACCGGCTGAATAGCACCACTGCCTACAAGGCATTTACGTGGGACTTTTTTTTAAACAAGTATATTTGCCACTTTCAGGCCTAATTTCGAAATAAAAAGAAGCTCTTCAACATACATTTATTAAAGTGATTATAAGACTGACAAAACACTTCCAAATATAGGCTAGGCCTACACAAATCTCAAGTATCATAACAACTCCATAAAAGCACTAAAAAACTTTGAAGACAGTAAATAATATTACGTTACAGAACCGACTAAGTTCGTAACCTGAAGTACCACTGTATTAGTTTTAAAAATTGATATTTTTTTTTTCAAAAAATAAAAGATTGTCGAAGTTTTTTTTTTTTTTTTTTTTTTTAAGCTGTAGCATCTGCAATATTGCCATTATTCAACAGTTAGTTATGATTTTCAATGCCCAACACTTCTCCGTTACTTCTTCTAAATATATATGATATTAATAAACTTTTCATGTTGCTAAATGTGCAAAGAGAATTGCTTATTTAGATAAGGAAAACCACACGCAACACAAATATCTTCGGTTGCTACACCTCCCTTGCTCCCGCAACGTTTTACAAGTGAGAGTGGTTTTGAATAAGACGAAGCTGATTTGTCATGCTGTTTGACTTTTTAAACATCAACTATAAACGAGAAATGACGTTTCATAATGCCTACAGCGTCCTCGTCAATTCATGTCGGGGACTTTTTTTTTTTTTTTTTTTTTTTTTTTTTTTTAACAGGCAAAGGCAACGACTACTAATTCTATGCATTTTCTCGGTCGGTCCCTTGTTACAGAAGACAAGTTTCTTTCTGTCCTCCCGTCTCCTCTTCATTCCCTCTGGTCTTCTGTAACATTAAAAAAAGAAAACATTTCTTTTATTTTTTTAAAAACATCACCCGCCACTGACGAACAGGCTCATTATAAAATGTCACCTGTTTCTCAACGCAGCAGGGACTCTGCACCAACTTGCCAACTATATACTCTGTGGCATCACTATTCTTATATTTATGATGTGGTTTATCTTCCTTGACAATTAGTAGGAGGGGGAAATCAATGACGCAGGAAAAGAGTCATAAATTTATTAGTTGAAACCCTTATTCTTAAATCATTGCGAACGAAAAAAAAAAAAAAAAACACGAAGAAATAATGTCAAGTGGTATATTTTAGTATTATATCAACATAGTTGCATCTTTATCTTTTGGCGGCAAGGTCTTTCCTCTTTCGATCTTTCTTCTTGGGTAAATGCAGCAGACACACTGAAGTTTCTTCTAGTTCTGTTAGAAATATTCCAATTTTCCCGCTAATTCGAATTATATCTAAACCCTGTTCGGCCTAAGCTCTAAACTGCGATGAACAAGGAAACGTGAAACTAAATCTCGCTGATTTGCTGTTGGCCTACCGACGCTTGTACTCCTCCGCAAAATAGTTCATATGATTTGATTGTTACTTTTACTATGAAGCTTCATATAAAACTACTACATTATTATAAATGACAAAGATATAATATGGATTATCTAATAATACTACAATCGAGTGTGGTTAAAGCATGCGCAGTAATTATGGCGCCAATTCAACTGGGGTAAGCGTATTCTGCTTTTAGGTTTGAAAGATGTCTCACATGAATCCCAGTTCCACGAGTGTTGTGGTGAAACACAAAACGGGAAATCTTCCCTCACTAAGCAACAATTGCTTACCAGATAAATTTAAACTTAGCTTTCAAGTCTTTTTCTTTCTTTTCTGCTGCTGCCCTAAGTATCTGGACAACACGAGGAAGTATTGTCAGAATGCACGTGTATAATTTTGCTCTTTTCCCTGGGGAGTGAGAGTGATACATCACTAGCCAATCGTATTTGTGACGAGTGGAATGATACAAATGTTTTGTTTATCGGAGTTTAGAGCTTACGCTGAACAGGGAATAGTGGTATTCAAACATCTGAATATTCGTTTTCAGTATTGGAACAATCGTTCAAATAATGGGCTCGCCGCCCGTGATACCAAACTGAAACCTTATAAAATCCCATCTCGAAAGACAGAAATTCCCACTCTGCTCATTTCTCACATGTTATATTAAGTACAGAATTTTCAAAATTTATAAAATATGAAAATTAAAAGTATTGTATTCCACTTACTGTTTTTTTTTTTTTTTTTTTAATATTTAAGTGACTTATTCGTAAATTCCAAACTTCTAAATTCCTAACTATTTTCCTTAATTAAAAGAGACTATTAAAATTGCTAAAGAAAACAAGTACATTCTGTTACCACAATTTAGTATTTCCATCTCGCTTTTGTGTCATAATCTTCTACTAAATGTAATATATATATATATATATATATATATATATATATATATATATATATATATATATATATATATATATATAGTGGCGGATCCAGGCTATGAACAAGGGAGGCGCTAAACCATAGTTTGCTGCTTTATCTAGTGTAGAACAGGATTGAAGTCCATTTTATCCTGTGTATACCTGGGGGTCAAGGGGGAGGGCTATAGCTCCTAAAGGCACCCCTTGGATCCGCCTTTGTATATATCTATATCTATATCTATATATCTATATCTATATATCTATATCTATATCTATATCTATATCTATATCTATATCTATATCTATATCTATATCTATATCTATATCTATATCTATATATATCTATATATATATCTATCTATCTATCTATCTATCTATCTATCTATCTATCTATCTATCTATCTATATATATATATATATATATATATATATATATATATATATATATATATATATATATATAACTAGGCATTCCAGTTATTTTGTGTAGGAGATTTTAGAAATTGACTGTTTGTCGTTTGATAATTTACTTTCCTTTATTCGTGATTTTTCTTTAAACTCCAGAGTACAATTTACACTCCTTGATGCTTTTCTTTTTTTGACCTTCACAAGTTACTGCATAAATAATTTTCTCACTAATATGCACTCTCCAACAACAACATTTGACAATTAGCACTGATTTCATGTTTATTTAAGTGTCATTAGCCTATCCCCCACTCATAAAGAATTAATAAATATACGAAAAATCCCATATATGTTGCTAATTTTGATGAAAATTCCCTTTTTCACTATTCGAAAAATTCATGTCAAAAAAATTTCACGAAGTGATATCTTTTCCCACGAGTTGGCATCACTGTCTCCCACTGATTTACTACTTGGCGCGTGTTCCGGGGTAATATTGCCAAATTGGGCTACAGGCAGTGGATTCGGCGATTTTTTAAAGTGCCATCGCTCTCTAACTTTCAAATTGAGCGACACGGCTACTTTTAATTAAGCTATCAGCAAGCTGTAACTCTTAAGAATATCCTACTTTCTTATCCTAATCCTAACTATACCTATATAAAACTACATGAGCTGACATAAATTATTAAGCACTTCCTGTAGGGCAACAATAATTAAATTTGGCATAATTGTAGGTTTCCGGAACTAACCGTCAGAAAAATTGCCAAAAGTAAATATTTTTAATTTTTAGGTGGTCTAAAGAAGGGATGAAGAATTTCCCCATGTTATTTAAATAGGCCTCTTTTTGGACTTATAATCTCATGTTTTAGGTACTTCGAATTGGAATAGAAACTTGAAATTCGGTATACTTGTACGTTTTCGTTAGCACTACCTAAGTAAATCAGTAAAAATAAAAATTTCATCTTTAGAGTGGTTTTATAGCGAACTGAAAAATCTTTCCCATGCTATTTATATGGGACACCTTTTACACCCCCAAATTATTGAGCACTTCCTGTACGGCAACAATGATTAAATTTGACATGATTATAGCTTTTCGGGACAAACCACAGGAAAATTGCCAAAAGTGAATATTTTTAATTTTTAGGTGATCTAAAGAAGGGATCAAGAATTTCCCCATGTTATTTAAATAGGCCTTTTTTGGACCTATAATCTCGTGTTTTACGTACTTAGAATTGGAATTCGGTATGCTTGTATGTTTTCGTTAGCGTTACCTCAGCGAATCATCAGAAATAAAAATTTGGAACCGTAGAGTGGTTTTATGCGTAACTGAAAAATCTTTCCCATGTTATTCAGATGGGACGTCTTCTACAACCCCAAAATGTTTAGGCACTTCCGGCAAGATTAGAATGATGAAATTTGGCATAATTGTAGCCTTCCAGAACTAACCGACAGAAAAATTGCCAAAACTGAATATTTCTAATTTTTTAGGGATCTAAACGCGGATGAAGAAATTACCATGCTATTTAAATAGGCGTCTTCTTGGAATAGAAAATATTATCTTTTAGATAGTTGAAATAGGAAAAGAAACGATAGAATTGTGGGTTCAAGAGGTGCGAGGCCGTAGGCCGAGCAAAACATTGTATGGGGGCGAAGACCCCGGATGGGCAAATTAAGGAAACATGCAGAGCAAGTTCACGAAATTCACTGTTGATGCAAAGGCCGATAGATAAGAAATGTGAGGCCGTAGGCCGAACAAACTCGGAGATTAGTTATCATATATAAAATGTGCTAGTTATCATATATAAAATCACAAATTATTAATTTTACATAATCTGTTTGTTGAGTTTAACATTTAATTTTACATTATCTGTTTAATTCTTCCTTTGGTACCTTTTAATCTCCAGTGTCACCGACCGTGTTGGGGCCTCAGATAATGTTTAGGCCTAATACTTGTACGGAAGTGTGTAAACGTGAACATTGCAAATTTAATTGTGTTACTGTATTGTCCATTAACATAATAAGTAAATGGAGTTACAATAAAAAGTTCCAAAATTAATGGCTTCTCAGATAAAGAATTTAGCAAATGAATTTAAAAAGTGAGGGATAACAGTGCAAGAGCATCTTTTAAACGTTATAAAATATATTTCAGAGCTCACTAAATAGATTGTTAGCAATCATATCTTCTTGGAAATCAGAAAGGTCGACCATTTTATACTATCACCGTCTTCCTAGTTCATTGTACACTTCACTTCTATTACTTCTGATGTAGTATAGGGTTTGTCGTAACATACCACCGCCAACCGACTGAAAATGCGGTCGCAGTTTTATCTGATTAGAATATTAGTTTACATATATATGATTAGTAAAAGTGTACATCTGCAAAAAATATTCATTTTTATGTTTGGGCAACAAATACTTCAAATCCGTTACTTTTGGGGCACAATCTCGCTACTTTTTCATCTTCGGATCTGGCAACACTGTTCCGGGATGTGGGGGCGTGCTGGCTTGGTGGTAGAGCGTTCACCTTCGGTGCTTCGGGTCCCTGGTTCAATCCCAGCTCGCGCCGTGTGGACTTTGTGGTGGACAAACACCGTGCTCGTAAGTTTTCTCGGGGTTCTCCCGTTTCCTCCTACTTTCCTCATTTCACCATTTCATTCATCACTCATCATCACCGTCTCCTTTAGCCTAATCGGCATAACCGTGGGACGTAAGATTTCAAGATTTTGTTCCGGGATGTGATTCCTGGTGATAGGCGTTCTTTCAGAAAAAAAAAATGTTACGGGGGGGGGCACTGCTGGTACTATTCTATTTATTATTTTTATTACAGACGTATTACTTTGGTCTCCTCCGAGGGGGCACTCTCAGAGCTCCGGGGCGGCAGTGCTCCCCAAAAACATGTCTGGAACAAACACTGCCTGATTAGAGAGCATTAAAAATCTAAATGCATTACCGTGATTTGGATTCTACTTTAAACTGTAGATCCAAGTCTCATGTAGCCGTGGTGCTGAAAAGAGACTACCTTCGAATATCGAATTTTATTAGAATATTCAAACAGCGAACAATTGAATTTTAATATCACTATTTTTCTTCTGTGTAAGGACTCCAGAAATTGTGATACATTTAACGCTAGAGAGATACTGGGATTGATTTCTTTATAGAATCATTAACTTGTTGAGATAGGAAGTACGGTAAACAGTGTCGACAACAGAGAAGAAATTTATCCTCTCGCCTTAAAAGGAGAAATATCTATAAATTCGGGACGAGAGAAGAAATATGATAATTCTTAATTCGTTTTCGAGAAATTTCACAAGAGATCCATTTTCACAAGTTATTCTTCCGAAGTTTTAGATCTTAAATACTGTTTTAGTGTTCGGCCTACATGATTTTCACAGTATAAAAACTATAAATTGATAAAGTGACTGCTCGAACATAGTACAGAGTTTTTATCAACGCTTCTCCTTACATAACATAACTCAACAATAAATATGGTTGAAATTACGTTTGAAGTACGATGACTCTGTAGGGCAATTTTGACACGAACTCCGTTGCAACTGTGAACATATTGGTTCATTTTCCAGCCAACTTGGTCTATTACTGACCCAAATACAAAAGTCTTCCAGAATCACCCATCACAACGCAGTCTGTCTGTGAACTTTTATTTCTTACGAACAGTTTTGCCAATTTGAATCAGAATTGACGTTAAAGTATAATTAATGACCAACGTAGAAGAAATATCCCGTTTTCTCCCACTTTTCCCCCTCCCATCATTTAAGTAATTATCATCGCCGTCTCTTATCCTTGACACATAAACGTGGGATACAAACTCAAAATAAAAAACGTCATCAATGGCTTAATCAAGTGGACTATACCAATTTTGGTGTAATTCACAAAATTGAACGGCTGAAACCAATGTAAACGCATAGTTCTCAGAAACAATTGGATGAATTTTGATCAAAATTGATACTAAAGTTACTAATGACGAATATCAATAATGGTGTAGATCGGGAGCCACGTGGCTCAGTGGTACAGCGTTCACCTTTGGTACATGGGAGTCCTTGGTTAGATCCCAGCTCGTGCGATGTGAACTTTGTGGTACAAACACCATGTGCGTGGATTTCGTCGGGGTTCTCCGCTTTCTCCTCCCACTTTTTTCTTTCCACCATTTCCTTCATTTCTCAGCATCACCGTCTTCTTTAGCCTAGTTGGCATAAACTTGGAACGTAAAACTTATTGGTTTAGATCTGTCAAGATTTAAGGCCAATTTTGTTTGTGCTTCTCCAACAGTAAAAGATGACATATACTTCTATATCTCAAAAGTGACTTGGAAAACATAAATTATAATAAAATCTTACTGCTATGTAAAGATCGAGCTCGCGCACTGATTAAGAGCGGGATGTGAGGGAGCTTGCAAGTCACCAAACTTAGTGGCTGATCAGATGTCGCCCATCCAGTGACGAAGCCGGAGCAAGATTTATTAAAGAAAAAAAAAAGAAAAAAATGTAGTGACAACAACCCGAGTGCATTTACGCAAGCCAGAGTGACATAAATTCATTCAACATCTTTCTCCACATTAAGCGCATTAACTATACCACTGACCAGTAACAATAATTGGAACCAATGTTTGGTAATCTATTTGCCTGGTGGGAGTTGTTTGTGACAAAGTTTACCATGTACATGAGCCAAAATACCAGTTTCGTTAACTAAATGCATTGTGCATTGACAGGTCTTTAGTTGGTTTTCCTTTGTAATGTATAATAGAGACAGGCATTTTATCTTGCTTTTAATTTTTGCAAATCCTGTTTCTTTTCACAAATGGCTTTTGGACACTGGTCACGTGGCACCCCATGACGTCATCATAGTCATGCAGGAAGAGTAAATCATTCGCCACGCCTACATCCAAGGCTCCAGCTCTTCGATAAATAAGGCGCGGCCAAGGTCGAAGACAAACTCAAAAAGATCTCCAGCTTTCTTCAGCAACCGAGATGAGAAAACAACGACCAATCGCTAACCAGTACAACAGACAAATGAACCGGTGTTAATAGATCACAGATTATTAACGCCACAGAATGTTCAGTCACTCGCTGTTATATAGTCCATGCGTTAGATGCACAGAGTATTGACTGCGCAGTGTCTGCACAAAACATTTTGTTTCTGGTTGTAAGACAAGAAGAGAACGAACATTAGCATTCGCAAAACAAGCCAGGTAGTGTTTAGTTTAAAAAAAAAAAAAAAAAAAAAAAAAAAAAAAAACCTCAATGATGATGCATGTATGAATTGATAGAGATCATAACACTGAACAACATGTTATGGGTGAATGCCAATTCCTATGCGTCGTTTTCGAGAAAATCCAGATAAACTAATTTAAACGTAAAAATTTACGCTGTAGGATACGCCACACCACATATTAAGATGAAAGAGAATAGTATACAATATATATATGGTTAATGAGAAATAATCCAAAATTATGATTAATTAGAAAACTTTAATATTATCCAAAATTTGAAATAACGAAAAAGCTAGTTAGATTAATGAAGATATGTTTAAATAAATCCAGGGTGGATTGATTTAAATCAGTCTGATTTAAATCGCGATTTAAATCAAGATTTAAATCACTTGATTTTTTTAATAAAAATAGTTGATTTAAATCAAATTCCGAAATAATTTAAAGTGAAAATAAGTAAAATCCCGTTTCTGTTCTGTTATTTCGATTATGGAAGTTAATAATCATAATACAATGAGACTCAAATGTACAGTATAGTATGAAAACAAGTGTCATGCAGAGGATGATTAGGGAAAGTCCCGTTTTGAACAGGGAAGGGAGCAATCCTGCTTTCTTCTTTTCGTAACATTGGGTCTGGGTTTTAAAATCGTTAACTATTTCAACGGGGAAATCACCATCGACATTTAAGACGAAAATTCTTTTTTGTGCGTGTCTGTGTTTGTTTGTTCCCAGATAATAGGGCATATTTAGAGGGGCCCTATCCCGTCCCTCCCCCCCAAAAAATTGTTAATTTTATAATTTTAGGCGAAATTTATGTATTTCATGCCGCAAGCTAGTTCTGAGTTTTTAAAAATAGGCCCCAGCCAAATATCAGTAACTTTTGTGAAAAAAGTGTCATTTTGATAAACGTTGTTGTACTTTTTCCTTAATTCTTAGCCTTTTAAATGATATCACCTATTTTTAGGTGATAAGGTAGAATCTTCATTATTCGATTAAAAAAGTACCAATAAGGCTTTTTACTTCGTTTTCTTCAAGACTAGAGGCATTTTAGAACACGTTACATATGCTTTCACGCCTTTCTGCGTTGAGGCATAGTGTGTGATGATCATAAATTTCAAGATATTTTTTGTTAAGCATATTATTATTATTTTTTCGCAGGTCACATTTTGCATTCAGAAGACTGAAATTTTGCGTACTCGTTCAGTGCATCCCTTAATAATTTTCAGATCTCTGCGTGGAAACAGCGGGGTCAAGAGGGGCAAACATGTTTTTAAAAAGGATATTTTTAACAAAAATAGCTTTTTTCGTGATTTTCCCGCCTTAGATGGAGGCATACAAATGATACCGTTTGAAAGCCTGTTCTATTCTGAAGAAAATGATGTACGTACTATGCTCCTAGGATAAATAGGGATGTCTCAGGAAACTGTTACCTGAGATCCTGTTTTATACGGGAATCTGGGGTATTTGGGGAATATTATTTTTCGTAGGCTTAGAATACTTTTGCACCTACAAGCAGGGTCTAAAATTCAACGAAATCACAGCTCCACACTGGTAAAAATTTTGTATAGTATAGAAAAACTAGTTTAGTCAGCATTTGTTTTGACATATAATCAGTGTTCTGTCCAGCACATCATGTTTACCTGCGACTAGAAATAATAATAATAATAATAATAATAATAATAATAATAATAATAATAATAATAATAATAATAATAATAATAATAATAATAATAATAATAATTATTATTATTATTATTATTATTATTATTATTATTATTATTATTATTATTATTATTATTATTATTATTATTATTATTATGTAGGAAAATTTTGGCATCCAAAGCAAACAAAATTAAAGGCACATTAGGATACATATTTAATTGTATTGTATTAAACCATAACATACAGGAAACAAACCGGTAAGAAAAATAGTCACACTGGAAGAAAAAGTTACTTTTTCTTACATAAGAATTTCACTGTCATTTTTCCATGATCATCACGCTGTCTCAGTCTGTTTTCTGCCGAGGCAAATACACCGTTATACCAGGGCTGTTCCTTTGACTTCCTACCAACTTCAAAACGCCTTTCCTTTCTGGCCAGCTATTTCATAACAGCAGGGATTGGGCTAAAATCTTTCTACGGACCCATATTTATATTAACGTGAAGGTAATTTTTCACAGAAGTGGGAGCCAAAGAGAGTCTGTTATCTGTTTTCAATATGCTGTACTCACTTATAAGTCTTTCAATATCGGAAGAAAATGTTTCGAAGCAACAACTCGGGCTAGACTTGTTGACAGAGCATGAAATGCTGATTCCCACAGATTTTCATGAGAAGGCTTTTAGCGTCCAGATCTTTCAACATACTGCACGATGATGCCTCTCTATATTGCATTGCGAACTGCAAACAATCTGTATCAGGACGAATAACTTTGTGGCATTCTCTTAGAGCATCATCAGTTACATCCTCTTGCAAAACACCCAAAGGCTCCAAAGCAACAATACTGTCTTCATACAGCAAACGCTGACTAACAAAGTTAATTATGGAATCCAGGACTTCGTAGCGTACTACAGTAAAATCTCTTATCTCACTGACATATTTGTTATGGGATTTATTGCGACGTGTGTTACGATGAAGTTGAATACCATGTAATGAGTACTGTATTTCTCCATTGACGTTCTCTTGCACACGTTGGTTTAAAAACATTTCTTCCCACCGGCCTAACAGAGGTTTCTCTTTCCTCTCCAATTGTGCTACAGTTCTATTTTTATTTGTTATTATGCCCAAAATACTCAACAGACTCAGCCCAACCTGTTCATACTGCTGACTGTGAGCGCGATTTCTCAAAACCGGGTAATATTTAGTCAGTAGTGGGTACCCACACTAAGAAATTCCTGGAGGGATCCCTGTATAATTTTACTAAGGCTTTGAATTCCAATGTTTCATATAAAAATAAATAGACCTAATGTCCAACGCCCAGCAACATGCAAAATTGAATATCCTATGCTGCTTGTAGGCACAAAGTACTGGTAAATCAACTAGATGAGAGCCATGTGTCAGGTGTCGTGTCTGCAAGCATAAAGACGAACTAAAGGAACATTGGCTTACCCTTTGTTTCTTTATTTCTTTTCTCTGTTCCATTTTCGTTATTGTTTCTGAAGTAATAGATTACTTTACCAAAGACAACAATGCATCGTCACCAAACAGCAAACACTGATCTATAGACAAAAGAATTAACCCGGGCCGGCTAGCGAGATTTCTTTCCCATGAAACTTACGAACGGATAATATTTCCTGGGTTATGATTGGTTGTCGAGAGTCTACGGTGCTTCGGCTAAATTTTTGGCTGTTATTGATGTATGTTATCTCTGGTAGTACATATTTCTATACCGGATTCAAAGGATCGTGTAATTTTATCTACAAAACAACACATTTCATTATATCGGAAAAGTGTAATGTCCTATTGAAACAACAGAAGAACGTGCAGCTAGTTGCATATTTTAAAACTATATGAATGCAACCGAAAACGTTTGAAAACTAAATATAGTTAAAAAGTTCCTTCACCTCAAAATTGGTATGGTTTTCCCTGCCATCTAGGAGAAACCTATACGTATTAACTCTGGCTTAATGTCATATACTGGCAGTTATATGGAATTGAGTAACCCATTGCATAATGAATGTATTGAATCAGTAAAACTTAATTTGACACACTAAACGCGTTTAAATGCATAATCCGAGAAAAGTAAGGTACTAACATTAATACCACTCCACACTTTTAAGAATTATAGTTCCACACTCCTTTCCTACAGTTCCACAAAGTGTGGAGTACTCCACTCCATTTTAGGCCCTGCCTACAAGACTGAAATTTTGCACATTTACTCAGTGCACCCCTCAGTATTTTTCAAATTTGTTTCAGATCTCTGCCTTAAAACAGGCGAAGGAGTCCACAGAGGTAAAATAAATAAATAAAAAAATTAAAAAAATAAAAAAAAAATTGAAAAAGATATTTTTAACAGAAAATTCGTTTTTTCATGGCTTACCCGCCCCAGATACATGATGGAAACTTTTGAAGGGTACCGTTTGAAAATTTGTTTTATTCTGAAGAGAATAATGTACAAATCATGATCCTAGGATAAATAGGGATGTCTGAGGAAATTTTTATATTACATCCGGGTCATCTGGGGCATTATGGGAATGTTCTTAGCTCACTGTTAAATAATTTCCTCACCCTTACCACTCAAGATAGAAGCTTGAAATTTTGTACACACATTTAGTACACCCTTAGTATTTCCCAGTTGATTTTGAGATCTGTGCGTTGATACAGGGGAATCCAGAGGGCATCAAAATTTTTAAAAAAAGTAAAAAGAAATGCCGATTACTCACAAAATTTCCCGCTTCAGAGACATGATAGGGAAATGTGAATGTTACCGCTTCAAAAGCTGTTTTATTCTAAAAAGAGTGATGTATGTACCATGATCCTAGGATAAATAGGGATGATGCTGTAGCTGCTTGTCTGAAAGTCTATAATTTACCTTTAAAAAGAGACATAATTTAAAAGGGTTAAGAAACATTGCTTGGGATTGATATAGGTTAACGATTGGGGATATTCAAAATTCAACCCCAATATTTTCACTTAAATGGCATAATTAGCATTTAATACTAATTCCTAATGCTTTTCCTTCAGTTCGCGACTTGTATTATACGAGGAGAAAGATTTGATTTAAATCAAAAAAATCGATTTAAATCAAAAAAATCAACAAAAATGATTTTTTTTAAAAAAATCATGATTTTTTCCACCCTGAATAAATCCCAAAGTAAAGCCCGAGCAGGAAGAGGAAACTTCTTGTCCTCGTGTTTTCACGTCGAGAATGGCCTGAAACATGGAGGTGCGTTGTCGCAATTATTATAAAACCTTGTCCTGGAGTATGTCACAAGAACAATCAAAGATAGGAACTACGGCCTAGAGCTGAATAGTAATCACCAGGGTATGGTGTATGCTAATGATGTAAATTTAATAGGAGAACAATAGAAATAAATGAAGAGTTCTTATTAAACGCTCGCACGGACATGGGCTTAGAAGTAAATACAGAGAAAACTAAATACTTGGAAGTTCGTTGGACCGTAATACTGCAAATTATAGATGTAAAAAAATATCAAATAATAGTTTCGAGAAACTGGATATTTTCAAATATCTAGGATCAACATTAACAGATGGAAACCATACTCACGAAGAAATTAAATGTCGACTGAAAGCAGGAAATTCGTGTTATTAATCAGTTCAAAATCTCCTGTCATCACAAATTCTGTCCAGAAATTTGAAGTTCAAAATATATGAAAACGACAATCATGCCTGTTGTTCTGTATGGTTGCGAAACATGGTCGCTTACTCTGAGGGAAGAACGTAGACTGAAAGTATTTGAGAACAAGACCCTGAGACGAATATTTGTACCCAAGAGGAACGGGAATGGGGAATGGTAGAAACTTCATAACGCGGAACTACATAAGTTATATTGTTTACCAAACATTGTTAGGCTCATCAAGTCTAGGAGGCTCAGGTGGGCAGGTTATGTAGCCAGCGGCCATTAGGAAAACGGCCATTAGGAAGATCTAGACACCATTTTTAGAACACCTGATATATATTCTTACATATTTTTGTTTGTCCTCTTCTAGCGGTCACATAATACTCCTACCAATGCCTGCATCTAACGTATACGCTAGCGGAACACTCCTGAGACATCCACAGAATATTCTTTCTTTTTCCTAAACAAACTTCCTGCCATTCCAGCTTCTCAAAATACGTTTAAATTCAAATTTAAATACATGCTTTCCTCCCTCCAGGTGTTCTGATCGAAGGAGCGTAAAGGGAATTGTGGGAGGTAACCAACATAAACTGCTCATAGGAGGTCCCTATATGGAGGCACTAATGCTTTTATGATGAAGAATAAAATGAATTACGAACATTGCCACAAGCATATACTGTATATAGCTAAAACATTAATATAACTTTAAGTATTCATTACTTTCCTAGAATTAGCCACTAGTAATATAAAATACATCATAACATTTAAGAAATCATAAATGTTTTGCTGTTAAAGCAAGACTTTGGCGCCAATAAGCAATCTAAAAATACTTATTTATTGTAGAAATATTTTTTAGCGTTTGAAAATATGTCTGCACAATATTTTCTGCGAAGTCTATCTGATTGATTGATTAATTTGTATTCATGTCTTTGGGCAGTAAAGACGCTCCCGGGTGAGTCTTACTGGAATATTCGAACAATTATTCGATTACGAATAAGTATTCGAACAGTTATTCGATTACGAATAAATATTCGAACTGTTATTTGATTACGAATATATATTTGAACAGTTATTCGATTACGAATAAATATTCAAACAATTATTCGATTACTAGGGATGCGCACGAGACAAGATTTGTGGCAGTCTCGTCTCGAAAATGTGCCGTAAAAGTGATGTCTCGACTCGAAAAATGTATATTTTACTATTGGAAGAGCCGTGTCTCGACTCGAATTTTGTCAGGAAAATCCTGTCTCGACTCGTCTCGTGCGTATCCCTATCGATTACGAATAAATATTCGAACAGTTATTCGATTACGAATTAATATTCGAACGGTTATTCGATTACGAATAAGTATTCGAACAATTATTCGATACGAATAAATATTCGAACAATTATTCGATTACGAATACATATTCGAACAGTTATTCGATTACGAATACATATTCGAACAGTTATTCCAGGCAGTGAATGTGTGTCGACAACTGCTGCAAAATCCGCGTGGTGTGCATTTCCTGAATTTGATTGTCACATTTAACGAAAAGCGAGTGTTTTGCGAAATGAATGTGCAAATACAGTGATTGATCAAGAGCCAACTTCCAGAACCGGTCGTCAAAGAGAGTTGTTTCAAACTTAAAATCCTATTGTTGTTTTTGTGTATGTATGTGTGTGTGTGTATGTCTCTCTCTGTGTGTGTGTGTGTGTGTGTGTGTGTGCGTGTGTGGTGGAACTACGAGGGTGTAATTTACTTCGAATTCGTTCCTAACGGTCGTACCATCAATGCTGACTTTTATTGCGAATATTGGAGCGAATGTATGCTGCGCCATACCAAAAATATCCTACATTGGTTAACCGAAAGTGAGTCCTGCAACAAAAGTCGAGGAAGTTGATGGCACACAACTGATACCACAATCAACATATAGTACTGACCAAAGGTGTCCAAACTCATGAGGTCCGCGGTCACGAGTTCGCGGTCGTCCGCGGAACGGAAGATATGCCACGCTTTTGGTGAGGGTGTAGTGACTACGCGGACAGTGCAGCCGTGGTTTAACAAGTTTAAGGACGGCATCGAAACATTCCAAGACGCACCATGTGCCGGAAAACCATCACATGTACAAAATGAAGATCTTCAGGCAGCAATTGTGGGGGAACAGTGACCAGACATGTAAGGAACTGCGACTACAATTCAGTGTGGCTGGAGAAACCATTCTGCAGCACCTCCATCAACTTGGGAAACACTACAAGTTGGGTCGATGGGTTCCACATGATTTGACTCCAGGCCAGAAGGCAACGCGAGCAGACACCTGCGTTTCTTTGCTGTCTCGAAGAAGGAGCCATTTCTGGACAGGGTGCTGATTGCCATGT
Organism: Thermobia domestica; assembly: GCF_964235325.1. Taxonomy (NCBI): domain Eukaryota; kingdom Metazoa; phylum Arthropoda; class Insecta; order Zygentoma; family Lepismatidae; genus Thermobia; species Thermobia domestica. The sequence continues at coordinate 323,884,702 of NC_137456.1, forward strand.
GATGAGAAGTGGGTCCTGTAGGAAGCTCCACGGCACCGTCATCATTGGTTAGACTTATATCCCATAACTTATATTCCAAACAGCCGAAAACAGCACTGTACCAGAAGAATGTCCTCCTGTGTGTTTGGTGGACTGCTCGCAGCATCATGCATTGAGAGAACTGCTACCAGCTGGTCACAGCATCAATACAACTGTGTACTGTTAGCAGTTGAGCTGTCTTCAAGAAAAACTCAAAACTCTGGAGCCAGCACTTCTGAATCGCGAAGGGGTCCTCCTGTTACAGGACAACGCTAAGCCCACGTGGCTAGTATGACCCGGGACACTATTCTACGTCTTGGATGGGAAACACTATTGCATTCGCCAAACTCCCCGGATAATGCACCGTCCGATTATCACCTGTTCCATTCCTTGGACCTCACATGTTCCTCACAATCACCTTACAGGACGCCAGTACAAATCCCTAGTAGAGGTTCAAAATGCACTTGATACCTTTCTCGCTTCGTGGCCCACCAAGTTCTACCGCGATGGAACCCATGGCCTTCCAGGACGTTGGCAGAAGGTCGTCGATGCTGATGGAGACTATTTTTGATCTTCCAGGTACGTCTTAGTTGACATATCGATGTTCGAAGATGGTGGGTGAAAAAGCGACAGAGCTTTCTTAGTTACCTTTATAGTATACTAGTAGTATATTAGCATACAATTGATTAAAATATATGTATAATTTATACTCAGGAGAGCAATTGGTTCCACTGACCTCCCCAAATAACGCTTCTGATTCGAAGTTATAAGAATACATCAATATTCGTAAGTGAACATGTTAAAATGCATATTTAAAATATACACATAAAATATTACGCATACTTCTCCCATCGGACTCCGGAGTGCGCAAATCCAGGCCCGTAGCCAACCCAAAAATTTAGGGGAGGGACGGTAAAAGTTAGGGGCGCCCGACTCAATCATATTATACCTCATTACCATATTATAGTTCATTTGCAAGCTTACCGTGAAATTTTATGGGGGCCAGCCACAGTTTAGGGCCCCCCTTTCCCCCCCCCGTGGATACGGGCCTGCGCAAATCCCCCACTTTATGGCGAAATTCCTATAACTATGACACTCTAGATGTTTTAAAACCTTTAATTTGCACAAAATTGTATCGTGTTCAATAGAATCTCTGCAATGTATCGGATTATTTCGGTGCCATTTACCGCTTGCTTGACCATGTGATCCCCGTCTCTCTAAATGATTTTTACTCCCCCTATTCTTCTACGCACAACCTTGTTTACTTAAATATCATCCTTTCGTCATTGAAGGACATTCTTTCACCTAATGATAGCACCTCGACTTGGCAACGCTGTTTAGCCTATGTTTTATTCTATTTGTTTCCGGGTCATAAAACGCCTACAGACTGGGTACTTCTATTTAATACAAAATTGATTGATTGCATAGAGATGGGAGTGTACTATTAATGTGTTATGATTTGCGCCTCTGTAGTAAATGTAAATACGTATTTTGCCAAATTAAATGATGTTTCTTCTCACAGAGCTCACAAGATGGCACTAGTAATTTCTTCTTTTTAATACCCACCAGCGCCATTTCTTTTTAGGATTACATTGCACAAAGCTTATTGCCTTTAATGAGTGATTTATAGTGTAATTACAATCTAACGTCTTTATTACGCAGTTTCATTACTTTCTTCCCCCTTCCAGTATCCTTCAAGTACATTGCAGTGTCTGAAAAGCATACTATGCATACAATGCGTAGATCTATAATTACATTTGTTACAAGCATAAAACGAAAAGATATGGGCAAAATGCAAGAGCTTTTCTATACAGCCTTTTGATGTTTGAGGCTAACATCATAGACAGATGCATACTAATTATTTTTATTCCAGGTGGTTCAAATTCAAAATGTAAAGTCTTTGGTTGCAGGGAGGCAAACTAGCAAAATTAACTGTATGATAGTACTCTAGGAGAGGTATGTTGGTTGAATCATTTTTAAAATCTAAGTACAGGAGTATAGGAATATTAGGATTTTTAATTTAAAACTAGCTGAACCTGCGCTCTCTACACAGCGCATCATTCACATATGAGCATGAATCTCCTTCTCACTCCTCACAACATTTGTACATATCCCTTTACGGACAAAAGTGAAAGACGTCTTGATAAAAATCGGCAATGGGTACCATAAAGAGGAGGGTTTTTTTTCGATTATTTCTTCAATATCTCGCACCATTTGCAAGATTTGAGCCTACATCCGGTTGAAGTTTCTAATTCATGTATGATCAGGAATTTCTTCCTTCTTACATGTGGTATTTAATAAGCAAATACATTACATGCACAATTAATTATAATGTCAATGATATATGGTGTTCACTGGGCAAAACACTCCAAACAATAAACATTCATCTTATACTGGGGAAATGGTTATCCTTCGTTTTTCATTATCATTTGTCCATGAAACGAACGCCTGAGAGATATACATTCCCTGTATACAAATATGTGGTGTTGGAATGTATAACTCATAGAATATGATGCTTTTTAAAATTTCAACACTTCCAGTGTACCCCTAAAAAATGTAATAAAGAAATAAAGGCCATTTTTTTAAAAAAAATATTCAATTAGAACTGGATAATCTACACAAAATTTCGATTCGACCAGTGAAAATGACACGATTCTAGCACTTGTGGTTTTCGAGATGTCATTGTCGAAAGGATTGGAGACATACAGTATAATCTTTTCTTTGAAGACAAACATATAAACCTAGTATTTTAATATATAGATAATCAAAGACGTGTTTTAGCGTTTTTTGGCATTTTCCTTAGAAGATAAGAAAATGAGTGGGGTTTGCAACTGTTATAATAAGATCGTAATATCTCGAAATCCCTAACGATTAGGGATATGTCAGGGATATAAGAAGTACAAGGCCGTAGGTTGAGCAAATGTGGGGTCTGGCTACATAGCACACACGAAACAAAAGAAACAATAATATTACAAAACATTTTTTTTTTTAATCTATCGGTACTTCTACCGCTTGATAAGAAATTTATTATGCGATTCTCACGAATTTTAGCCCTCCATTTTGAAAACAAAGGGTGAATGGATGCTTATATTCGAGTAAATACGGTACATGCAAATTTATAATTTGAGGTTCAAATTTTACCCCATTCTACCTACCTTTTCGTGGCCAATTTTTAACCTCAAGAAACCCATTAATCCTCAAAGAAAGTATACGTGAAGATTTATTAAAATTAGAGGAATTACACGAAGTTATCTTGAAATGAACAGTCAGACAGCTTGTTTCCTTAACCCCAACTTAAAACCATATTCACATTTACAGTATATACGTATTCCAGTAATAGATTTAATGGTGTAAGCAATGGGGGGAAGTGTCAGAATTTAAATTCTGATTATGTAAGATATTTTAAAATTAACCTTTTTATAGGCCTATTGTTATGTACTAGCGTCAATTAAAATAAGAAAAATTAGTAGTAGGGTTCCGTTAGTTAGTCACTTTTTACAATTACTGACGCGCTCTCCGATACTGGTCATTTTCGATCATTTATATATATATATATATATATATATATATATATATATATATATATATATATATATATATATATATATATATATATACACCTTTCTCCACAAGTTATGGGGCTGAATTTGGATTTATATAAACAGTATTGGAAGTGCCACTGCTCATCTCAGTGACCCCAAAAACTATTAATTCAACACTAATATCGGTCATTTTCGATTATTTTTATATATCCCCCCTTCCCTAAGTTGCGCTGTCAAAGTGTAAAAAAAAAAAAAAAAAAAAAAAAAAAAAAAACAGCCCAGGCTCTAACCTCATTTATGTTCAAAAATTTGGTCAAGATTGGTCGAGTTATAAAGTCACAAACATAGTAACTTTCAATTTTATATCTATATATATAAAAGAGAACGCACAAAATCCTTTGTCCGCTCATCACGCTAATACGGCTGAACCGATTTCTTTCATTTTTGGGGGGTTGTTAGGATTTGGACCCTAGATGGTTTTTATCATATCACTTTAATTTTCAATTACCAGTGTCTTGAGATAATTGACCAATCAGGTGTCAATACGTACAAAAAATCCTTTGTCCGCTCATCACGCTAATACGGCTGAACCGATTTCTTTCATTTTTGGGGGGTTGTTAGGATGTGGACCCTAGATGGTTTTTATCATATCACTTTAATTTTCAATTACCAGTGTCTTGAGATAATTGACCATTCAGGTGTCCATACGTACAAATCCTTTGTTATTAGTTCATCATAGGTATAAAAATAAACGTATTTATATGCAACCCGCATGACCCTGTGACTCGGCGGGTTAACATAACTGACAGGCGCTATAAATCACTTGAAAGCGAAAAAGTAAAAATTATCTAAGTAACAAAGTTTATTGCGTTCGGGGATGACCGCAGCGAAGCGGGGCGGGTTGGGGTGACCGCAGCGAAGCGGGGCGGGTTAACATAAATGACAGGCGATATAATGTTAACATTAGTGCAATCTTCTATGGTTTTTATCATATCACTTGAAAGCGAAAAAGTAAAAATTATCTAAGTAACAAAGTTTATTGCGTTCCGGGGTGACCGCAGCGAAGCGGGGTGAACGCTGCTAGTATTAGATAAATCACACTTGTTCTTAAAAGAAATGGAACTGACTGAACACCACCTTGACGAAATTCTGCGTACGCCACTGAATGTATCTAGTACAACGAAGAAGAAAAACACACAATCGGGTGTTTATTTTATTTTGAACTTTAATATTTTGGATACGGTAGTGGGAAAAAATGCAATAAAACTTCATATCATAGGATGGATACTGTGAAAGTAAAAAAAAAATATGTGGAAACACTGGTTTGGTTAGTTTACAACAACCAACATCCATATTTTTGTTTTCACAAAACGAAACAAGGGTCTTGATCTACAAGATCAAATTGCTCAACTCATCGATTCTCTTTGAGCTACCAGACTGCCTCTTATGTCTGCTACTTGGCTACAAAACAACTTGTTTCTGGTGGAATAGAAGCTGATCTCATTGGAGTATATGGCCTGTGTTCCATCATACATAAACCTAACACACAAACAGAAGTGATCTATAGGCAACAAGGTCGCATTCGAGTCACGATGCGGTCCCTACTACAACTTTTCTCTTATTTTACTGCCTTAGCTTGCGTATTCCTGAAAAGTTTTTTCGTTGCCCCCTACCCCAAAAGAAGAAGTATTGTAAATTTATTCTTGCTGAATTATAAAGAGAAAACTGGTCACTAGGGGGCTCCGACTGCGATTTCTTAAAAAAGAAGAAGAAGAAGAAGAAGAAAACTAAACTAAATGGCTTTCTTGCTGGTGATTTTTTATTGAATGTGAAAACAGAAAAAAATTACAATATTGCATGTTAAAAGGCGTTATCACTTTAAAGCTATATGGTACAGAGTAAGTAATTTTATAGATTTTTCGCGAGCTGGTATGAAAAAAACTAAGTACGAGACTCGTGAGAGAAGTAACGTTGCACACGACAAGAAAAGAAAGCTACACTGGATACACTGGTACAGAGGATATTTCTCCAAGAAAGCTACACTGGATACAAAGAAAGCTGCACTGGGTACACTAGTACAGAAGATATTCCTAAAAGAAAGCTACATTGGATACAAAGAAAGAACACAAAGAAAGCTACATACTGGATTCACTGGTACACAGGATATTTCTCCAAGAAAGCTACACTGGATACATTGGTAAAGAGGATATTTCTCCAATCAAGCCATACTGGATACAAAGAAAGTATACGAAGAAAGCTACACTGAATACACTGGTACACATGATATTTCTAAAAAAAGCTACATTGGATACAAAGAAAGCACACAAAGAAAGCTATACTGCATACACTGGTACAGACGATATTTCTCCAAGAAAGCTACACTGGTGCAGAGAATATTTCTCCAAGAAAACTACACTGAATACAGAGAAAGCTACACTGGATACACTGGGGTAGAAGATATTTCTCCACATAAGTTCCACCACTGTCCAAACATTTGTTCAAACATGGGACAAGTTTTTATATCATAGAATCGTAAAAATCCGGCGCCTGCATCTGGAACCACAATGTGACTTCTTCCCTGACATCGTCGTTGTCAAACTGTTTTCCTTCACGGCACGGCACTGCTTCGCCACATTTTGCCGATTGATTACCTTCCTTTGCACAGAAACTATTACTTAATCGATCTCCGATGGACGCTTTCCTTGTGCCTGCAAAAACCTAATCACTTTAGATCCTTATTGCCGCTGCCGTTACCTATGCGTGCTCCTCGCACAAGACAGCGCAACAGTGACGAATCACTCACAATTCTCGTTATATGAATTAAGGCTACTGTACGAATGCCTTCAAAATTTTAACTGGGGACTATAGCACGGAAGGTATAACGTCGTTAGCTTCCCGCGAAAAGTTGTAGTGACGTTTATAGGGAGTTGCCAGCTTGGTTACTCGTGGCTCACTGAGCGCGGTGATTGGAGGGTGGTGATTGGCTACCCTCTTACCACACCCCCAATGACGAGCAGGTCCAAGCGCGGGAAGCCAACTACGTTATACCTTCTGGACTTTAGGCGGAAGAAGAGCATTAGAAAAACCTAGATGCAGATGGGAGGACAATATTAAAACTGCAGACTACTAAATATTTTTGAAAAACTAATAATTTTTCTTTTGCCCGTTTTTCGTAAGTGGAAAGAGGTAATAAAATGTAACTTACCACAATAATAGATAATGTTATTCTATACCTGAAAATACAAATCGGAAGAATTTTCAGTGTTGCCATCCATAGAAATTACAGTGTGACCAGAATTTGAATTACTCAAAAATCTAGGTAAAGGCAGCGACTAGAAAAATGAATTCAACGGTAATTGCTGACTTATCATGCTGTCTATCCTTCTTGTTTACTACTTTTTAAATAATGTTTCCATTTATTTTGTAATGACTTATTTATTTTGTAAGAATTTATGTAAGGTTTATAAAATAAATAGAAATATTATTTAAAAAGTAGTAAACAAGAAGGATAGACAGCATGATAAGTCATCAATTACCGTTGAATTCATTTTTCTAGTCGCTGCCTTTACCTAGATTTTTGAGTAATTCAAATTCTGGTCACACTGTTATTTCTATGGATGGCAACACTGAAAATTCTTTCGATCCGTATTTTCGGGTGTAATATAGCATTATCTATTATTGTGGTAAGTTACATTTTATAACCTCTTTCCACTTACGAAAAACGGGCAAAAGAAAAATTATTAGTTTTTCAAAAATATTCAGTAGTCTGCCCCCTTAAGATGGATCGCGCAGAAATAGAAATACAAAGTGGAAACTGAATCCAGTTAACTAAGGACAGATGTCAATGGAAAGCTTTTGTGAATGCGGCATTAAACGTCTTGGATCCATGGACCACATAGTTTGCATAAATTATTGATATCTGATTACGAGGAAGAAAATATAATCGGCGACGTGAAAGAACATAGTGCATATTAAAACATCAGATGGTAGTACTTCTGTTTATGTAAATGTGGTCCGAAAATTTATACATTCATAAAATTATTTTCGTGAAACACTACAAGAAACATAATACGTTGACCGATACTTCGTATAAATGGCAAGTACATTGCTAAAACTTTGCTCATAATAATAATAATAATTACAGTATAGCTGTATCTTTTTGATACATAAAATTTTGGGACGGCTGTGATACTTTTGCTAGGCCATTATTCGTAGAAAATGAAAGATTTCGCTGATCACTGACGAATAATACAGTTATTAATATTTGTACCTTACTGGTTTGCATTCATTATGCTAGTTGAGGTGTTACTAACAATACTTGGTATATATATATATAGCAAGTATAAAGATCATCGTGACGCGGTTCTTGTTTCCGCGTTTCTTTGATCATTCACCTAGTTCTGTAACACCGCCGTGGTATTGTCTTCACACCATTCAACACTGTCTCTGTGTGAAACCGGTAACATCGGACCTGTGTTAACTGCAACACCGGATCCTAGGTGTTGAAATAACATGTTAAAGTGGGAGCACTGGCATGTGTTAAGTACAACACCGGACTCTAACTAACTATTGAAGTAACATGCTAAAGTGCTACTTACGGTGGAATCATTGGCCTGTGTTAACCGTAACACTAAATCCTGGGTTAAAGTGGTAGTCATGCTGGGACCATTGACATCTATTAAAACTGAGTTGTTTTAATATCATCATTTTGTACTATGTAGGATCTATAGGATCTTTTTGGATCATTAGGCCAGATTCCCGGTAGGATCAATAGAAATCGGGAGTTTTATAGGATCATTGGGAGTAATTTCCTGGTAGAACGCTACAGGAATCTACAGATTGTATTAGATCATTGAGTGGGACTTTTTTAGTAAGATTTTCAGGAATATGCAGAAACTTTATTGCATCATTGAGAAGCATAGATGGTAAGATGTATAAGTTTGAAGATTTTGTTGAATTATTGGTGGAATCCACTACAAATCGGTAGTAGTAAGAAGTGGTAACTTGTTAATATCTCAAGGTCAAACGGATACCCACATGTTCAATTATAATTACAAAAATCCACAAACTAATTTTCTTAATTTGAGATATTTTAATTATAAGAAGAATACATGGCCTTGAAGCAATGTTTGCATTTTGAATGAAAAAGATGATAATTATTTTCCAAAGCAAAAAAGTTGTTACAAAGAGAAGTCTTCAATATTATTATTTAAATAAATTAAATAACAAACTAGCAGCGCTATCTTTTAAGGAAGAAAACATATTTTCCTAAGGGCAAAAACTGGATGGCAATAATTTAATATGGATCATTGCCACAGTTAAATAATGGTTCACGAAACAACTCAAAGGTATAATATGAGTCAAGTCACTGTGATAAATTAGCTTGTTAAATACATGCAATGTTTCAGAGTCAATGGAACAAAATAACCAAAGAGTATTTTTTACAAAATGTTCTGCAAAATTAGAGATGTGTATATTTAATTAATATCTCTACTAAACGATGATAAAAATAAAATTTTGCAATACTTTTTATTTAATTTCATTAAAATCCTGTGAAGAATTTACTCAAAAAAGTCAGTTTCGTTTCACATTGTGGAACTACGGTGGACTTCCAAAATATAAGGGTCCAATATTCTAACCAGATGTGATAGATTTATCAGTTCCGGCTCCATTAAGCAGATAAGGGGAAAATGGAACTTCCAATATTTTATACCAAAGTGATAAATTTATCCGTCCCGACTGCAATAGGTAGATAAGGACAAGATGAAACCTCCAATATTCTAATCGGAAGTGATAGATTTACCAATTCTGGCTCTAATAAGTAGATAAGGGGAAGAATGGATTTTCAATATTCCCCAGAAGTGATAGATTTATCAGTTTTGGCTCCAATAAGTAGATAAGAGGAAGACAGGACTTTCAATATTCTACCCATTTCTGGCTCCAATAGACAGATAAGGGGGAAACGGAATCTGCAATATTCTACCCTGAAGTGATAGATTTATCATTTCCGGTTCATTAAGCAGATAATGGGGAGAAAGAACCTTCAATATTCTAATCAGAAGTGATAGATTTATCAGTTCCGGTTCCAATAAGCAGTTAAGGGAAAGGTAGAAGCTCCAATATTTTAACCAGAAGTGATAGATTTATCAGTTCCGGTTCCAATAAGCAGTTAAGGGAAAGGTAGAAGCTCCAATATTTTAACCAGAAGTGATAGATTTATCAGTTCCGGTTCCAATAAGCAGTTAAGGGAAAGGTAGAAGCTCCAATATTTTAACCAGAAGTGATAGATTTATCAGTTCCGGTTCCAATAAGCAGTTAAGGGAAAGGTAGAAGCTCCAATATTTTAACCAGAAGTGATAGATTTATCAGTTCCGGTTCCAATAAGCAGTTAAGGGAAAGGTAGAAGCTCCAATATTTTAACCAGAAGTGATAGATTTATCAGTTCCGGTTCCAATAAGCAGTTAAGGGAAAGGTAGAAGCTCCAATATTTTAACCAGAAGTGATAGATTTATCAGTTCCGGATTTAATATTGAGTAAGGGTGGGAAACGGAACATACACTTGGAATGCTGAATAGATATATATCAAGAAACAATTTCTCGCTATCGCTTAGGGGTTTTCTTCTGTGAAAATTAAATGTTAAAATCAGAAGCGACATGAGACAAGATGAGACGAGAAATATGAAACTCTCGTCTTGGTTTCGAGACTAGATAATAAACTTCACGACTCATGTGGGCAAGACTTGTGCACTCAAGTCTTAAATCTCAAATATTTTTTAGTGTTACATGTTTCATAGTAGATATATGGAAACTATAAATTGATAAAGTGATTGTACGATCATAAAGATCATTTATCAATGTTTAAAGTTACGTAAATCATTACACAGCATACTCAAGTAATTATTATTTAAACTTTGTTATATCACATCCTTCGTCAACCTCTCGTGACGCGGAAGAATTCTGATTATTTCTAGATAAACTTAAGAAAAATCAGAGTATAAATTTTGTAATTAAATTTATAAAAGAGACAAGAAAGAATTCTTTGAGAATCGAGACGAGAAAGAATTCTTTGAGAATCGAGACAAGACGAGAAAGAATTGTTTGAGAATCGATACAATAGGAGAAAGAATTGTTTGAGAATCGAGATAATAGGAGAAAGAATTGTTTGAGAATCGATACAATAGGAGAAAGAATTGTTTGAGAATCGATACAATAGGAGAAAGAATTGTTTGAGAATCGATACAATAGGAGAAAGAATTGTTTGAGAATCGATACAATAGGAGAAATAATTGTTTGAGAATCGAGATAATAGGAGAAATAATTGTTTGAGAATCGAGATAATAGGAGAAAGAATTCTTTGAGAATCGATACAATAGGAGAAAGAATTGTTTGAGAATCGATACAATAGGAGAAAGAATTGTTTGAGAATCGATACAATAGGAGAAAGAATTGTCTGAGAATCGAGATAATAGGAGAAAGAATTGTTTGAGAATCGAGATAATAGGAGAAAAATTTTTTGAGAATCGAGACAAGATGAGAAAGAATTGTTTGAGAATCGAGACAAGACGAGAAAGAATTGTTTGAGAATCGATACAATAGGAGAAAGAATTGTTTGAGAATCGATACAATAGGAGAAAAAAATGTTTGAGAATCGAGATAATAGGAGAAAGAATTGTTTGAGAATCGATACAATAGGAGAAAGAATTGTTTGAGAATCGAGATAATAGGAGAAAGAATTGTTTGAGAATCGATACAATAGGAGAAAGAATTTTTTGAGAATCGAGATAATAGGAGAAAGAATTGTTTGAGAATCGAGATAATAGGAGAAAGAATTGTTTGAGAATCGATACAATAGGAGAAAGAATTGTTTGAGAATCGATACAATAGGAGAAAAAATTGTTTGAGAATCGAGATAATAGGAGAAAGAATTGTTTGAGAATCGATACAATAGAAGAAAGAATTGTTTGAGAATCGATACAATAGGAGAAAGATTTTTTTGAGAATCGAGATAATAGGAGAAAGAATTGTTTGAGAATCGAGATAATAGGAGAAAGAATTCTTTGAGAATCGAGACAAGACGAGAAAGAATTGTTTGAGAATCGATACAATAGGATAAAGAATTGTTTGAGAATCGATACAATAGGAGAAAGAATTGTTTGAGAATCGATACAATAGGAGAAAGAATTGTTTGAGAATCGAGATAATAGGAGAAAGAATTGTTTCAGAATCGATACAATAAGAGAAAGAATTGTTTGAGAATCGAGATAATAGGAGAAAAAATTGTTTGAGAATCGATACTGTAGTGCCGCAAATTCGCAAACTATTTTTTTGCGAATAATTATTTCTTTTCTTTTTATTTTTTTTAAAAACTGCAACAGAATTCGTATTTCATTTACTTCTTTTAAAATACAAATTCGTGTTGAGTGTTTTTTTTTTTTTTCCTAGCTGGAAACCAGACATCCTGTCTGCCTTCACCGAGTTCCCCCTTTCTGACCTGTAGGTCAACCGCAGTTAAGATAAACATTCTCCCCTTCTGGTTCGATACAGAAGCTTAGTTTTTTTTTATATTGATGTAGTCTTTTAACAAGTTAGATTATTATTATTAGTGGTAGAATACTGTTAAGAAAACCCATATAGTTTGTGTATCTTTAAAATGTCATTTTTGCTTCTGAAAGAAGATTCTTTTCGTTCTTCAGAACATTAAATATATATGTGTGTCTTTGGTCGAAAACGAGTAAGATAAACTGTTGAAGGGTCTTGAGTTCATTATGTATAAAACCTTTCAAGTTTATTACTTGAAATCTTTTATGTTTAGTATATGTTTATAGTTTAAGATACTATTTGTACCATTCTCTGTAATATCTCGATGTAATCTCATTCTTCCAGAGAAAGGGGCTCACACACCTAAACTCAAGGACTACACATCACACGCACACGCATGCGCACACACAAAATCTTATCTTTTGCCTGGCTCCGCCCAAGGCACCTTGTACTAGCCAATCTAGATGTTAATGGCATGGCTCGTTCCAATAGTTAGTCGCTCCACCCCTCAGAGTGGAACTCTTCCGAGGTCATCTGCACCCGAGATCGCGTGCAAAGCCAATAATCTTTCTTTTCAGGATACTGGTCCCCCTCGGGCTCCGCCCTAGGTACTTTTTAGATCTCCACGCATGCTCAACCTCTGACCTTACGGTCCTCGTGCAACGTTTGCTCACGTTACTATTTTGCACACAGACCGTAAATTGGTGCCGCTTGCACCTCCGACCGAGGCCCTTAAAAACGCATGTTTTGGCCTCTCTCGTCGGACAACGTCCCTCTCCTGAACCCCTCAGAGACGTGCAGACTACGAGGAGTACGCAATTCGTTAGGTACGTCTCAGTTCAGGAACTTATCGCGAAGAAGTCTCTAGTTGTCCATCCCTCTGCCTTCAAACCTCTCTGCCTCTACGGAGGCCTGCCTACTCAATCTCTTGGTTACCTACCTCACTACCTTGGTTTACCCAGTACTTGGCAATCTGTTTCTGAAAGCTCGATGGCTCAGCCAGGGTTCTCCCATAATTGCTGGTCGGCTTAGGAAACTGACGGTCAAAGTACTACCCTACCTAATCCTCACAGTAACTTGGCAATCTGTTTCTGAAAGCAAGACGGTTCAGCCAGGGTTCTCCCATAATTGCTGGTCTGCTTAGGAAACTGACGGCTAAAGTTACCTCCTTCCGAACTTGGCAATCTACTTCCGCAAGTTTCGCTTCAGCCCGGACTCGCTCCAGAAACTGCTGGCAAGCTTAGGAAGTTGACGGCTAAAGTTCTGTCGCACCCCTATTTGATGTGTGTTTTGACAGACTCTAAGTTTATTGCTTAGCTGGCCTAAAACGCACCGGTAATCAAATAGTGACTCCCTGTTTGATGTCTGTTCGCAGACCGGTAGATCAAACGGTAAACCCTTACACCTTCCTTGTTTGATGTCTGTTCGCAGACCGGTAGATCAAACGGTAACCTTAATTCCTTCTGGTAACCAACTTTGTTTGATGTCTGCCTAGCAGACCGGTAGATCAAACGGTAACCTTTACACCTACCCTGTTTGATGTCTGTTCGCAGACCGGTAGATCAAACGGTAACCTGTTCCTAACCTCTGGTAGCCTACCCTATTTGATGTCTGTTCGCAGACCGGTAGATCAAATAGTATACCTCTTACCTACCTACCCACTAGGACTGATTCGTGCCCTCCCAGTCTAGTGCAGTTTTGTTTTATTTGTGAAAAGTGCTACAGTTAGTTTGTTTTATTCAGTGACATTCAGTGAGTTATTTTTACTACCTATTGGAACGTCGCCACGTAAGTTAAACTCTCTTATATATAGACACAGTACTTACACTATCGCCCCGGCTCTGGTTCTTGTAATTTGCTTAGAGCCAATAAACTGCAGGCTTACTGCAAGGAACATATTTGTCGAGTTTTGTTTCAAGAGATATCCCAAAGGATTGTTTGGTTATAAAACCTTAATCAGGATAACGATTCCATTGTTTCCATTAGAAGATAAGTCTTGGCCACGGCCAACGCTACCGTGTAATACTAAGATTCTTCAGACTGTTTTGTTAGCTGAGTTCCTGTTTCCAGTATAACTTTACCGCTCGAGTTATAGTTGGTGTTTTGCAGAAACTTTGGTTGACTAAATAGAAGTATTTTGGGAAATTACAAAACTCTCTTGTGTGGGTGCCGGTCTACGCAAACGCATACCGCCGGCCCGCCACATAATTTGGTGTCAGCTTTGTGGGATATCTTGAACAATCTAGGATATCTTGAACAACTTAGGATATCTTGAACAACCTAGGATATCTTGAACAACTTAGGATATCTTGAACAACCTAGGATATCGTGAACTTTTTGCACAGCCTTAGGATATCAGGAATAATTGTGACATCGTAAACTTTGATACCAGTTTAAGTTATTTAAGTGAACTGTGTTTTGTGCATGTGCATTTTGCATGTGTGGTATTTATTGTGTGCTGAAAGTTTTTCCATCTGTTTAACTTTCATTCCATCCTCCTTGGCGGAAGCGAAAAGGGGAAAAGGACGCTTTTGTTGTTTGACTGGCCATCAATCAGCAAAACATCCTGCTCACTGTATCGTGACGCCAAACGCACATTAGTGATTTCAGTTCATTAGTGTTTAAATAAGTGCAGTGCATTTTAGTGTTGAAATTAGGCATTTTAAAGCCCGAATAGGTGAATAAATCCCTCCTGATCAAACATACAGGTGATAAACTCATCGTGAATTTAGATTTAGTTAGGTTAAGTGAGAAATTCCTCTCAGAAACCATTATTGCTCAAACCTTCGAGTTTTCGCAAATCTAAGAGGTTCATTCATTTATTTAATTTGTTGTTTCTACGTTGAAACGTAATTTGAATTTTTAATCATGGCAGAAGCTGACGGAAGTAACGTACAGCCAGAATATGTTAAAGTTTCTCAAGCAATTCAGGTTATTGCAGAACCATTTACAGGAGATCGTTCTAAGTTGAGGCAATTTATTGATAGTTGTGAAATTGCTCAAGGGTTAGTTAACTCCCGTGACAAACCTGTATTATTGAAGTTTATTAAGTCGAAAATTGTAGGAGAACCTAGAAATCGTATTTTAGTTAGATTGAACGTAGATACTTGGGAAGCAGTTAAGACAATTTTAGAAGAGAATTATGCTACACATAGATCTATTGATTATTATGCTTGTTTATTGTTTTCTGCCAGGCAAGGCAAAAATGAGGGTATTAGCTCATGGGCTAGCAAGTTAGATACAATTCGAGCTGATCTGAAAGCTGCTGCTTCGAAAATATGTCGTGAAACTGAAAGAGCTGGTGCTCATTCACTTATTGATCATTTGACAAAAGCATCTTTTGTCCAGGGAATTAGCGATCCCCGCATTCAAACAGTAATTCGTGGTAAAAGTACAGAAGATGATAGTTTCGCTCAATTAGTAGATTTCGCTCTAGTTGAAGAATCGCACATATTGTCTCAGAGACGAAAGCCATTAGATTCTAAGAATGAAGATAGGGCAAATTCTTCAAATCATAACCATAAGTCAGAGAAGAAAGGAAATAGGAAATTTTCCGAGAAAAAGCATTCTGAAAGTAAATCTAGAGATTCTCATAACTCTTCTCATTCCCGTAAGGATAGAAGAAATTTTAGGAAAAAGGTTCATTGTTTAGAAGATTGTGATCATTCAGTAGACTCGTATGAAGAACCGCATGATAAACATTGTAGTGAAAATAGTGACAAATTAGAGGATTCCAATTCTTGTTGTGCTTTACGTTGTACACACTCATATCATTGTCGTGAAAAGCGTACCCATACTTGTGCTAAGAAACGTATCCATGTTTGTACCCGAAAGAACACAAGTTCTCCGCGTTGTTCTCATCACCGGCAAACGCGCAGTCCTTCTCCGCGTAGTTCTCGTTGCCGCAAAACGCGAAGCCGTTCTCCGCGTCGCACTCAGCGTCGCCGATCGCATAGTCATTCTCCGCATCGCACTCAGCAACGTCCAGCGCGTAGTCCTTCGCCGCGTCGCCCAGTGTATGTGTGTCCTCAGCGCCGTACACCGCGCAAACCTTCTCCGCGACCAAACCCGAATAATGTCTCACCGCGTCGTCATCCCGCCTTTGACACGCATGATTGTGAATTGAAAGAGAAATGCCGTGCTGACCACAGCACCAAGCCAAAATCTTGTAGCAAGAATAAGTCTTTATGTTGTTTATCGAAACACAACTCCTCCAGAGTTAAATTAGAGAAACGTGTTGATAGTAATAGAAATCAGAATGATAATGTTAAGAAGATTTTCCTTTGTTCCACTGAACAAACGAGTAATAATTGTACGAAGGTGTCCCCACCTCAGAAACCTGATCGAAATTCTGTTAAGTCTGATACAATTGGACGTTACGCCCAATTATGCGAATGTTCCACTAAGAGTATAATCGATGAAAAGGGTAAAATTAAAGTACGAATGATGGATTTAAATAAGAATTACGACATGTTATTAGATTCAGGCTCAGATCTATCGCTTATTAAGTATAGCCATTTACGTGAGTCAATGTTGAGAAAGATACATAGATGTGACTCCACTCCAGTGCATGGATTCAATAATTTTCATGCCCATACTTTAGGTACATTAGATCTTAGATTAGAAATAGGCAAGAACAGAGTGACTCATACTTTTCATGTAATGCGTAGTGATTTATTACCTCCTAATGTAGCCGGTATAATAGGCAGAGATTTTCTTCTTGAACATCATTGTGTAATTTCGTATGACGGACAAGCTGAATTGAAAATTGATGTAGGAACTAAAGTAAAGATCCCAGCACGTACTGAAAAGCTAATTGAAGTTAAGACTGAAAATAATGGGATAGGATTTTTGTCCAAACGTACTTTGGCAGACGGTGTATTCCTGCCAGACGCTATAGTTAAAGCATCCGATAACAAATGTATAACTAGCATTTTGAATTTGACTGAAAATGAGGTAGACGTACAAATTCCTCCAATCTCTTTAGATTTTGAACCACTTCTTGATATGACAAAATCTCATAGTGTTTATGCATTGAGCAAATCTGACAATGCAAGTCAAACTAAAGGATTAAAATCGCGTTTAGAAGTACTTAGGCAGAACTTGCGATTAGACCATTTGAATCCAGAAGAGAAAGCGTTAATACTGTCGCATTGTGAAGAATATCATGATTTATTTTATTTAGAGGGAGACAAACTCTCCTATACTGATGTGATTGAACATAGCATCCCCATTCATCCCGACAAACGAGGTACAGTCGTGACTCAGAAACCGTACCGTATTCCCGAGGTACATAAGGCAGAAGTACAAAATCAAATCGACAAGATGTTAGATGAAGGTATAATTTCCCCAAGCAAGAGTCCTTGGAATTTTCCAATATTAATAGTGCCGAAAAAGATGGACGCATCAGGCAAACCTAAGATTCGTATATGTTTAGATTTTCGTAGGCTTAATCAGATTACTATTGGAGATAGCTTTCC
Source organism: Thermobia domestica (assembly GCF_964235325.1). Taxonomy (NCBI): domain Eukaryota; kingdom Metazoa; phylum Arthropoda; class Insecta; order Zygentoma; family Lepismatidae; genus Thermobia; species Thermobia domestica. The sequence goes on from NC_137456.1 coordinate 323,902,280, forward strand.
TTTACCGAATATTACAGAAATACTAGATCAGTTAGGGCAATCGAAATACTTTACGACCTTGGATTTAGCCAGTTCGTACCAGCAGATTAGAATTAAACCTGAAGACCGTAGTAAGACCGCCTTCAGTACACCATATGGTCATTACGAGTATAATCGCATGAGCTTTGGATTATGCGGTGCCCCCGCAACATTTCAGAGAATGATGAATATTGTTCTATCCGGATTACAAGGATTAAAGTGTTTTTCGTATTTAGACGATTGTTGTATCTATAGTAGAGACTTAAAGGACCATATGTCAAGATTGAAACTTGTATTTGATAGGTTTCGAACCTACAACCTCAAACTTCAGCCTGATAAGTGCGAATTTCTTAGAAAAGAAGTAACATATTTAGGACATCAAATAACAGATCAAGGTCTGAAGCCAGACCCTCGCTTAATTGAGAAAGTGTTACATTTTCCGCATCCGAAAAATGTCAAGCAATTGCGTGGATTTTTAGGATTAAGTTCTTATTACCGTAGATTTATTGAAGGCTATAGCAATATAGCCAAACCTCTCACTCTTTTGTTAAAGAAAGATGTTCCATTCAAGTGGGAAACCAAACAAGAACTAGCGTTCCAAACTTTGAAGGAAAAATTGACATCACCACCTCTCCTTCAATATCCTGACATGAGCCGTCCCTTTATTATTACCTGTGACGCCTCAGAAGTCGCAATTGGAGCTATCTTGTCTCAGGGCCAAATTGGTCAAGACAAACCAATCGCTTACGCTAGTCGTACACTAAATAATGCTGAAAGAAATTACTCCACAACCGAACGTGAATTACTTGCGATAGTTTGGGCTGCCAAACTATTCCGCCCATACATCTTTGGAAAGGAAACAACCTTTGTGACTGATCATAAACCTTTGCTTTGGGTGTTTAGTGTAAAAGATCCTAGTAGTAGACTTTTAAGATGGAGAATTAAGTTAGAAGAATATAATTATAAGATTGTTTATAAAGCAGGTGTCCGTAATACCAATGCTGATGCATTGAGTCGTATTGCATATTTAGACCCCGATCCAGAAGGTCAACCTTCTACCCTTGACGAAGAAACAAAGAGTAGGATTTTGAAAGAGTTTCACAACCTTCCTACCGGTGGACACCAAGGTATTCATCGAACTATAGCTAAAATCAAATCGTACTTAGAATTGAACAATATCGATCCGAAATCTTGGAAAAGACTAAACACCGATGTCGAAGAATACATAAAGAAATGTGAGTCGTGTCAAAAGAACAAACTCACCCAACCTAATGTCAAACTTCCAATGGTTTTGACCACCACTCCCGAAGTAGTATTTGAGAAATGTGCTTTAGATCTTGTAGGGCCGTTTCCTGAGAGTTCTCTCGGAAACAAATACATTTTAACATGCCAAGATGAATTATCGAAATATTTAGTGACCATTCCCCTACAGCAACAAGATGCAGAAACCGTAGCTGAAGCCTTTGTGACGAAATTTGTTTGTGTTTTCGGTATACCTCAAACCATTTTAACCGATCAAGGTACTAATTTTATGAGCGATACCTTTAAGAAAATGTGTCGCATGTTCCAGATTAGGAAACTACATACTAGTGCATTCCACCCTCAAGCTAACTTCGTTGAAAGAGTTTATAGATCTCTTGCTGAGTATCTGAGGCATTATGTGTCTGAAAACCAACTGGACTGGGACGTCTGGTTGCCATACGCTGCTTTTGCTTACAATACAACTCCACATTCAGTAACTAACTATACTCCACACGAGTTGATGTTTGGCCGGATGGCTAACATCCCTGGTATATTACAGAAACAAACTACCGACATTAATTACGCGTATGATGATTACATCAAAACCCTAAAGCAGAAGCTTCAGAACAGTTACGAGTTAGCTAGAACAAAACTGAAACAAGCTAAGGTTAAAAACAAAGAACAATATGATAAGACCGCCTCTCATAAAGAACAATTGTTTAAAGTAGGCGATCAAGTGTTACTTAAAGATGAATCTGTTAGAAGAGGACGATCCAAGAAATTGGGTTCACAGTGGATCGGTCCATACAAAGTAGTTAAAGTTAAAGGTGTTAATTGTACTATTGCTAATCGAAGAAAAACATTTGTAGTTCATGCTAATAGGTTAAAGTTATATTATTAGTAGATACTATTAGTAGGTAATGTAGTTTCCATTTTTGTTCGCAGCCATCATGAGACATCCTCTCTCCTTGTCTGCTTGCTTGATTATATTTAAAAAAAAAAAACTTTTGGTCATATGTTCTGGGTATTCTCATCGAGAACTTCAATTAAGTGTAATCACCCGAAAACTCCACAAGGTTGAGCTAATTAAAAAACTAAAAAAATATATACATGGTGAAAAACCAAAGAGGAATATTTAATTAACTTCATAAATTTAATTTGGGTGTTTGAAATCTAAAAAAAATTCTCATTTTTGGTATTTCAGATGTTAATTATCAATGACTCTTATTTAATTATTTACGATAATTAAATCAGATGTCATTTCATATGTTAATTATCAAATAGTCTTTTGAAAACTATTCATGACACTGTGTTGTCTATTAAACGTAGTCAATACTCGTAGTCAGACATATATGAATTTGCATGTCATACATTAACAAAGACATCTAGATCAATTGTTTTCATCAATCAGAAAATTCTTGGTTATGTTATTAGTTTACCTTTGACTGATGGTTTAAGATTTAATATGTATAAATTAATTCCATTTCCAACTGAGCTTAAAGACAATAAGTATTTCTTTATACAGCCTCAAAATCCGTATTTGATTATTGAAGTATCAAAACAATATTATGGTAAAATTGATGAACATGTGTTTAATACTTGTAAGGAATTAACTTCATTTTCAAGGGTTTGCAAACAAACATTTCCGTTAAAACCTACACATAGTAATGAAGACTGTGAAGTAAAACTTATTGATTTTGTTAAGTCAATTCCAGCAGATTGTAACAAACGTATAGTAGAATTAAGAAATATTTTATGGATTTCATTAGATAATAATGAATGGCTATTTGCTTCGCCATTCCCAGAAAAATTAACAATAGTTTGTGGAAATGATGTGTCGAAAACTGTTTTGATTCATAAAACTGAAAAATTAACTTTAGATAAAAACTGTAAAGCTTATGGTCCAAATTCCTTAATCAGTTCTCAGGAAATATATGTAAGTAACAGTACAAGTAAAGATTTGCTTCCACTACTAAATGATAGCATTGATTGTTGTATATTCTCAAACTCAAAGATCAATATTAAGAATATGGAATTTACCTTACCGTTAAATCATATCATACACAAAGTTACAGATTTACAATATGCCAGCCATCGTGTTGAGGATGTTGAAAAATTAATTAATGAACAAGAATGGCAGATAAGACAAAGTAATCATGTATTTTCTTATTCTATTTTGACTTATATAATCATGTTTACTATTCTGATATTTCTTTGTGTGTATTGTAGTTTTAAGTTTAATTGTTGTAGACATAGAAATAAATGGTGTAATTCAGACTGTATCAGAACCATATGTTTTAAGCCAACAATCATTGCAGGTGTACAATCAAATAGTCCAGCTCTTAATGCCACTTATCGAGCTGCTTCTGGTGAAATAACTTTTAACGAGGAATCACAAGATGATTCACCTCATCTCAATCAAAGAGTTACTAGGTCTAGGAACTATCGTTAAAATTTAATTTTGGAATTTTTTTTTTACTTTGATTGTAGTTAGTACGAAAAATTTTTGCCTTACAGTTAAAATTTTTCTTTCCCTAGGAGGAAGGACTGTAGTGCCGCAAATTCGCAAACTATTTTTTTGCGAATAATTATTTCTTTTCTTTTTATTTTTTTTAAAAACTGCAACAGAATTCGTATTTCATTTACTTCTTTTAAAATACAAATTCGTGTTGAGTGTTTTTTTTTTTTTCCTAGCTGGAAACCAGACATCCTGTCTGCCTTCACCGAGTTCCCCCTTTCTGACCTGTAGGTCAACCGCAGTTAAGATAAACATTCTCCCCTTCTGGTTCGATACAGAAGCTTAGTTTTTTTTTATATTGATGTAGTCTTTTAACAAGTTAGATTATTATTATTAGTGGTAGAATACTGTTAAGAAAACCCATATAGTTTGTGTATCTTTAAAATGTCATTTTTGCTTCTGAAAGAAGATTCTTTTCGTTCTTCAGAACATTAAATATATATGTGTGTCTTTGGTCGAAAACGAGTAAGATAAACTGTTGAAGGGTCTTGAGTTCATTATGTATAAAACCTTTCAAGTTTATTACTTGAAATCTTTTATGTTTAGTATATGTTTATAGTTTAAGATACTATTTGTACCATTCTCTGTAATATCTCGATGTAATCTCATTCTTCCAGAGAAAGGGGCTCACACACCTAAACTCAAGGACTACACATCACACGCACACGCATGCGCACACACAAAATCTTATCTTTTGCCTGGCTCCGCCCAAGGCACCTTGTACTAGCCAATCTAGATGTTAATGGCATGGCTCGTTCCAATAGTTAGTCGCTCCACCCCTCAGAGTGGAACTCTTCCGAGGTCATCTGCACCCGAGATCGCGTGCAAAGCCAATAATCTTTCTTTTCAGGATACTGGTCCCCCTCGGGCTCCGCCCTAGGTACTTTTTAGATCTCCACGCATGCTCAACCTCTGACCTTACGGTCCTCGTGCAACGTTTGCTCACGTTACTATTTTGCACACAGACCGTAAATTGGTGCCGCTTGCACCTCCGACCGAGGCCCTTAAAAACGCATGTTTTGGCCTCTCTCGTCGGACAACGTCCCTCTCCTGAACCCCTCAGAGACGTGCAGACTACGAGGAGTACGCAATTCGTTAGGTACGTCTCAGTTCAGGAACTTATCGCGAAGAAGTCTCTAGTTGTCCATCCCTCTGCCTTCAAACCTCTCTGCCTCTACGGAGGCCTGCCTACTCAATCTCTTGGTTACCTACCTCACTACCTTGGTTTACCCAGTACTTGGCAATCTGTTTCTGAAAGCTCGATGGCTCAGCCAGGGTTCTCCCATAATTGCTGGTCGGCTTAGGAAACTGACGGTCAAAGTACTACCCTACCTAATCCTCACAGTAACTTGGCAATCTGTTTCTGAAAGCAAGACGGTTCAGCCAGGGTTCTCCCATAATTGCTGGTCTGCTTAGGAAACTGACGGCTAAAGTTACCTCCTTCCGAACTTGGCAATCTACTTCCGCAAGTTTCGCTTCAGCCCGGACTCGCTCCAGAAACTGCTGGCAAGCTTAGGAAGTTGACGGCTAAAGTTCTGTCGCACCCCTATTTGATGTGTGTTTTGACAGACTCTAAGTTTATTGCTTAGCTGGCCTAAAACGCACCGGTAATCAAATAGTGACTCCCTGTTTGATGTCTGTTCGCAGACCGGTAGATCAAACGGTAAACCCTTACACCTTCCTTGTTTGATGTCTGTTCGCAGACCGGTAGATCAAACGGTAACCTTAATTCCTTCTGGTAACCAACTTTGTTTGATGTCTGCCTAGCAGACCGGTAGATCAAACGGTAACCTTTACACCTACCCTGTTTGATGTCTGTTCGCAGACCGGTAGATCAAACGGTAACCTGTTCCTAACCTCTGGTAGCCTACCCTATTTGATGTCTGTTCGCAGACCGGTAGATCAAATAGTATACCTCTTACCTACCTACCCACTAGGACTGATTCGTGCCCTCCCAGTCTAGTGCAGTTTTGTTTTATTTGTGAAAAGTGCTACAGTTAGTTTGTTTTATTCAGTGACATTCAGTGAGTTATTTTTACTACCTATTGGAACGTCGCCACGTAAGTTAAACTCTCTTATATATAGACACAGTACTTACACTATCGCCCCGGCTCTGGTTCTTGTAATTTGCTTAGAGCCAATAAACTGCAGGCTTACTGCAAGGAACATATTTGTCGAGTTTTGTTTCAAGAGATATCCCAAAGGATTGTTTGGTTATAAAACCTTAATCAGGATAACGATTCCATTGTTTCCATTAGAAGATAAGTCTTGGCCACGGCCAACGCTACCGTGTAATACTAAGATTCTTCACACTGTTTTGTTAGCTGAGTTCCTGTTTCCAGTATAACTTTACCGCTCGAGTTATAGTTGGTGTTTTGCAGAAACTTTGGTTGACTAAATAGAAGTATTTTGGGAAATTACAAAACTCTCTTGTGTGGGTGCCGGTCTACGCAAACGCATACCGCCGGCCCGCCACAATACAATAGGAGAAAGAATTGTTTGAGAATCGAGATAATAGGAGAAAGAATTGTTTGAGAATCGAGATAATAGGAGAAATAATTGTTTGAGAATCGAGATAATAGGAGAAAGAATTCTTTGAGAATCGAGACAAGACGAGAAAGAATTGTTTGAGAATCGATACAATAGGAGAAAGAATTGTTTGAGAATCGATACAATAGGAGAAAGAATTGTTTGAGAATCGAGATAATAGGAGAAAGAATTGTTTGAGAATCGACATAATAGGAGAAAGAATTCTTTGAGAATCGAGACAAGACGAGAAAGAATTGTTTGAGAATCGATACAATAGGAGAAAGAATTGTTTGAGAATCGATACAATAGGAGAAAGAATTGTCTGAGAATCGAGATAATAGGAGAAAGAATTCTTTGAGAATCGAGACAAGACGAGAAATAATACTTTGAGAATCGAGACAAGACGAGAAAGAATTCTTCGAGAATTGAGTAGAGACTTCTAGACAAATTTTACGATACGAGAACACTTTTTTTTCTCGTCTCGTGTTGTGGAGGACACTAGCAACAAATTTTTAAAACTTCAGGTTTCAATATTACAAGTATTAAATTAATACCTGATAAACCTCAATTGATCAAAAGATACTATTAACCTTGATGGCTGTTTGGTGTGAAATACGCCTCAAACAGGATACAACTGTATTATTAGTCAGATTTTCAATTAAGGACCATAGATGATCGGACAACATTAATTCCAACTAGCCATCAAAAGCGGTGTTTTGGGTAATAAAGAATATTGTAATACATCTAACTACAATATAGAAAGTTGTAAGGGGGAGAAGGGAACAGATACATACATATTATTTCTATTGGTAATATTATGCTTGGGCAACTTTCAATTTTTCTACAAGAATGCTTTTGGCATAAACAAGAATGGCGGCATGTGTTAAAATACAAATTATCTTGTGAATATTTGACTAAAATACAGCTGCAAAACATAACACCATAATTGTTAGATGCTTTTCACTTAATTAAAAACTAGTTATGTTTTTTGCATTTTTAGAAAAAAAAAGTGTTGCCGAAAGGGAAAAAATGTACAACATTTACTTAAGTATGACGTAAGAGAACCACTTCTGGCATTGGGTAGATAATATTTCGCTTGTTACTAAATGTTTCATTATTATATTCTTGTTGCTTTTTTTTTTTTAAAAAAAAAGTACAATTATGATTATTATTTTCCATTAATGACTTGTAAATAATGCAACAGTTGATACTCTAATAAGCGTAAAGTTTGACACTCCCTCTTAAGGCATGCCTGTAGGAAGTCAACATACCGGATGTCCTATAAGACTGGATCCACCCTTTTACTTCAGAAACAGTTACGTTGATTCCATTAATTACAGCGGCTGATATATTGATCCAACCAGGGGTAAAAGAGGATCTGAAAAGGTAGAGGGACAGTACGTAGTGGCATGACGTCACGCCGTCCTCCTGCCTATCTTCGCCCATTGGAAGTTCTTAGGAACTGGAGGGATGCCATGCATATTTTTTGGAGATAGGGGGACAGCGTTCCTCGCACTTTTACCTCTGGATCCACAAATTCGACCAAGTGCGTTGCCAGAGGAGTAGGAAGGGGCCTCTGAAAATTTTTAAATAGGTAAATAATGTTCTTCCTGTTACTGACATGAAATTAAAAAGAAATATTTCAGTTTTACGTCGCACAGATAGCTGTGAAGGCTGAAGGACTCTTGAATGAAATGGTGGAATGAAGAAGTGAAAGGAACCGGGAGAATTCGGAGAAAACTCATGCATACGGACGCATATGGTATTTGTCAGCTACAAAATCAACTTGGTGCGAGCTAGGACAGAACCAAGGACTTCACGAAGTAAAGGTGAACGCTCTACCACTGAGCCACTGCGTTCACTGTTACTGAACGTTTTATTACAATCACGCAAGTGAGCCTTACAAGATTGAAATGTGATTAGGATCACGCTAGTGGACTTTATAGGATTGTAATGTTATTACTGTAGGATCAGCTTGTGAACCTTAAAAGATTGCAATGTTATTAGGGTTACGTTAGTGAGTCTTATAAGATTTTAATGTTATTAGGATGACGCTAGCAGGTCTTGTATTATTGTAATGTTATTAGGATCACGCTAGTAAGTTTCATATGATTTTAATGTTATTAGGATCAGCTAGTGGACCTTATAAAGTTGTATATGTTATTAAAATGACGCTAATGAGTCTTATAAGATTGTAATGTTATTAGGATGACACTAGTGGGTCTTGTATTATTGTAATGTTATTAGAATGACGCTAATGAGTCTTATAAGACTGTAATGTTACTAGGATCACGCTAGTGGGCCTTACAAAAGTGTAATGCTATTAGAATAACGCTAGTGGATTTTATAAGACTGTAATGTTATTAAGATCATGCTAGTGGGTCTTATAAGATTGTAATATTAGTGTGTGCATACGTTAACTCTGGAACGGAGTTACTGAATTCTGTTATTTTATTTATTTATTTATTTATTTATTTATTTATTTATTTTGCAATAGGTAGATAGAGTGATTATTTCGGTCGACTTTTCCATGAAATCAATCCGTTAACATCTTAACGGGTAACGGATAACAGTAAAGGTTGTTATATATTTTGCATATCAGATGAACGTTTCGTATGATCCCCTTTACTGTCTTTCGCAGAGCTTATTATATTCTTGCTCCTTTCTTGTTAAATTAAAATAACTATTCTTTTATTAATGCCTTCTAATAATGGAACACTTGGCATTCTAATGAGCGCTGAGTTCGATAAATCCCCTCTTAAGGTAGACAAAAGATACAACTTGCTGGAAGTTAACGTACCGTGGTCCAGTACGTCAGGGTCTACCGTATTACCTCAGAAACAATTAAAATTTATTAAGAGAGTTAGTTCACTGATTTGGACACTTTTTTTTTTATGATTAAGCCAAAATTGTTGAAGCGCATCGCCACAGAAGTAGACAGGATGTAACTTCTATCCAACTGGCGGAAAGTAAATTACAAAAACTGAATTCCCAGTGTAAGCCACTCTCTGTACCTTTTGAAGAATTAAAAGCCAAAAAAAAAAAAAAAAAAAAAGTCCAACCAAAATTACATTAATTTGAGAGAACGAGATTTTGAACCAATAAAACTTAAACATTTGAGTCGCCAGAGGAGGAGACTGGAAGCAACTCTAAATTTGTAAATAGAGCAACGGAACCTAGGCACAGCGCCAATTCCTAACTTTTTTTTGGGGGGGGGGGTAGTTAAGGTATATATATCGTCAGTTATGTTTTGCATTATCAGACAACCAAGCAAACTTATCCAGAATCAGTGAACTCAAGGAAAACTTTAGGAGGTGGGCCCCCTCGGACTGCCAGGATCGGCAACCATGCGTCTAGGTAAAAGAAATGTTCGAAAAAACTCACTCAAATAATTTGGCTTATATCCAAAATACCCAACAAGCAAATATCAAAAGTTGACCTATAAATCCAATCTTTTAAAATTATTTTCAGATCTACATATCTCAACAGCAATTTTGCTGCTTAGGTTACGTAGCTTATGCTTACAAAATTCTACGAATCAGGAACTCGCACTTTTTTTAAATTTGGCGTCTTTTTCAGCAGTGACGTTATATGAGACGTGAACCTAGAACTTAATGTGGAATCTAAACCAAGAGCTCCTGCCAGGAATCGAACCCGGTTTCCCGCGCCGAAGGCGCATGCGTTAACCCAGGGATGCAAGTAACCAACAAAATTTTACTAGTACCCTTCGGTATTTTACTAGTGATAATAAAAACTCGCCCGCACCGATGAACCGCTCGCCCCGGGCGAGTGGGTGAATAGTTATTTGCATCCCTGCGTTAACCATATTGCCACGAGGAAGCTCAGGAATTTGCAGATGTTGGATATAGTTCACTAGTATGCTTTTGAAAGAACGCGACCACGAGTTAATTAAAATCGAACTACTCATCAACACCTAAAACTCGAAGTCACTAGTTAATATATTTTAGAAAATCTCGTAAGTACTAGTATATTCTGCTGTGCGGAAAAATCAAGATAGTGAACATACATTTTGAAATATCGTGACAAATATGAAAAATGGGGGCCATCACAAGAATGACTGTTAATAACATTAAAAAAAAATGTTAAAAAGCTTTCAGTTTAATATCCCACGATTATGCCGGTTAGGCTAAAGGAGACGGTGGTGATGAGTAATAAATGAAATGGTGGAATGAAGAAAGTGGGAGAACCCCGAGAAAACTCACGCACACGGTGTTTGTCCACCATCCACAAAGTTCACTTGGCGGGGGCTGGGATCGAACCCGTGACCCCAAGCACCAGAGGTGAACGCTCTACCACTGAGCCACCGCGGCCCCGAGGAGGAAACGAGTACCCGGAGATAAAGCATAGACACAATGTTGTCTGGCCGGGACTCGAACTAGGGACCTTAAGCACCAAAGGTAAGCGATCTATCACTGAACCACCGTGTCTGCTCAAAAAATGTGAAGTTTGCATCAAAGAGTTTAATCTGAAACTAGAAGCTTACAACAATACTATTAAACTCGAATAATTCATATACAATTTTCGGGAACAGTACAGTTCATTTTTGGGGAAGCCTTCTTCCTTAATGTTTTGAAAATGGCACTTTAGTTGTAAGCCAACGAGGACTTTCGGAAAATCTAAGCCTACCTTCATCTTTCAAATCTACTTATTTTTCTGTACCGACTCATCTTGAATGAAAATTGTATTACTAACGTAAGAAAAGCTCGAAAGTGTATTTCCATTAGATACTATAATATTTGGTCCAACATAAGAAAAGCTCGAAAGTGTATTTCCATTAGATACTATAATATTTGGTCCAACATAAACGTCAAATATGATTTATCGTCACAGGGTCATCAGTATTCAATGAAAGTAACTTCCGTGGTATACTGATTTCCATAAACTGTTGAATGAAAAACTCATGCACCACGTTTGTAATAGTCCAATCTTCCACCCCGCAGCGTTCATCATTCGCTTTGTTTTTTCTTCCTTTCTTTTTTTAATCATTTTCATCTCGATTCATTCTTTTCGTACATTTTTTTGTTATAGCCATACAGCTTTTTATTAGTCACACCAAGTGAAACAGGAAATGACGTGAAAAAGATTTTCTTACATCATAATAGAGATAGGAACCGTGTCGAGGAACACAACAAGCATTACCGTACCGTGACTTTCCACTTCTCGTGAATAAATAATAATAATAATAGAAATAAACAATAGAGGGCTCTCTCGTCGGGAAAGAAACGATGTCCGCAGTCACCAAAATCTGATAAAAACTAACTGACCAAACTTGTTCAAGTCTTACTTTCTTATTTCAATTCATCGACAACTGTTTAATCATGTAGAATAATAAAAAAGGGAATGAACACATTATTATTGGTGCAGATTTATTTTATACCTTCCAAAAATTGGTAATTTTATGATTCAAATTTATAAGATTGTAAGGTAATTTGTTGATGAAAAGACAGTGTTGAAATCAGTGATGCCAACCCGTGGGAAAATTCTCATTTTGTGGGATTTTTGACAATTTCTCGAATAGGCATTAAGGGCATTTTTGTAGAATTTGCCAGGATATATGAGATTTTTCATACACTGTAGTTACTTCATCAACACTAACAAGAATTATTAATGGACGGGAAGTAGTCTAATCAGTCTTTAGCAGCGTGAAACCATTACTAATTCTCAAATTTTGTTACTGAAAAATGCATGCTAGTATGGAAATGATTGACGCAGTGGCTTGAAAATCTTAAGCAACAAGTAGAAAACAAGAAACGTAATTTGTAGTCAGATGTTAAACAAAAAGAGAAAGAAAGAAAAAGAAGGAAGTAAAGTACCAAACGAGAAACAACCAACTTCCAAAAATTTCGTATTGACTCGACAACGAACCTTGTCTAGTTTTATTACACTCCCTAGAAGACTACAGCACAAACCCGTTATGGAAATATGAAGTTCTGACAAAAACATGTACTCGTTTTCGTCAACGTAATTAATTGTTTCTTTCAATTAAAGAAAATACTAAGTCATAAACTATTCGATAAACGTAGAAGATTGAAATTTACGGATAATTTACTCATATTTTCGAGAAAGTGAGTGACAAACAGTAGTTTCATTTTTCATATTCTACAATCTTTCAATTTTTGTAATTAAGTTAGTATAGCGTGGAAAATTCAAGAGCAAAATGGAAATTTCTCTCTCTCGCGATGGGAATTTGTAACACTTCGGGTTGGTATTACTGGATAAAATTCATCGAAATCATATAGACATCGTATTTATATGATTAGCGTACGAGTCATCTGCGCAGGAGACCCAGGTTCAATTCCTGGCGGAGTTTATATGTTTCAGATCCTAATTTAAACTGTAGGTCCATCTCATATAGCCTCGCTGCTGAAAGGACCCTTAAATCTAATCCAACTAACCACTGAGACAAGTGTTCGGTTCGAAAAAAATGTTTAAGCGCCCATCTATATTACGAGAGGCTACCTGATTCAATCTTATGTCATGTATCTATGCTGGACAACATTGTGTCAGTGGGTTTTCCCGGGGTTCTTCCGTTATTCCAACACTGTCATTTCACCAATTCTTTCACAAAATGAAAAGGAATTAAATTTTTGACTATAATGTCTCACGATCGTGCCTTTTAGGCTTAGAAAGACAATAATTAAACCAAGTGAATGAAAATGGAGAAATTGGTGAAATGAGAAAGTGGAAGGAAACGGGAGTACACCGAAAAAAACACATGCACTGTGTTGTCCATCACAAACTTACTTGATCGGGGATTGAATCAGGAACACCACGCACCAGAGGTAAGCGCTCGAATAGACGACAACTAAGCCACCGTTGCCATTAATGCGTCTCCTTTAGCCTTAAAAAAAAAAAAAAAGTTATAACCAATGGTCGTAAATGAGTATTATGGATACTAGTTGTTCCTCCCATGTCTTCGGCTTGTGTCACAAATGGCCTGCTAGCCTGCAGGTAGCAACATCTCTTGACATTATGTACGAGGCAGCGCAATTAGCGACAACTATTAGCTTGACTCAGCCGTACACACAGAAATGTTTTGCTAGGAGGGGTCCAAAATGTTTGAAGGCGGTCTAATATGTCTATGTAATATTGAAGCTGTCAATTCTGCACCCGGAAAGACTATAAGTAAATTGTTAATTACTGGCACCTATATTTTGAAGAAAAATGATTGAACTAGATTGTTTTTATAAGAAAAAATGAGTACAAATAAGGCCTAAAATCAAATCTTTAGCCTACATCAATCATTGCTATGTTAAAGAAGTATAGTTGCCTTAAGAAAGCCTACAAATGTTAGTTAAGAAATTTGGTGGGGGTGTCTGGACAAGGTGGTACCCTGTGGATTCGCCCCTGGCCTTAATGTGAACCATCAGAATAAGCAGGACTGAAATATTGAGATGCCTTTAGTTTATAATAAGGATTAGGAATATTTAAATATTTTCGGCCAAATTTTTATGCAACCCGCAACAAGGATAACTCAAATACTGATATATAATAAGAACCATAGCTACATTGTGGGTTTAAGCAGCAAGTTGTCTTCGATGTACGTATTGGCGTTCAATAAATTTCTTACATGTAACTATCCTCTTCTCTCTTGCAAACATTCAATGATTTTATACTGTTGTGAAAATTAATTTGATATTATGCTTGTAAATTCAAAGACTGTTGGATTTCGATGGAGCAATCACTTTCTTTAGAGGTGGAAAGGATGGAGAAATTTCCATATTCTAGATGCGAGCAGAGATGACCTATGTGGATAATTACAATCTTGTAAGGCCCACTAGTGTGATCTTAATAGCATTACAATCTTATAAGGCCCACTAGCGTGATCATAGTAACATTACAACCTTATAAGGCAAATTAGCGTGAACCTAGTAACATTACAACCTTACAAGGTCCATTAGTGTGATTCTAGTAACATTACAATCTTATAAGACCCACTAGTGTAATCCTAATAATATTACAATCTTGTAAGTCCACTAGCGTGATCCTAATAGCACTCCAGTCTTATAGGGCCCACTATATTGACCCTAGTGACATTACAATCTTATAAAGCCCACTAGCGTGATCCTAGTAAAATTACAATCTTATAAGGTCCATTATTGTGATCCCAGTAACATTACAATCTTACAATACTCACTAGCTAATCCAAGTAACATGATAATCTTATAAGATCAACTAGCATAATCCTAGTAACATTACAACCCTATAAGGCCCACTAGCGTGATTCTAATAACATTAGAATCTGATAAAGTCCACTAGCATGATCCTAATAATGTTACAATTTTATAAGGTGATCCTAGTAACATTACAATCTAATAAAGCTGACTAGCGTAATCTTAATAACGCTACAGTCTCATAAGGTCCCCTAGCGTAATCCTAATAATATTACAATTTTATAAGGTCCACTAGCATGATCTTAATAGCATTACAATCCTCTAGCACAGTGGTCCTCAAAGTGGAGTCCGTGGGACTTAACCAGGGGGTCCGCAACCCTAAAAATTTAAATGAGTTGTAATAAGATGGAACTCGCAGCTGTGGGCATTACGAGTGCAAAACAATAACTATTCATCATTACCAGTGTTCTAGTACTTCATTGGTTCTTCAGGTGAAAAACACTCTGCTAAGTTGCACAAAAACACTTGTAGGACATTTGAGAGCATTAGGTGCAAGTTTTCGAGAATATTTTCCCCTCCCACAACCTGATAATGGTTGGATTGAAAATCCTTTCACTAATGTAGAAATTCATTACATACAAGGTATGAATAGCTCTAACACAGAAGAAGAACAGCTATTGGAACCACCCTACGATACTTCATGGTTAAACGTTTTCAAAGAAAATGCACTTTGTAGCTTTTGGTTGCGTGTGCGTTATGAATATAAAGAGTTGTCTAAGAAGGCATTGCAACATTTGATGCCTTTCCTTACCACATACTTATATGAAAAGACGTTTTCTGCTCTTCGTAGTATTAAAACCTTAAAGCGAAATAGTCTTAATGTGGAATCGGGCCTAAGATTGATAGTGGCAAAAGTTATTCCAGATTTCAATGCAATTATGGAAAAAAAAAAAAAAAAAAAAAAAAAAAAAAAAAAAAAGAAGAATTTTATTCTTCACATTAGTGACCCCACATCTGAGAACATTGTTTATCAAGTGGGTTTCCTTAAAAAAAAAAAAAAAAAAAAAAAAAAAAAAATCTTGAAAGTTACTGCATTTTCAATTGAAACTTCGTTCATTAGGAAGCAACCATGTATCTTTAGGATAAATTACTTATTGCATTATTTTTTTATCTTTTTCTTGTTAGTGGTAATTCCAACTAGTATATATATATATATATATATATATAATACCATGTGAAATTTCGGATAGCATTGCAAGGGTGTCCGCAGATCACTTTCCGAATGAAGAGGGGGTCCAGATTATCGGAAAGTTTGAGAACCACTGCTCTAGCATGTGACTATTCTCTTCTCTCTTCAATGATCTTCACTGTTATGAACTTTAATTTAATATGATTGTAATTCAAAGATTGTTGGATTTCAATGGAGCAATCACTTTCTTTAGAGGTGGAAAAGATGGAGAAATTTCCATATTCTAGATGCGAGTAGCGATGAACTGCGTGGATGATTTCGAAAGAAAGTTAACGCGTTGATTGTTTGAAGATGTAGAGAACTTGTTTTGTTTATCTCTACTGTGAGTCTCCCTGGAGGACATTAACGTTATGCATACATAACTTGTGTAAATGCCACCCAAGGCTGCTACGGGGTCTTCCCACCCACTTATTTGCTTACGACCAGGTTTTTGTTTTATAATGTCTTCCGCAACAGTTATTTCTCTAATAACAACAGCAACCGCTGCAGAGAAAGTATACGACTAAATGCACGCTCTTGTAGCTCAAAGAAATGACTTACTCAGAGGTCAGTCTTACTAAGCACACCAAAACTCTTCATGCCTACATATTTCTAACTATTGAGAAGGCGTAACCCACTTAATCTATTGATTATTTGTTGGAATAAAAGTTTTTCTTTTTAAAGTTTAACGTCCCACGAGACAGTAATGATCAGATGGTGGAATGAAGTAAGTGGGAGGCAGCGATAGAAAGAAAACCCAAGCACACGGTGTTTGTCCACCACAAATTTTACTTGTAACGTGGGCTGGGAACGAACCAGCGACTTCACGCAACAGAAGTGAATGTTCTACCGCTGAGCCACCGCGGCGCTATAAAAGAAATGTGTTAGAAAATGCAGCATGATGCCATGAACAACGTGGGGCGGCTCTGACAGGGACTCTTCTTAAGTTTAGAATTAGGATTTAGATTTCTGGGCTTTCGGCATCTATGGCCATATTAGCCCGTCACTAGGATTAGGATTAGGAATTAGATTTCTTGGCTTTCGGCATCTATGGTCATGTTAGTCCATCACTAGGATTAGGATTAGGAATTAGTTTTCTTAGCTTTCGGCCTCTATGGCCATATTAGCTCGTCATTAGGATTAGAATTAGGATTTAGATTTCTGGGCTTTCGGCATCTATGACCATGTTAGCCCGTCACTAGGATTAGAATTAGGATTTAGATTTCTGGGCTTTCGGCATCTATGACCATGTTAGCCCGTCACTAGGATTAGAATTAGAATTAGGATTTAGATTTCTGGGCTTTCGGCATCTATGACCATGTTAGCCCGTCACTAGGATTAGAATTAGGATTTAGATTTCTGGGCTTTCGGCATCTATGACCATGTTAGCCCGTCACTAGGATTAGGATTAGGAATTAGAGTTTTGGGCTTTCGGCATCTATGGCCATGTTAACCCGTCACTAGGATAAGGAATTAGATTTCTGGACTTTCTGCATCTAAGGCCACGTTGGCCCGCCACTAGGATTAGAATTAGGATTTAGATTTCTGGGCTTTCGGCATCTATGACCATGTTAGCCCGTCACTAGGATTAGAATTAGGATTTAGATTTCTGGGCTTTCGGCATCTATGACCATGTTAACCCGTCACTAGGATTAGGATTAGGTATTAGATTTCTGGACTTTCTGCATCTAAGGCCACGTTGGCCCGTCACTAGGATTAGAATTAGGATTTAGATTTCTGGGCTTTCGGCATCTATGACCATGTTAGCCCGTCACTAGGATTAGAATTAGGATTTAGATTTCTGGGCTTTCGGCATCTATGACCATGTTAGCCCTTCACTAGGATTAGAATTAGGATTTAGATTTCTGGGCTTTCTGCATCTATGACCATGTTAGCCCGTCACTAGGATTAGAATTAGGATTTAGATTTCTGGGCTTTCGGCATCTATGACCATGTTAGCCCGTCACTAGGATTAAAATTAGGATTTAGATTTCTGGGCTTTCGGCATCTATGACCATGTTGGTTTGTCACGTTTTTGAGGGATGACGTCTCTCAACGAGCACACTATCCGGGGAAAGAGGAGAAAGGAATCGGGCTGGGACCTATATGTTAGGTACCACCCCGGCATTTGCCTGGTGTAAAGGAGGAAAACCCAGGAAAACCTCATTCAGGATGACTGGCCTGAAAAAGCTCTTGACACTTTTTCGACCGAGTGTCCCCACCGAAGGGCTCTTGTACTACCGTGGATATCCACTGAAAGATCCAACGAAAATTTCTCCGACCTAACGCATCTCCCAGTCTACAAGATAGACTAACGCTTTCAGCAGCTTTTGTCTTCCTATCGTTTATTAAGAGTCTTCATCCGGCGAAATTAAAATACCGCTAATTTTACAGTAATTATGTGATATCTTTAAGTAGATAAAAGATAATTGAAATATGGAACAAGAGCGTCCTAGACAATATTATTTTGCGTGAGGTATCGTTATCACAAGTCACCTAGTGGCTTTCCGTTTTCAGCTGTTTAGAAACGCGAAAATAAATGCCGATTTTCAAAATGGCTCGAAATCGAAAGCAGATAAGTGAGATGTGATAACGGTTTCTTATCTAAAATAATATTGACTAGGGCGCTCTTGTTCCACATTTCGATTATCTTTTATCTATTTGAAGATAACACATAATTACTGTAAAATTAGCGTTATTTTAAAATCGCCGGGATGAAGACTCTTAAGGGGTTTGGTTGACGAAACTAATTTATTATTTACGCTGTCTGTGAATCCATCCGAGAGACACAAAAGGCTCAAGAGTTACTTAATGGATCGCCATCAGATCTGGACGGAATGAAGAGGGTCAAAAGTTAGAAATTGAAAAAAATGAAATGAAATCTTTGAGTTTTACGTCCCACGCTTATGCCGGTTAGGCTAAAGGAGACGGTGATGATGAGTAATGTATGAAATGGTGAAATGAAGAAAGTGGGAGGAAACGGGAGAACCCCGAGAAAACTCACGAGCACGGTGTTTGTCCACCGCAAAGTTCACTTGGCGGGGGCTGGGATCGAACCCGGGACCCCAAGCACCCGAGGTGAACGCTCTACCACTGAGCCACCGTGGCCTCTAAAGTTAGAAATTGAGTTTGTTTGTGGAGATAAAGAAGTTTTTAATGAACCAAGCTTCTTCAAAATTGAAGACTGGAAGGGAAGATGGAAAGCGCTTGCACGTTATAATTTCCACACTACATTTGGAATTTTTCAGCTATAGTTGTAATAAGCAATTCACTTAAATTTTATTTTTTTCTGTCTGTCAGACTACAAGGGCAGATGTCGAGATTTACCTGTGATCCGTGGATCACAGTTTCAGAAATCCTGTTGTCCGCGAGACCAACTAAGCTACGGCTGTTAATTATCCCCATAAAAGTAATAAAATAATCAATGGAACATGCTTATTGCATCGGGTGCACCGACATTGCGCAAATTTTCCCACGCTTATCTGTTGACACAGATAAAGCCTTAATGAGCAGGCAACAAAATTGGAAATTGCGAAAAAAATCTTGTGCAACGTTGCCATCATTACCATAAGTATATCGACTAATAAAAACAGTCACCAAAATGCAAGTCGTTTTAACAAAAAAAAAAAAAAAATACAAAGTAATGGATAACAATAGCATTTTCAGTCATCTATATTATATGTGTGCAATGGCGTCGTTAGAGAGGGTGACTGGGGAATGTGTCCCAGTCATTCATTTTCCGTATCATATCTAACTGTAAGATTAAAACTGTAAGAATATAGTTATTGAAAGCAAATAGTTTTGAAATACTGTAAGGAAAACAAACATATATAAAATAAACAATATATATAAATATTTCTAGAAGTTCTCTTGAAATATCGTGAACAGACGTTAGACCAATCAGAAATAAAGATTTGTCTATATCTTCCAGTTTTGGCCAATCAGAAACAAGCACTTGTATACATATTTCAGGTGTGTCTACCACATATCTTAATAACTATCCTTTCACCTTTCTATAAATGATACTTAGATGTATTAGAGATAAATAGGGCCCCATGCAGTTAGAATTCTAAAGCAGCATGTCGAATGTTGTGTCTCGCCGCGGTTTTCAACGAACTTAAAGAGTTCTGGTTTGGCCAATGGCCACCAATTAATATTGCTACCAAAGTGTTTACCATCCTCTTAGGTATTGATTAAGACCAATATCGTCTCTCTATGAATTACCGTTCCCATGATATTGGCCAAAAATGGCCGATTTCCAGAGATTTAAGGAGCATTATTTGAGGAACCGTAAGTCATAGAGAGGTCATATTGGTGTTGGTCAATATCTAAAAGGGTGGTAAATATTTTGGTAGCAAATAGTAACCGGTGGCCACTGTGCAACTGGCCATCAATTAATATCAGTACGAAAATGTTTAATGTTCTATTAGGGATTAACACTGATATCATCTCTCTATGACTTACCGTTCCCGTGATACTGACTAAAAAAGTTCGAATTTCTAGATATTTAAGCAGTCATATCTCGAGAACTATAAGTCATAAAGAGATGATATTTTGTTAATTTTTGCGAGAAAGAGAAGAGGGTGCGGATAAAAAGATTTACCTTTACATCTAGGAACAATTACAGCTATCCTTCCCGCTAGATCTCTCCATTCTTTTAAAGTTCGTTCTGGCAATGCTCTTAGAGCATTCTCAACTGTTTTATCCTGAAGATATTTACCGGACAGTGTACATTAGAAAGGTTTTGGACCTGAAATTGGTTTGTGGGCCTGAAAAGGGCCTCAGTTCTTTAATTACTGTGTATTTGCTTCACTCCCAGAGAGATAACAAAGCATTTCCGTTAGCCGACTGTCGGCAAAGCGTGTTCAACGTATATGGCCAGAGCAAATGTTGAAAACATTCTCAAGATGGGTGCTGGTCCCTCCTTTGTTTGGACACGAATGAGGTTCGTGAACTGTACGTTTTGCTGTTTTAATGCATCTCTGATGTTATCTATGTTGGTTGTGGTTGGAACACCTTCTTCAGGAAAGCAATGCATCTCAGCAATTCTTCTCTGCAAAGCTTATTCTTCTCCGTTGTGCACTCTCCCAAATGTCACCAGCAACTGTATGTCAGACCTCCTCAGGTTCTGTTAAAACCCCGAACGAATTGCGGATATAATAAACCAATAATAGAACAAGCCAATGAGGAACGAGAATCACAACGAGCCAATCAGGATCGAGAATTAATCGCAAGTTTTAGTGAGGAGGGTAATATAAACAGGAAGCAATAAACTGGAGAAACATAAGTGAAACTTTCAGAATGGAGTTTACATTGACGAAAACAGAAAAAGGTGTACCTTGTGTATTAATGGGAGGCTTTAAGTATCGTTTCTTTCGCCAAGGAAAAAAAGGCTCAAATTGGAGGTAAGTTAATGTAGTACATAATTTTTGCATGTATATAAGCCTATAGCTTGCTAAGTTATGCAAAGCCTACATTAGTATTTTCAGTAGTCAGCTTGACCTATATTTTAGTAAGTTCTGTAAGCCTATATTAGTATTTATGCTAGTCAATAGGATCCATATATACTTTGTTAAAAGATGTAACACACTATTAGTATTAATGTCGGGAAGTTGGACCTATATTTTGTTAAGTGATGTAACCTATATTAATATTTATGCCATTCAGTTGCTTCTATACTTTGTTAAGTAATGGAAAGTTACATTAATATCCATGTCAGTCAGTTGGGTCTATATTTTGTTAAAATATGTGTCTAGTCCCTATTTTAATATTTATGCCAGGCAATTTGTCCTATACTTTCGTAAGTGAATAAGTAAGCCTGCATTAGTATTTATGTCAGTCAATTGGACCTATACTTTGTTAAAAGGTGATGGAAGATATAACATTTTTGCCAGTGAAATAGTGAATACATTTTTCTTTAAATAGTAAGTTTAGAACACGTGATACGATTTAATTATTATTTCCTTTCTTTCAGATGTACTAAGAAAAGCTGTAATGCTAGTATAACAATGGATGAAAATACAAGTGAAGTTTTAGAAAGGAAAGATATTCATAATCATTGTGAAGATGAAGATGGTGTTCAACGGCATTTTCTTAGAGAGAATTGTAAGCGACGAGCCACTGAACAATTGAACGAGAAGCCAAATAAAATTATAAGGCAGGAAGTTTCAAAATTGGAACATCATGACACACTTGATCATAAAGAAATTAAAAGATGCCGAGACGTTATTTATAAAAATCGAAGAAAGGTGACTCCTCGTCTACCCAGAAACACCGTAGAGGCTATACAGCAAATGGTTCAGAAGCAGGATGATATAGCAATTGACGGAGAAAGATTCATCTTTGTTGATGATGAAGCTAATATAATTCTTTTCACGTGTAAGAAAAATATCGAGTAAGTATAATTTCATTTATAACCATTAACTTTGAAATGAGTTTCATTTACAGCATCAAGAAGTAGAATAGGAAGTAGTTGCTTGAACAGAAAAGTTCCTTTTTCCGTCTTATTTCCAAATTATAGTAAAATAGTTTTTTTTTTTTTTTTTTTTTTTTTGATTCTCACAAAATATATCGTAACATAGCATTTCACCTAACGATATGACACTACAGTCTTGTTTACTATTTTCTTTTCTGACACTAATCTTATTTTCTTTTCAGTTTTCTGTGTGAGTTCAGCGGGTTAGAAGTATTTGCAGATGGAACTTTCACTTATGCTCCTAAGCATTTCACACAGTTATATACAATACATGCATATAAAAATGGATATTATCTACCTCTATGTTTTGCATTTTTGCCGAAGAAAGACAAGAATACGTATGTGGCCATGTGGAAGATGATAAGAAACTTAGACAGTAGATTCGACTTGAAAATCATTTACGTTGATTTTGAAACAGCTGCTCACGAAGCCATCAAGAATGTGTTTCCAAATTGTGACATTGGTGGCTGCAGATTCCATTTGGGACAAACATGGTGGCGGAGGATTCAAGCCGACAATGATCTGCGACAAGCATATATGGATCCAAAATCTGAACTAGGTATTATTGATATTATTATGGTCTATTATTCTTTATTATTAATTTAATAATACCATGTGGACTTTGTTTTGTTATATATTAATACAGAATACAGTTGAAAATAGAATCTTATTCTGTTTGACTGAAGAATCTTAATTCAGTCACCATTCTTAAAAGCAAATAAACTGCTGTTCTAATAATGTACGAAATGAAGAAATTATAAAGCCAACAGTAAGATCCATCAATTTCACTACTTTCCCAATGCTTGCTTATTCTAACAAATTATTATTATTATTATTATTATTATTATTATTATTATTATTATTATTATTATTATTATTATTATTATTATTATTATTATTATTATTATTATTATTATTATTGCTTTTCTTACAGGTTCATGGATAAAGGCATTTTTTGGGTTGCCATATTTACATCCAACAGAAGTATCAGATGCCTTTACTCAACTAATATCAATGACGCCGGATGATACAGGGCATAAATTTTCCGATTACGTCCTAGAAAACTACATAGAAGACGGTTGCAAGTAAGTAGCTTCCTTTTGAATTTCATCTATAGTAGCACATGCTTCAATAACTCTTAATACTGCAAAAACTGTTGTCCTAGTTTGAACACAACATTAATGGTTGTGCTGATATGGTATTTTCTCTCAATGCAACTTAATTATAGTGAAATTTTCTTCTGTCTTCATGTAAGACGTAGATTAAAATGCAGGTTTGGATAGTTGTAAACAAATTACGGACCAAGACTATAAATATTTCTTGAATCTAGTGTTATAAATGTTTTAGTGTTTTATATAAATTGTCAATAATTGTGTGCATGAACTAAGGATCTTTTTATTTTATTAATTTTAGGTATCCACCTGTCATGTGGGCGTCTATACCATCCACGATGCGTCGGACGACAAATGGACCAGAAGCTTTTCACAGACATTATAATAGTCAATTTTACTTCCCTGCTCCTGATATTCATACGGTGATTTCTGCTTTGTTAGAGATCCAAACGGAAACTGCCATGAAAATAACGTCCATATTAAAAGGAATTTCAAAGGCCCAAAGACCAGCAGAAGTCAAAAGGAGCGAGTTTGTCATGAGGAAGTATGCTGAGTTCAGGAATTCGCAGAGAAACTATGAGAAGGCACGTATGACATTTTTAAAAGCTGTAGGATTTAAATTTCAAGCATTCAAACTGTAAAATGAAATTTTCTGTAAATAAGTATGTTGCTTTGTAAATATTAGAATGCAATAAAATATATCTCATAAAGGAATAGCTTTATACATTTCATTTCGATGCAAAATTTCACACAATTCCTTAAATCCTGTTGTTGGCAACGTCGCGGCGGAAATTTGCGCAATTTCAGCACTTTCTGCTCCTCGTTAATAAGACATAAATTACTTAGATTATCAACGATCTAATCTTTAGAAAAATTTGCGCAATGTCGTTGCACCGATTGCATCTCCATGAACTTTACGCCCCTGGGGACCGGCAAGCTCGGCAAAACCCTCGCCAAGGTATTACACGCAAGTGAACTTATCGAGACTTTCTCCAACAGAATAACTTATACAGAAGCTATACAGTTGCTTCCAAACTAAAGTCTGAGGTAATTCATAATAAAATGACACTTTGAAGCACTGGGTATAAGAACATCAATTATTCCCTGTATAATTTTCACCTTCTATTGCTTTCCCTTGTACTCATACGTAAAGAGAGAGAGAGAGAGAGAGAGAGAGGAGGGACTACATATGATGCACAAGGTGGCTGACATTATTAAGGAGTAATTTTTCATCTCTGAACAAGCATCAACGCCCCCTTTCGCCTTTTCCTCTTCCGCTGTGCCGAGTTTGTGTTGTGTGTTTAAGCAATAACGCCCGGAGGCAATATTCATTACCTCACTGTCCGCTTCGCTTGGCATCTGCTTCAAGAAATGAATATTGCTTAATGGCTACAATTACTCTGTGTTATCTCGGCTTCGGTGGTTATTGGTTATTCTAACGTATCTGTTACACCATGACGAGGTAATAATATGGTAGTCGGTGTGACTGAACTTGGTTTTATCTCTGTTACTACGCCGACGTAATAAGCTTCTAAGAACACGGTGACTCAAAAAGTTGAATGTTCGAGGTTGGCGTATTAAGTCTCTCGTTCGATTCTACGTTTGAGAATATTACCTGTAGGTTTGCAACGAGAGAGCCCATTTCCACAAAGACTCAAGAATTATATTTGCTGAGACTACTCTCTGTTCCCCCTTACTTTTAAACGTCAATAAACAATACCATTTATATCTTTTAGCTATTCAAAGATAATCTAGTCTCTGTTCCCTTTTACTTTTAAAGGCAACAAACTATTTCACAAACATGATTAGCTAGGGGTAGTTACTCTCAATGCTCTCCCACCGGAATCGAACCACGGAACCAAAGGTGTGCGCGGAACCAAAGGTGTGTGCGGAACCAAATGGTGTTAAAATTGAAGGGCCCTCTGCAATAATAAGGTAAGTGGAGTTACCTCGATTCCTGGGAAAACAGATAAAGAAGGTGTATGGACTTACTTCCTTTTCCGTCACCTCTAGTGCATATTCGAATAGTCTCTTGTGAGAAAAATACTATTTATCTGCATCGAGTTGCCGTTTCCCAATGCGGATAACAGAGGGCGCCGCTGTGTGCGGCTAGTGAAGCAAGCACTGGTAGATGCGAGGAGGGGACGCGACGTAACTTTGTTTTCAAGTGTTGGTTCATGTTAAAGCACTGATACGGGGACATACTTGACAATTTTGTTTCGAAATGGACAAAATCGAAGCAGTCGAATCAGAATGACGGAAGCGGACGGGATGAAAGAGAAAGATTGTATCACTGTAATCGTTTTGTATCACTGTAATCATAATTATTGTATTTGTAACTATATATACTTTTGTTAATTACCTCACCTATAAAATGATTATAGTCGCAAAGACTATAATGACCCAGTATATAAAGTAATAAATAAATTAATATCTCTTAGCCCAACGATTATAACCTTCAATTCCTTAATTTCCGTTCCATGCCTTTCCTTAAAGAGGGTATAGCCCTCTACAGGGTAGCTAGCCCAAGGGATAGCAAAAGAAAAAATGAAAAGAAAAAGAAAAAAGAAAGGGGAAAAAGAAATATATATACAGGGTGTTAATGAACTATACCGACAAACTGTAAGAAGTGATTCCTCACATCAAAATAAGAGAAAAAGTTCATATGGTCCTACTACGGAAAGTACATATTTTCAGAGCTAGGGCTGTCCAAAATCGCGAAAAAGCTAACTTTCAACAGGCCGTGTCTCGAATTCCAGAAACTGTGGATGATAGTCCTTATCAGGATAAAGGAAGTCACGCATACACTATCCAAAAATGCATATTACACTAATTTTCAATGTTTGTGCAGGATATTGTGTATAGGGTATAATTCTCATATATGCTCTCAATAGACTTTTCAGATATACCCTGATTTCAAAGAGGGTCAAAAGTAGGCAGGAGGTAAGCCTTGGGAACAATCGACATCCAGTGCTTCGGAGGGAAGTCGGAAGTGTTAGGAACAAGCAACTCAATGTTTTTTATGTTCGGAATAACATGTGATGCGATGTATTTCGTCACGGTATATTTCACGTTTTCTTCAGTTATAAGCGTGAAAGAAAACATCGCACCATGCGTTTTCCCGAGTACGAGAGACCGTGCTGTTGACGATAATTTACATTTCCGACATTGTGCCAAAGGATTCCGTGTTCACTGCTGTCAAGACTTATCGTTTGCTTACTTTGAACCAATCATAAAGTCGGAGCTTACCTCAAAATTCCATATGGCATGTCTGGGAATTTCATTCTCAGAGAATACTCTGTGCACCCATTCACCATTAATGAAATATGCATTTTTGGATTGCGTATGCGTGACTTTCTTTACGCTGATAAGGACCACCACTCCACGATTTCTCGAATTCGAAATAGGGCCTCTTGAAATTTGGCTTCTTCGCTATTTCGGACAGCCCTAGCTCTGAAACTATGCACTTTTCCCTACAGGTCCATAGGAACTTTTTGACTTATTTGGATGTAAGGAATCATCTCTTACAGTTTGTCGGTATAGTTCATTAACACCCTATATATACATATATATATATATAATATTCGGAAGGCATGGTAGCTCAGTTGTAGAGCGCTTATCTCTGGAGCGTGGGATTCCTTGCATTGGCAAGTGATAATCTGATCTACTTTGTAATTTTTATATTTGATACAAACTATTTTATTCTCAATTCACAAGAACACAATTAAGTAGACGGTTCTGCACATACTCTACTGGCAATAACAATTATTAGAATTTTCAGTCACTGAAGAGACAGTGCGTCTTCTTTGAGCTGTTACTGCACCTCCCAAAAGAACAAAAACAAAACAAAAATGAATAAGTAAATAAACAGTGTTAATTGTGTTTTGTAACAGAGCCACTTTGTTTGAAAACCAAACACGCTTCGACAGACAAATGCACTTCTTCCAGTGGCTTAAGAGTGATGTATGCAAGTGGCAAGTGAGTTATGACCTCTGTCAAAGCTCCAATGTCCGCCCACAGGCACCGAGTTCCCATCCTTCCGACACCAACTAAGATTTTCTCCTTTCACTTTATGATCTATAGTAACGATCAACCGTAGAAAAAATCTCTCGTTTACATTACAAATACCGGTTTCAGCTCTTCGATTTATTAGTGCAGGGACTTGGGGGACAGAGCGCATGGTCACTTAACTTCCACCCACGTGCGTATCTGTTGTGTATGTGTGTGTCTTCCGCCTGTTCATTGAAAAATCACCGGCCGCAATTGAAATGCCATACCAGAATACTAATTATTTTCCTGTGAAATAACGTGACCAACAAACACTTACAGGGGTTTTGTAAAAGCAGTGACGTAAATAAACTATTGTGTGTTTTCACGTAGAGTTCAGATTTAATACACGACACCTCACTCATAATAATATATTACATTTTCTGCAAGGTGTTGGCCTTCTCATCTCTATGAGGGAGACTTTTGTTCGCTTTTCGGTAGAAGTATACAGATCGAAGTTGTAGTTCACGTCTTATGCTCCCTCAGCGGCAAAAAGATATGTCAAATACTAAGGAAACCAAAAGTAACTTGGAATGGTGGAATATTGGCGTATTTACAAAGTTTGTCCATAGTGTAATGTTGCCCAGGAGCGTTGCATGGTAGCTTGGTGATAGAGCTCTTATCTTTGGTACGGTGGGTCCCTGGTTAGATCCCCGACCAAGTAAGTATGTGGTGGACATCATTGTGTCCATGGATCGCACTTCTTTTCAAGACGAGAATGCGAATGTCGTGACAGTGGTACCGCAACATGGTTATTCGTTTTTCTGTGGCTACTTTTGAACAAAATTGATACGGAACGCAAGTAGTTTCAACAGGATGACGATATCTCTCACGAGATGATTGTTTTTTTGTGTGAGAAATTTCCGGGCCAGATCCTCTCTTGAAGTTACAACAGTATGTTGTATATTTTTACTAGTTATTTCACTTGTAAATTATTATTTGCTTGTAATTTTGGGCCATGATTAGAGATGCAAGGGCTTGGAAAAAAAACCGTCTTTTTTGGAAAAAAAAACCGGCTTTTTTGAAAAAAAAACTGTTTTTTCTGCTTCGCTTTTTTGCTTGGGAATTTTGGGCTTTTTTCAAAATTTTGCATTAAATTGATAAAGCACACTTTGTTTCGCTTCTCTACAGCACAAGAACTCATTTGAGTAGTGGTTGATGTAGATAATGATATAGAACCTCTAAAATAAACCATAAATTTGAAAAGATTTTTTTAAAAAAGCCTTAACATATTTACATTATGAATTCCAGAGGATTAACCAATTTATATAAAATAATTTTTTAACTTCTTATACACAAAAATAAGTACTTTGTTTTTAAAAAAGATACACAAATAACTAGCAAAAATGTATCTAGTATTTTTACTTCAAAATATCACACTTTTTTTTTAAACAAAAAATAAAAACAAGAGAGAAATACATTTATATGACAATCTTAAAGGCTGCACATGAAGAGCTTGGTTTCGGGTGGTTCTGTACATTCTTGAAATTTTTAGGTTTTAACTTTCATATACATTGTATGAATATTTCGAACAAATTTTTCATTCATTGATCACACACGTAATAATGTTACCACATATCACGTGCTTGGAATCTGCAAAATCGGTAAAATTCCGAATTCTATAATGCACTGACTGTTCCTTAAGCTTGTTCAGAATCGGGAAAGTACCAAATTTTCTGTTAATGGATCATATGCGTAATAGGCTTTTCATCTGACCGTGCGGTTTCCTTGACTTATAACCACCATCACGGTTTACCCAGTCCTGAAGGTTTCTGAATTTTTAACGACAGGAATTCAACATATCACTACGAAACTAGAAAAAAACTATGGAATACATTTAAGAAGAGTGGAAAGAATCAATCACTGTTCCAATTCACAAGAAAGGCGAAAAAACTGAATGTAATAATTATCGAGGCATTTTTCTCTTAACATTCTATTAACAAGATTTGATTCCATACCAGATGAAATTATTGGAGATTATCAGTGTGGATTTAGGGAAATCGATCAACTATCGATCAGATATTTACTATTCGATAAATACTCGAAAAGAAATGGGAATATATTATCCAGTACATCAGCTTTTCATTGGTTTTAAAAAGGTTTACGACTCGGATAGGAGGCAAACAGTGTACAACATTCTTACAGAATTCGGAATACCGAAAAAGCTAGTTATATTAATTAAAATGTGTTTAAATGAATCCCAGAGTAAAGTCCGAGCAGAAAAATTCTTGTCCATGAGCTTCCACGTCGAGAATGGCCTGAAACAAGGAGATGCGTTATCGCCAGTGGCGTAGCAGCTGCCCCCGCAACCCCCGCAGTGCGGGGGGCCCCGACGTATAGGGGGCCCCGAAGTCTTGCGATGAATAAAGATTTAAAGAAGTAGAACTTCAATCTTACTTCTACCGGCTTTACAACTAGGGCCCCTTCTCTATACTTTGCGGGGGGGGGGGGCGCAAAAGTGTGCTACGCCACTGGTTATCGCCATTATTGTTCATCTTTGTTCCGGAGTACGCTATAAGGAAAATTAAAGATAGCAACCAGGCCCTAGAGCTGAATTGTATTCACCAGGTTACGGCGTATGCTGATGATGTAAATTTAATAGCGGATAATAGGAGAACAATAGAAAGAAATTGAGTCCTTATTAAACGCTTGCAGTGACTTGAGTTTAGAAGTAAATGCAGAGAAAACTAAATACATGGAAATTCACCGGGATCGTATTATGGCAAATTATGGATGCGTTAAAATATCAAATAATACTTTCGATAAAGTGGATACTTTCAAATATCTGGGATCAATATCACCAGACCAAAATCATATCCACAAAGAAATTAAATATCGACTGAAAGCAGGGAATTCGCGTTATTATTCAGTTCAAAGTATTTTGTCGTCGCGAATTCTGTCGAGGAATTTGAAGCTTAAAATATATAAAACGATAATCATGACTGTTGTGTTTTATGGTTGTGAAACATGGTCGCTTGAGGGAAGAACGCAGACTGAAAGTATTTGAAAATAAAATCCTGAGACGAATATTCGGACCCAAGAGGAACGGGAATGAGGGGACTTCATAACGAAGAACTGCATAATTTATACGGTTTACCAAACATAGTTACCGTCATCAAGTCTAGGAGACTCAGGGAGGCAGATCATGCAGCCAGAATGGAAGAAGGTAGAAACGCTTTCAGAGTTTTAACTGGAAATCCAATCGGTAAACGTCCATCAGGAAGACTTAGGTGCAGCTGAGAGGAAAATATTAAATTGGATCTCGCAGAAATAGGAATACAAAGTAAAAACTGGATCCAGTTGCTAAGGATTGAAAAGTAGGTGGAGAGCTTTTGTGAACGCGGCATTGAATCTTCGGATTCCATAGGCCATAGAGAGAGAGAGAAAGTTAAGCACAACTGCAAAACAGCAATGAGTGAGTGGTTAGCTTTTGCTCTTACATCGTGAAGTCCGGGATTCAACCCCGCATTCGACCATTTTGACAAAAGTTTTACTAATTGTATCTGTGAATGTAGAAATATGCGTGTACTGTGAGTTCTGGCCGACTTCCTTTCTTACCGTTTTTAAATCGTTGTTATTACTAATTACCAGCAGTGACGGATGCGAAGGGGGTTAGGGTGGGGATGTTTTACGGGTGAAACTTGTACCCCGAAATTACAGAATTTCTAAAACAAACGAAATATTTGTTATGCCTTTACTCATAAACTTCAAGCTCTTCTCAAATAAAAATTAGGTATTTTTAGAAAAGCTAAACATTAATAAGAACCCCCCCCCCAAATACTTTTCTAAATCCGCTACTGATTATCAGTATAAAATGGTATTCAAGTTTGTATCCGGAAGATTATTGCTAAATCATTGCACAGCTACAGTATAACAAGAATATCGAAGTACGCTTTGACAGATATACTGACAAACGTACGCTCTGACGGATATATTGAAGAACAAAAGTTTAACTTATGTGCTAGAAGATAGAGTAGGCCTACTAATCTCTAGGAAATGAAACACGAATGACTAAAAAGAAATAATGTAGAAAAGAAAAAAATGTCGATAACTCAGAAGTTAACATAAAGTTAAATATCTTCTACAGTTGCCCTCAAATACTACGTACTTTATGTTTACTTTAATTCATAAAACGTGTGTTCCATCCTTCATAATGGTGAATTCCAGAGCAAAATATAGCGTTTAGGTCATGAAATCTTATTTAACTTTAGAGTATACTATAAGAAAGCTATTTAAATAAAAAAAATCATGAAATTGAAAAAAGCCAAAATTTCCAAAATTCTCGTTTTTTTTCCCAAAAAAGCCGGCTTTTTATGTGCAAAAAACCATCGATTCAAAAAAGCCGTTTTTTTTTGCATCTCTAGCCATGATGTATTTTAAATATGTACTAGGCTGATTCTGTTATTAGAAGAAGAGAAAGAAAAAGAAATAATATGGTTATAATGTTAATATATAAAGATATTCAAATGCTGTTATGTAATCTAATCTCGAGGTCGTCGTCATGACAACCTATAATAAATAGAATTATTCAGTAAATAAAACAGATATCTTGAAAAGGTGTGTTGTAAGTAATCTGTACGCATCTCTTATAATATAATTATTAAATCACGTGTATAAAAGGTAATTGGTGTGTTTTAATGGCTCAATAATTAAGGAACCGTTATAAAGTGATGACCAGAATTGGCCGGCTAGATAATGTCACCTTGCTCTTTACATCTACTTTCTTTTGGTATTTTGTGAAAGTTCCAAAATATATGTAAACAAACCACGAACAGTGCGAGAACTCCAGGAGGAAATTGATCGTGTTATCAGGTACCTCAATGAACAAATATGTGGAAAAGTAATTATAGAATATAATCAAGAGTCTGACATAGCAAGTCGTGGGTAACATATACCGGATGTTATCTTTAAAAGGCTGTATCACTGCGAAATTAAAATACCGCTAATTTTACAGTAATTACGTGATATCTTCAAATAAATAAAAGATAATTGAAAAGTAGAACAAGACCTCCCTAGACAATGTTATTTTGCATGAGTTACCGTTATCACGAGTCACCTAGTAGCTTTTCGTTTGCAGTAATTTAGAAACGCGAAAATAAATGCCGATTTTCTAAATGGTTGGAAATCGAAAGCAGATAAGTGAGTCGTGATAACGGTATCTCACGTAACATAATATTGTCTAAGGAGATCTTGTTCCACTTTTCGATTATCTTTTATCTATTGGAAGATATCACACAATTACTCTAAAATTAGCGGTATTTTAATTTCGCAGTGATAGGGCCTCTTAATTCTTAAATCGGAATATTTTTTGCTTGTAATGATGTAAAAATACTTTAAATTCGTCGCTTTTAATGCGACACTTTTATATATTACTTTTTATTAACATAAAATCATACATTCGTATACGAGGTATAGGAACTTAATTACCCCAAAATTACCCGTAAAAAGAAATGTTGCCTATCTATGCACTACTGGCTATTGTCGTTCTCTAAATAATCCGCTTGTGAAGCAACGCATTTTGCGGCACAATCTGGGAAATGTCGGAGCTCGTTTTCCGGAGGGATGTGCAATATATTTCGGAACGGATTCGGGAACGGAGGATGTCCGAAATAACATTAAATATTTCCACTTTTTAGGCAATTCTTAAATCTGGAAACAGCAAAAGGAAACAAACACGTGCTACGTAATGGGTATCAGATTAGTCAAATGTCGAAATGAATTTGCGTTTCAGGAACTTAAAATAATCTGAACAAGTGAAACTTTACCATTTACGGATTTAATAGATTCAGCTACTAAAGAACAGACCGTTTCTCTTCCCTTGTCACTCTAAAACCAAAAGTGCAAGTCTACTAAAATCAAATCAAAAGTGCTTAAAATCTCTGCACTGCAACTGTACTAAAATCAAAAGTAGTTGAAATCAACTGAAACTTCAGATATGTATATAGATCGTCATAGAGCAGAAGGGGTGCGGTAAGCAGTAAGAAACGTTTTCCTGATAGGAATTTAGTATCCAAAAATATGTTCAATTTTATATCAGGTCCCGCTATTGAAACCGGAAGTGACATAGATGTTCCATTTCTGGTTTGAGTATTGGTTCCCATAGAGAAAAAAACAGTAATAGATAGCGAAAAACAGCTTTTCTTTGATACGAATTTAGAATAGCAAAGATTAGTTTCAATTTCGGTATTAATCCCTCTATTCAAACATGGAGGTTGCACAAATCTATCCCTTCTGATTTCAATATTGGATTTTCACAGAAGAAATAATTTTTCGATACAGATTCAGCATCCCAAGAATAGGTACATCTTTACCGCATTCGTTTATTGAAAATGGAACTGATAACTATCACATGTACTTAGAATATTAGAACCCTACAGTTTCGAAATCTACCGTTTTTTTTTTTTTTAAAAAAAAAAAAAGATTTGTAAAACAAAATTCACTTATTTAAAAGTTTAAAAATGAAATGAAATGAAATCTTTGAGTTTTACGTCCCACGGTTATGCCGGTTAGGCTAAAGGAGACGTTGATGATGAGTGATGAATGAAATGGTGGAATGAAGAAAGTGGGAGGAAACGGGAGAACCCCGAGAAAACCCATGAGCACGGTGTTTGTCCACCACAAAGTTCACTTGGCGGGGACTGGGATCGAACCTGGGACCCCAAGCATCAGAGGTGAACGCTCTACCACTGAGCCACCGCGGTGTTTAAAAGTTTCTTATCGAAGTCAGGTATATACCCAAGAAGGGTATTTCGAAAAGAAGGGTCAGCATGATTTGGTTACATTTGATTTTGAGTTTTAACCTCCCTTTCAGTAGTAAGGCTACGTAGAGCTACACTTAACGGGGGATCCGAACTACATGAGCCCTGGTCGAGAATCGAACCCAGGTTTCCCACGCCAAAGGCATGTACGCTAACCGCTTAGCTACGAATGAGCTCTTAATTTTTAGAATGATTGGACACATTGTGATACATAGAGGAATCACGCTATTAGCTATGGAAAGAATTGCAGAAGGAAAATACCTAAGGGAAGGCTAAGATTGAAAAAATGAAATGAAATCATCTTCTGGTTTTACTTCCCACTATTATGCCGGCTAGGCTAAAGGAGACGGTAATGATGAGAAGTTAATAAAATTGTGGAATGAAGAAAGTGGGAGGAAACGGGAAGTCGCCGAGAAAAACCTCGCACACGGTGTTTGTCCACCACGAAGTCCACTTAGCGCGGGTTGGGATCGAACCAGAGACCCCACGCACCACAGGTGGATGCTCTATCACTGAGCCATCGAGGCCCCTATGATTGAAAAATAAGGACCAAATATTCCAAAATGTAGGCAAGAAACAGTGCGTGGAAAAGTCTCTCTCAGGATAGGGAATAGTACAGGGTTGCATCAAACTAATCGAACGATTGTTGACCCTAAGAAGAACCGCAGATACTTTAGGAGCGTTTTAACTAAACAATAATAATAAATTATAAATACAGCTAGAAAAAATATTTGAAGTAGATGTTCCAAGATTTGAACCTAAGGTCTCCAAATAAGGAAGTAATCATAGCCAGTATGTTGAATTGGATTTAGAAACAACATTTAATATTTGTTGTTGTTGTTGTTGCCCTTTTAATAAGAAAAATGTGTTCCAAGAAAATAACTTTTTATTTCTAAATTTCTGAGTGGTCGACAACAATGTTTCAGATCTGAAGAAAAAAAAAAAAAAAGAAGTGTAATTAACTTGATCCACGAGCCAAATCCAAAAAAGAAAAAGAAAATTAAAGAAAAAAAAACCCTGATGTTTGATAAACTGCCTGCATTCTGTCAGTTTGGTAACATCAATATTGCCACTCACTGCTTTTGAAAGGTTACAACTAAATTAAAAGAAACAAAGTTCCCAGAAACATCTTTGTTATTAAACGCTTGAAAGGTTATTTTTTCTTTATCTGTCTGCCTCTCTGCGTGTTGACTGTTGGGGCGGTAACTTGATGAAAGATTAGGAATTCGTGGTTACGCTCCATTTAGCATTAATAGGAGGTTCTTCGCTGAACAGGGAGCGGGAGGCACAGGGAGTAGGGTTTTTTTTTTTTTTTTTTTTTTTAATGTTTCTTGAAATATCTATCTTCATTAATAAACCTGTGCACGTCGTGGCTAACGTTTGTCATTGTAAGGAACAAGAAGGTTATGTGAAACCGATTAAACAGTTTTGCTTATTAGGTCTTCTAAAAGGCAGACACACTTTACGTAATATGTAAGTCTTTTTCTTTCTTTCTTTCTTCAGCCAAGAACACTAGACTGTCCACAAACGAAGTTTGCAAAATAAATTTCTTTGACCAAATTTGGTAACAAAACAGCAATTCACACACACACACACACACACAAAAAAAAAAACTATGGATTAGTTTGTGACCTTCATAATTTAAATAAGCTAGAAATGGGATGGATATTCGGAGTTACTTCCCACATAACAAGAGACCCGATGGGGCCACAAAGCCTAAGAAAAACTCTAAGGGCCTTATGCAGAGTCGTTCTGATGTGTGCTACACTAAAGAGTTCGACTAAC
Source organism: Thermobia domestica (assembly GCF_964235325.1). Classification (NCBI taxonomy): domain Eukaryota; kingdom Metazoa; phylum Arthropoda; class Insecta; order Zygentoma; family Lepismatidae; genus Thermobia; species Thermobia domestica. Next base: position 323,938,127 of record NC_137456.1, read on the forward strand.
ATATGTTCACTGCAGTAGTCAGGCCTGTCTTACTTTAAGCAGCTGTTTCAGATAGACTCGGCGAAGAAAAGAAATGCTAGGACTCCAATTAATATTAATTAACTAGCACCAATTACTCGCTTTGCTGGATTGAAATAAAAAAAAAAAAAAATATGTTCCGTTAGTCAATCACTTTTTACTATTACTGAAATGCTCTCTGTTATCGGCCATTTTCGATCATTTTTATGTACACTCATGTCCAAAATTATTGTCGCATGTCTATAAATATGTTGTTGTAGGAATATAATTTGATAACGAATTCGTCCGGTATTTCTTACAATGTTAGTATGTGTATAATCGGCAAAGACATGTATTTGGCAAATTTCATGTCAAAAGAGCAATAAATAAGAACAATAAAACGAATATAAAACTTACTGGTCCATTTAGCAACATTTTGTTTTACTCATTCTAATTTTCGTATTTATAATTCTTTTCCTATGAAATTTACTACAAATATACATTTCCCGATTATACACATAGTATCAGTATTAAAAGTACCCTGCAAAATCGTTATCAAGTTATATTCTTACAAGAAGACAGTTATAGATATGCGACAATAATTTTGGACATGAGTGTATTACCCCCTCCTTTCCCCAAGTTGGGAGGCTGAATTTGGATTTAAACGCTATCGGAAGAGTCACTGTTCATCTCAGCCACCCCGGAAACTATGTGTTCGACACAAATATCGGTCATTTTCTATCATTTTTACATACCTCTCCATCCTACTCCTCTAAATTGCACCGTTAAAATGAAATGATAAAAAGCTATCCCAGGCCTGAACCTAATCTATGTTGAAAATTTGATCGAGATCGGTCGCGTGGTTCAAGAATTCTTAAGTCACCAACATAGTCACTTTCATTTTTACATATGCACATACAGTGGCGTATTTACGATTTTGTTTCGGGAGGGGCTTTGCTAACTTTCGGGGGGAGGAACTTTGCCTGAAAATATGAAAATTCTGTAAGATATTTCATACACTTTACTATAGTAAGTAAGATTTCGGGGGGGCTTAAGCCCGGAAGCCCCTCCCTAAATACGCCACTGTGCACATAGATTGAAAATGTACAAGAGAGTATTGTAGCAGAGATAGGCCTATTGCTGTATATGGTATGTACCAGGGTTGCCAATTCAGTACTTTTCCCACCAAACCTGATGATTGTTCAATAACAAGAAAATTTTTCATGCAATAACTAGAAAGATATTGTTTGTCATAAGTTCATATCATTGGGATTAGACCTAGAGATTCCTCGCACCAGAGGTGATAAAATTAACACCAAACACGTCAACCACCGTTCCTTCTTATAATTACTACTAATATATACAATTAAATATATTAATTATGTATATGTTATAAAAATATAATGGTAAAATATTTAATTATCATCTTTATGGACATTTTCATACAGAAAGATAATTGGGCAGTAAATTAAATAGTTTGTGTTTTGTTGGCGGGAAAATAGTACATTATATAGGTTTTAATTAATCTTTATTACAAACGGAAAGTTGCTATAGAATAAGGTTTTATAAAGCAGTCGAATGATTTCTGGAAAGATTCAATAAAATTGTACTCATTATGTTATGATTCCAAATTGTTCAACCGCACAGAAAAGTATGTATCGTAATTTCTGTACATGTTTCTTTGAATATATCATCTCATATTGGGTCAAAAGCTCAGCAAAATTATTGAGATCAGAGTTACCTACGAAATCAGGCTTAAGGGAGCAGACTACTAAATATTTTCTTAGGGATGCGTTCGAGTCGAGTCGAGACAGAATTTTCCTGACAAAATTCGAGTCGAGACACAGCTCTTCCAATAGAAAAATATATATTTTTCGAGTCGAGACATCACTTTTACAGCACATTTTCGAATCGAGACAGTCTCAAATCTTGTCTCGTGTGCATCCCAAATTTTTTGAAAAGCTGACAAATTTTCTTTTGCCCGTTTTTCGTAAGTGAAAGGAGATAATGAAATGTAACTTACCACAATAATACATAATGTTATTCTACACCCGAAAATACGAATCGGAAGAATTATCAGTGTTGCCATCCATAGAAACTACAGTATGTCCAGAATTTGAATTACACAAAAATCTAGGTTAAGACAGTGACTAGGAAAATGAACTCAACGGTAGTTGATTACTTATCATATTGTCTTGGTTCCTTGTTAACTACTTTTTAAATAATGTTTGTATTTATTTTGTAATAACTTATTTATTTTGTAATAACTTATGTAAGTTATTATAGAATAAGTACAAATATTATTTAAAAAGTAGTAAACAAGGAACCAAGATAACATGATAAGTAATCAATTACCGTTGAGTATATTTTTCTAGTCTCTGTCTTAACTTAGATTTTTGGGTAATTCAAATTCTGGTCACACTGTAATTTCTATGAATGGCTACAATGATTATTCTTTTGATTCGTATTTCTGGCTATAGAATAACATTATCTATTATTGTAGTAAGTTACATTTCATTATCTCTTTCCACTTACGAAAAACGGGCAAAAGAAAAATTGTTAGGTCGAAAATACGCATGTAAATGATGTTTCGTCTCAGAAAGTACAGCTCTTTCTATTGTCAGAATTTTGCCTCGTTTCGTATCTTGTCACGAAGATTCTGTCTCGTCTTGTCTCGTCTCGTAAGTATCTCTGGTGCAGGTGTAGTTCTGGCGCACCACCCTTTTGAAAATTTACAGGTAAACTTCAATACTTTGCATGAAAAGACATGTTTATAAGGAACAAATTTCTACATGCGACAGAATTAAATACAAAGTAATACAGCTGTTCTTTAGGTTTACAAGTATATGGTTACTAGAGTAAAATCATTACAAGTGCTTTACGATGGATAAAATAAGAGATTGTATATAAAAGATGGCTCCATTAAACGCTAGTTTCCACCAGTGGTATTTCTGCACACCGTTCACAAGATGCATTTTATGTTTACAAGTGGAGCGTTACTAGTATGAAACCATGACAAGTGCTATTGAAACTCGTATGACTATGAAAACCCACTTCTTTCCACTACCCTCACTTAAGCGCATACTCACAATCGCTGACAAGCCTGCTCCTTTCGGACGCACCCCCGCGCGGGTCCAACAGCTTCGCAATGCTCTGACTCGGTTAGATAGTATTCGTGTTTTAGTGGCTACCTAGCACAGGTTGATTTGTTTTTGAAATGTAGTTTTTATACTACACATCCGAAAGCCGCGTTAATACTCAAATCATACAAGAATTGTGATTTTCCAACAATTACATCTGGTGGTTCCCTTGAATTTTATCTATGCCACGTGAGATACTTCCATGTCGCCCAGTGGAAACCTTTTAGAGGACAATAAGAAGAAAATTAATGAAAGAATTATAATTTTTCAACAATTCTTTCTAGTGGTGCGCCAAAAGTAAACCTGCACGGCATCTCTAATTGAGATGAAACATAAAGATGTTGACAATCATTATTCCTGCCAATAATAAGAACTAATTTTAAGATGGTTTAATAACATAGCAAAGAAAGAAATGAGAATGCTTTTTGATCAACAATATGGAAGATAAACATGTAAAAGAAAAATCATGAAACATATTCAAATCACATAGACGCTTAAGTCCTTTGGCTTGCATTCGATAACAGATCGTTGTGCGCTGTTCTTTGTTCTGCCACCTACATCCAAAACATTACAATTCTTACCTTGTTTAAAACGTCGTTGGCCCCTTTTCGCCTTTCCGCCATAATTTTAAGCAACATAAAACTTTATAATCCACTTCATATTGTAAAAAAAAAAAAAAAAAAAAAATCTTTATAACAATTACTCGATGGCAAGGAGTTATTTTTTCCTGACCATCCTCTAAAGAAGGTGTCGGACTGAAGTCGTTTAGGAAGCGGCCATTGTTAATGTTGAAGAAGAAGATATATTTGAACTCTAAATAGAATTAATGTGGCTTCCGCCATGTAAGGAAACCTGTGCAAATCACAAATAGTTTCGTTTATTTTTGCACATCAGTGTTGCCAACTCGAAAAAAGAATTTTGTAAGTATTCTTATATTATTTGCTAGTACGTGTTCTATCTCAAAACACACAAAATAGGAAATAGCTTACTGTATTGTTTAAAACAGACTATTTTATTGTATCTCTACAGCAAAGTTTAACCTTTAAACACCCATTAAGGCAACTGCTGCGTCCAGGTTTTAAACCTCAATAGCTCAACCCCTAATTAAGCCAGGAAGATAATTTTGGTATCAATGTGCTCCTGATGGATGAAGCTTCCCTACGATGTACATTTTATGTAGGTCTATGTAGGGCAGGGTCGTAACTTGTGGGGGGAAAACTGCTCCCAGGGAAGCTCCCCGCACTTCGAAAGGGCCCAGTTTAAGGCACAATTTTCTTACTCCATAAAATGAAGCATCAAACAGGTTCATTACATTACATAAACAAAACAGCACACACAACAGGTAAATAAAACAAAAATTAGTTGTGGGCCCATTTCAGTAAAAAATGTCTAGACCTACTATTAGGGCCCCTAGAAATAATATTTATTCGTATGGCTTTGAGATTTGTCAATATTTCCCCCTTAATTTGTCATATATGGAACGGGTCTAGGGGTGTAAGTAACGGTCCCGCAGACCTTGCCGTGCGGGAGGGCTCGCAGGCTTCACGGGACCCATAAAGAGTAACAGAAAGATAGAAAGAGGGGGCTCAAGAATTAGAAAAACAACTTTTTCTAGGGACTCAAATACGCGTATTAATGCTTGCCAATCCCCAGAAAAAATCTGAGTTACGGCGCTGATGTGGGGGATACCACGCCGGAGGGGAGAGGGTAAAGTTTGTTTTTTGAAGTAGTCCACTACATGGTAATGCTCTTTATTTGTACTTGTTGCTTATGTGGGGGAAGGAGGCGACGGCAAAGTTTGCTACTTTTTTGAGTCTCAGGTTTTGGACGTAAATTACGTTTACAGTTTTTTCAGGATCGTTTCCTATATTTCATAATATGACACGGTATCTTTTCACTGACTCTTCTCCTAAACTGTTAGATGTACTAAAACTCTTGAATATTTATTCTTGCGTACGGGAAGGTTTGCAACAGCCCTTCGAAAATGATATACAGGGCGTTTTATAGGAATTTCATTCTGAATTTTATCTCAAATTGTATTGCAGCAGTATTTACCATTTATAAATATTATTGTCACAAGTCTGTTGCCTACACATTAGCATCATTTTGTCAGCATAGGGTGACTGCAAGGGTTGCCAGGGATACCCAAATTCTGCTTTATATATATATATATATATATATATATATATATATATATATATATATATATATATATATATATATATATGTGTGTGTATGACTTTCTTTTTTACCTCTTTGGAATCTGTGTTTCATAAACTTTCCAACGACGTACAAGTCACGACTCTGTGATAATTAGGGGAGTCACCAGGACAGTCAACGTAAGAGTCTACGATTTCGTTCAAATCCCTGGTGGAGGTAAAATGTTAAAGCGGGAATCACTATAGTGTGTTGGCTTATCTCACTAGGATGGTTGGCATGTTCGCTACAAGTTTTACTTCCATTTTCAGCATCGAAGCTACATGTGCCGTGGAGCTAAAACTAAACATGTATCTTAGCCACATGAGCTCTCTGTTGGAATCAATTACAGATCTCCTGCACGGAAGGGTTCTACGCTAGAGTCGAATCTGGGACCTCGTGCACTAGTTGCACTAGCAACTAGACCAACGATTAGGGGTATATTTATTGGTGTATTGCACCGATGATTTCAACAGTCTTGTAATCCACTTCTCTTCGAGGAGAGATGATATAGTGGAGAAAGATCTATACTGTAATCTTGCATGATGGTCTACACACCCGTCATATGCGCTGGATTCAAGTCCTGCTGTAGTTTGGAACCGACGTTAATAGCTCTCGCCGTTTATGTTCTCGGGCTTGCTTAAGAACGCAAAAACACAAAAGCTCAAACTCATCACTTTAGTAGTTATTTCATAAGTAAAAAATCAAAATTTGATCAAAGCAGAAAACTTACGAAAAACACTGACAAACATTTTTTTTTGGAAACGAAAAATTTTTGAAAAGCGAATTTAAAAAAAAAAATTGAAAAGAAAAATTTATTAACGAAAACTTTTCGAAAACCGAAAACCTTTTTAAAAATCGAAAAGCGGAATAGTTTTAAAAACAAAAAATTTTCGAAAGCGAAAAAAATTTTCAAAAACGAACCATTTTTAAAAAGTTAATTTTTTTGATAAACCAAATTTTTTTGAAAATTCACAGAATATCATATTCCTTAATTATTTACACATCAATTAGCCAAATTTTCATTTCGCCTCGGTTAGGCGATAATCAATTACTGAAAAGAGAATTAGGCGAAGTGGGAAGAAGGCTTTTTTAAATAGTTTTGTTAGTGAATTAAGGCTGGAAAGAATTATTTTTCACCGTGTAAATATATTATTTTTATTGTTTATACCTGTCTTTTCCAACTGAAGGACGTGTCATGTATGAACACGCTTCTACAGTGTGAGAAAAGCACAAGTAACGAAAGGATTAGAGGAGATAATACGAAACAATGGAATAAGAGAATGTTGGCAGTGCACGTGTTCTCATGGATTCACTAATTACAAACAGTCGAAAATGCTCCTTGTTTGCGTCTCGCCATATATTTTTTCAACGTCAGTTATCTAGCAGTTTCTGCCCTCTCCGTGTGGTTTGTTGAGAAGAAGAGCATGTAACATCAACTGAAGGATAAACACATCAGAAGTCTCCCTTTCTGATGTGTTTATCCGCGCTGATGAGTTTTAGAAACACACCGCGTGAATCAGTATGGTCAACTCGTGGCTTCAAGATTCAGACAGGTCTTGTACTTTTTGACCTAAGTGCTCAGGAATAGAACCCAAGATCCTGTGCATCAGCCATTCGGGCATAAAAAGGATCAGGTTCGACTTTCGGTGGGAGCTCAAGTAAGACGATGCACTAGAAAGAATTTTCGTGACCAGTCCAGACGAGACGTAGTTCTTTCAATATTATAGATTTATTTTTGGAGACGAGACACAACTTTCAGACACATTTTTGAGACAAGATAGCCTCAGTTATTTGTTTTTAGTTTATTCAAGTTCAACAATCTTTTAGTATCGATGCTACAGTTTAAAGCGAAATTCATGTGTTCAATGTTCTCCCATCGGGAATCGAAACCGGTATCTCATTATACAAAGGCGCGTGTGGTAGCCATTAGGTCAGCGAGAAGCGATGTCTTAACTTTTCATTTTGATTTGATTTTGAGTTTAGCGTTTTTTCAGCAGGAAAGATATATGAGACGTGAACCTACAGCTTAACGTGGGATCCAAACCACATGAGCTCCCACCAGGAATCGAACCCGGATCTTCCATGCCAAAGGCGGCTTCAACGTTTGTCTCATGCATAACTCCGAGTTAAAGTACGCCGAGTAACTCCGAGGTCCACTTCTCATATAGTCTGAAAAGTGAAAATAAGCTTAAACCTTCGAAATGTGGGTGTGGAGAAGAAAGGAGAGAATTAGCTGGGTCGAGCTGAAATCGAATGAGAGGGTATTAGAAATGGTGGGAGAAAAAACAACAATTTTAGATATTATTAAGGGGAGGAAGAGAAAATAGTTGGGACTTTGGCTAAGAAGGTACTATATCATAAAAGACGTGCTATTAGAGGGTATGGTGGCAGGAAAGAGAAGAAGAGAGCGAAGGAGGCTACAATTAATATCAAAATAGAAAAATCGTACGTGAAGACGAAGAGATTAGCGGAAGACCGTGGAGCTTCTCAGTTGCGGCAAGTAACCTACCAATAATGGCAAAATGCCTACGATGATGATGAATCAATGCCCTTACTCAGGGGTAAAAGTAAAGGTGAAGGCGGGGGATATCGTGCCCCCACCTACAGAAATTATGTACGGAGTCCCCCAGTTCCTAAAAAATTACAATGAGCAAAGATAGGCAGGGGACGGGCGTGACGTCATGCCGCTACCTACCGTCCTCCCACGTTTTCAGATCCACTTTTACCCCTGCCCTTACCCCTAAAAAAAAATAATCTAGTACTGGCCTCATGACTGGGAACCAACTTTTTAGTAAGGTTGGAAACACTTGACAAGTAAAATCTATTTAATGCAGTTATCGTATTATATTTTTGTGAGGTCAAACAAAGCGAATGTCTCCTCTTTCTTTATTTATTCAAATTTGACTCGATTAATCTTCCCACATAAGTGTAGCGACCTCTCCAGTTTCAATTTTTTCACTGCTTGGTTCTTTGCCAATTTAATATTGCCTCCAACTGAATGTTATCTATACCTCTCTCTTTTGCCCTCTTCTGTACGTAATAGGTTGGAAGACAACAGCAATTTTCGGCACCTCAAACACAAGTAAAATATCTTCCAAGCCTACTCGTCACATTATCAAAATAGCCAACCAATAAAAGAAGCATTTATGCCATAGTTTTTCCATAAGTAATGCCTACGTATATTGTAAATAATACCTCCAGGAAACAGCATACAAATTGCCGTTTAATAATCGTTCATTGTTGTTTAAATCATTTGTTGTTGTATACATTTTGTATTGTTGGACAATGATGTGTTAAGTTCTCCCTTTAGCCCAGGGAATAGCCATTAGCATCCATTTCAGGTTTTCCTTGGAGATGCAGAGAAGTTGTTGGTTTGTTTCCAGTGGCGGATTCAGTCTGGGGATGAGGGCCTAGGCCACAGCGCCGTAACTTACACTTTTTTCTGGCCAAACATTAACATTTGGGCCTCCTAGAAAAAGTTATTTTGGACGCTCCCGCAAGATTCGAAAATAGGCCCCTTCTTTCCATTTTTCTCTTACTCTTTGGGGGGTCCCCGGAGCCTATGGGCCTTCCCGCGCTCCCTTGAGTCCGTTCCATATATGGCAAATTAATTAAGGAGACAATATTGACAAATCTCAAAGCCATACGAATAAATTTCTATTATCTATTATTGTAGTAAATTACATTTCATTATCTCGTTTCACTTACGAAAAACGGGCAAAAGAAACATTGTTAGCTTTTGAAAATGTTTAGTAGTCTGCCAACTTAAGATGACCATAGAACAAAGCGAGAAGGTGCGTACAGTATAACTTTAGAAACCCAGATTAAAGATTTAAAATGCGAGGGAAAAATATCTGTAAAACGCAAAGTGTGGGTGCGGTGATATCTCTGTCCTCATTTCGATAAGCCAAGCGTAAGTGGCATTCTGTGATTGCTTTCTTTATAAACATATCTCACTTAGACACAACAAAAACACCTTTTGTCTCGCTTGACAAAAGTGTAAAGTACTTCCCAATTGTCGAAACAATTCACAGAAAGAAAAGATTATGCATAAAAAAAGTAAAGAAAGAAAAAAAAAAACATTCTGTGGCACTGTAGCTTCATTACTACAAGGACGAGTAGCTGAGTCTTCGCCTTGCCTCCAGTCTTTTGTTTTCCGCTTTGTCGTACTGTTAATTTGTAGAAAGTGTTTTTGTACACGTTGGAGCGCCTAGATGTAATTGATCTATTAGTACCATGTTCCTTTTGGTAGAATTATCACTACTTACCTCAACAACACGGAATTGTTTGCTTTCAAAGAAAGTTTCCTGAGCGATAACTGAAACAGTTTCACTTACTACAAAAACAAAGACTTCAAACACTTTTGATTCTAAACTGATATGCAAAAAGATTAGAAACAATCCCAGGAGTAGATTAAAAATAACCCGTCAATTTTTTTAAAAAAGCATTTTTCTTTCACTTTTCTTACTTTAAATGATTCCCTAAGACGTTCTGGACTTATTACCCTGTCGTAAACCGAAGTAATCGCGCACTGATTGATAATATGCGTGCAAACTGATATGCCCTCCAAATGATTACGTGATATCCTATCACCTGCTATTCCACTACAAGCAATTATTTCATTGCGAAATTCATTCGTAGTATCTTACAAATTGTTTCTTAAGAGTAGAAGTTGCATTCATGGGTGTAGATTCAGTTTAAGTAGGCCCACCCTTATTAGCACACCCTCCGGGCGTAGCAGTAAAAACGACTAAGCAACAATACAAACCAAGTTGTGCTAATAGAAAGGTGGCCAATACAAAGGGAATGAAAAGTACTGTAGCTCTGCAGCAATAGTGCTAACCGTCATTGCCAACGATCGGAAATATGGCCCTAGGTGTAGGGAGGGCCAATATTCTTCCTCTGGAGAGGGATTTACCCGGGCCACTCTGAAATCATCACTGAATATACATCGAGCTCAACAAAATGACATGTTTGCGGATAATTTCTCATGCGTATTTTTCGAGAAAATAGATATAATGAATTTTATGGTTTCGAAGCATGTATTTCTTTTGGGACACCCTGTAGTATAGATATATAGAATTACAGAAAGAAGAGTAAGATATGAATGTATGATATTGATCAAAATGATGGGTGCTATACTTAATGGTCCACGTAAATGACTACGCGCATGAAAGAATTTCTATCGTTATTTTTACGAACCTGTCGTAAGGGTCTTACCATCACTTAGCTGACGAGTGAGTTGAAACTCGTTCGTATATAATGGCGTTTAGACTTGAAATACAGAGGCGTATTGTGAGTTATGGCTGCTACTATATTTGAAGTTCATTTAACTGGAAAGAAGTTATCTTCAGTAGGAGAAGGGAAGCCTCAACAAGATATATAAACAAACTCGTATCTTCTGTTGACCTCTGTGGGACGTCACACAAAGTAGACAACGAATATAAAATATCTTTTCAGCATGGTTTCTCAATTCGCAGCAAGATCTAGACGTTTGATTTTTAGTTTGCAATTCATCCGTGGTCCAAGAACTTACAGGTGATGATTATTTGGTGGAATTTCAGTTTGATTTCTCTTTGTAAGAGAACTGTCGTTAATTGTTTCGGAGTGTAAGGTCAGTGTACCCCACGTTTAATTTTTTCTTCTTTATTTTTTTTAAATCCTTTATCTTGAAAAGGAATGCTCTGCCATTTTAACTGGGAGTGGGACCTTTCCTGCATATGTAATGAACGTACCTGCGGCCACACTGCCTTATACGAGTTAGTTCAGCTTCCCTAACGGCGCATAACGAGATTAAGATGAATATCAGGGCTGAGATCGAACTCATCTCAACAAATACATATACACACATGATCGCTTTCTTTCACTATGCTAATGTATACATGTAAACATCTATCATGTACAGGGTGTTCCAAAAAAGGCAACATTCATTTCTCAATTTGTGAACCAATTATTACGCATCTGACATATTTGTGCAGAAAGTAAGATTATGAATTACTATTTCTGTTTTTGTTTACAAGCAATATAAAACGCTCGGCAGTGTTGTCAGAGATTCTGCTTTTACATGAAATTCCTTGAATGTGCATACATTTTAAAGAAAATATAAAAACATTTCCCGACTTAAAATCAACTAAATTGGTGCATGTATGCAAAAATGATTAAAAACGACTGGAAGCTTTCGAAATGAAGGTGTGGGGAAGAATTAGCTGGTTGGTAACGAAATAAACAATCTATCAATTATTATCGGCACTGAAATAAACAATCTATCAATTATTATAGGCACTGAAATAAACAATCTATCAATTATTATCGGCACTGAAATAAACAATCTATCAATTATTATCGGCACTGAAATAAACAATCTATCAATTATTATCGGCACTGAAATAAACAATCTATCAATTATTATCGGCACTGAAATAAACAATCTATCAATTATTATCGGCACTGAAATAAACAATCTATCAATTATTATCGGCACTGAAATAAACAATCTATCAATTATTATCGGCACTGAAATAAACAATCTATCAATTATTATCGGCACTGAAATAAACAATCTATCAATTAGTATCGGCACTGAAAGAAATAATCTATCAATTAGTATCGGCACTGAAAGAAATAATCTATCAATTATTATCGGCAACGAAATAAATAATCTATCGATTATCATTTTCAACGAAATACAGAAGCTACCGATTATCATCGGCAACGAAATAAACGATCTATCAGTTATTATCGACAATAAAATAATATATCGATTATCATCGGCAACGAAATAAACAATCTATTGATTATCAACGGCAACGAAATAAAGAATCTATTGACTATTATCGGCAACGAAATAAACAATTTAGCAATTACTATCGATAACGAGCATTTTTGCGACATAAAAATTCTCTATTTTCTCAAAAACTACGCATTATGATTTATACGCACCCATATTACTGTGTTCAGCAAAATTAGATCCACCGGTTAGTAACGTGTATATCTCTTATCCTGGGACTTCTTTTTTCGTTATACATGTATGATAATATAGAGTTTTCTGTTAGAAGATAATTGCTGTAAACAATGTCCTTCTAACATAAATATAAGTTAATGCTTAGCTGTTGAATGCCTTGGAGAAGACATTTCGCTGATTCAAAGGAGACAAAGTACTGTTAGCGCCATAAACCGGAAGAAAAACATCTGCAAATTAGCAGTAACATCGGTTGGCCATGGGCTACAACGTAGTTCTCCTTGGGCGAAAGTCTTAACGCTTTGAGAATACTAACAACTCGATGGAAATAATGAGGTAAAAGACTTTAAACAAGGAAAACAAACTTCAACACAATATATGAGCAATGTTTGCAAAGTTTTAGGGTTTCTTAATGTGTTTAAAAAATTTCTTTAACCTTCGTTTATATTTCACTACAATGAAAATAAATGATTAAGGACCATTTGGTGGGATGGACTGGAGTGAGAATACGGAAGAATCAAGGGGATAATCCACAATGCTTCCATCACAAACTCGCACGGGTGAAGGTATATTTACTTTAAGGCCTGCCAAAAATCTGTGAAAAAGTGTTGAAGATAAATGTATAAGAAACGAAATTCTAATCATGATTCTTTTAAAATTTGTATTGTAAACATTTACTTTCCAGGCGGGCACCCAAAAATTTTTGTTGGGAGGGGTCTAAGTTTCGCGGGAAAGGGGTTCTTTATATAATGATAATATACAGGGTGTTTCAAAACAGCACCAACAACGTTTGGGAGGTAATTCCTGACACCAAGATAAGACGAAAAGTATAGACCAACCTGGGTGCACAAATGCTTCCTTTCGGAGTTAGAGGCTGCCGAAAACATGAAAAAAATTAACTTTAAAGTTCCATACATCCAAAACTATGGGACACACCTTAGTCGGGTCAAAACTTCACTTAGGAACTAATATGTGCCATATTCAAAAATACATGTTTCAGAATCCTAAGGTACTCACACAACATTTTTTATGGAGGCAGTTTGGCTATGGGCATAAAATTTGAAGTACTCACCAACTACCTCTATAAAAATTGTTGGAGAAGTATCGCAGGATTCTGAAACATTGATATTTGGATAGGGCACAAACTAGTTCCTAAATAAAGTTCTATGTTTTCTGTAACCAGTCACACTAATATTGTTGTAAACCTGTGAATCATCTGACAACAGTTACACAGATAGCAGTGCTTCCACCTATTTTCTTTATCTGTTATTCCTGTGTCTTAGCACTTGTGAACAGAAGATGGAAGAACTGTTGCCAGACGATTCACAGATTTACAAGAATATTAGTGTGACTGATTACAGAAAATATAGAACATTATTCGTTACTTTGCATAAGTGCCAAATATATTTCGCAAAGCTTTGCTCGTATTAAACGATAAATACCAATGCAAATTCTCTCAGGTAGTGACGAGTTATTTCTGATATGCTCGGAAGACGATGTGCTTGGTGCTGAATCAACACACAAGTAACACGCTAAAGTGGTAGTCATTTTCTGTTGTTTCAACACCTCATTCTTTACAGTATGTTGAATTAGGAAGTTTTGGCGGGTCCGGACCCAGTGGAACCTCCTTGCGTCTCTGCTTTTTGAATATAAAACAATAATAGCTATGGTATTTCTTCATAAAATTCTACAGTGTGTCCGTAAAGGTGCGCAACCCAAAGTTTGATTGCGTATACCTTTTGAACCACGAATGATAAAGACGTGAGACTTTAAAGAAATGTAAGCGTGTTCTATGTAGTTATTTTCGAGATTATCACCGATGTTGGGGTTTGTAACGTTTTTGTGTAGTAACGAAACAAAATACCGAAAGTGTGAGTAGTAGGGGCA